>NC_139345.1:90840162-91360162 GCF_055883805.1 Amblyomma maculatum
ATCTCTTCAGCCGCTCCGAAGAGTCACATATGCACGCAAGCTGAAGTACTAGTGGGGAGCATTTTTATATTATTGGGAGCAACAAGGTGATCAATTACAAAACATTGCAGCACATCAGTCTCATAAAAGCAATTGGTGTCTGAGATATAATTTTAAATATACCCAAGTGTTTTTTACAATCAGACATTTTTTCAGGGTGTCGTTTCTAACATTGCTATATCAATAATTTTTCTTTGTAGGTAATTTTGATAAGCATGCATGTGGTAGTGCAGCATGTGTTGGTCTTGGTGAGTAGGTGAAGACATTATACACCAGTACTCCTTACTTCTAAATAAGTGGTGTACTTCTAAGGGCTTCTTAAATTACATAAATTGAACATAAATTGAAAGATTAAGTTTGTCAAAGTGCTGTATGGGGAGTACATTAAGAGAAGCCTATATTTCTGTTTTATGAGCGTCATACAGGAGGAATCAAGTTGAGACAGGCTGAGTTTGCGAGAACACAAAACATGCAAACAAACAACATGCAAAAAATTGTTCTTGTCTATTTTTGTCTTTTTTTTTGTATATTTGTGAGTGTATTGGTATGCTTTCGCGAACAACGAATTTTGTTCATTCTTCTCCCACCCTCAAAAATACTCGTATGGAGAAATCATGCACCATTTTGATGACTAATTCCCAGCCCAGTAGCAACGTCATAACGCCTCATTATGTTTTTAAGCGTGCGTGAATATACTCTATAAGCCTATCACTTCTGATTCATCGTGCCTCGTTGCAACTTCTATATACACATTAAATCTTTCGTATAATCACTGGTTTAAGGTATCGATGATAGTAGATGTTAAAACAAGGTCAAATAATAACATGGGTAGCTGAAAAATTCCAAGTTACATGTTCTTCCACTTCACGCGATATCATTAGTAGTAATTCTCCTCCAACCAACCACCTGCCAATTAGAGACCTTTAAGAAGTTAAAGCACAGCCTGGCAAGTAAACATCACCAATGAATATATTGGAGCTCTTGAGCACCCCGCCTAAGGACAGCCTATATATTGTCATTGAAGTTATGCACGTTGAAGCTGCTACGATAGTCGTGTAGAATTCGATATTGCGAAGCATTTCCTTCGCCTCCAAATGTATAGTACTTCCATGCCTGGAGCTGCATAGTTGTATAATATAAGGGGAAATCCCGTCTTCCTCACTACGACTTGTATAAGTGTTGCTCTCGTTATGAGAAAAACAAAAATCGGCATAAACATTTCACACAACTTGCGTGTTTGATTTCTTCGCATTAAGCCACTGTTTAAGGGGCTCACAACTGCTAAGTTTTATAGTGAATATCACTATGTGCCATGACTATGCGTAATGTTTGTACAAATTCTACATCTTGTTACTTTGCGAAGCACTGGTTCATGCTGCGGCCGACCAATAAGCGCCAGAGCCCATGCCCCCTGTCGAACACATGCATGCTCATGATTTCGTGCTGATTCTCGTAATTTTACGCCATCGCCGGCGGCGGCGGATGTTTGGCTAACGGGGCATACAGTATAGTGCTTTCGCATTAATAAGCTCCATACCGCATGATCCGCTGCATGCCTGCCACCTGTTTTTCGCAGGGCTAGTTCCTAAAGCCTCTCCCCGACTCTGCAGTCAGCGCAAGTATCTGTGCCTGTGTAGAACGACATTGATTCGAACGAGACAACTGACAGCGAAGTCCGTTAGCAGGAGGAACGTCATGGCATCTAGCGTGCACGTGGCCGAATACGTGGTGTTCGGCGTACTCATGCTGGCCAACGTGTTGGTCGGCCTGTTCTTTTCGTTCGGCCACCGCACCCGGGACGGTGGCTCTAACGAGGCGTTCCTGGGCGGGCGCAGCCTGGGAACGCTTCCCCTTTCCCTGTCCGTGCTCGCGTCCCTCGTGACGGCCGTCGGACTGGTGGGACTGACGGCGCACTTCTACCGATACGGCCTGCACCTGCTTTGGGCCTCAATTACGGTCTTGTTCCTGGTGCCCTTCATTGGTCAAGTCGTGGTTCCCGTCATCTACAGGCTCCGGGTCACCTCCGTCTTCGAGGTGAGTGCTCGCCTAAGCGCGTAGCTTTGCATCGGGATGTCCATGGAGATATATTGAGAGCCTACGGACTGTTGACTGGGTGCTTTAAAATCCTCCTGCTGATTTGCTGTCCTCTTGCTCTTTACATAAAACTATGTACTTAAAGTTTTCAGGACTTCGTGTCCTCTTCAAAGGATGCCCTAAACTTTATCTGCACAGGACGTTGTTTTCAGTCAGCTGGGCCAGAGGCACCTGGGAGTTCAAGACTGCCAGGTGCCTCTGGCCCAGCTGACACTTAAATCATTCCTCGACATCAGTTATTCCTAAAGCAGGCGGCAGCGGAGAAGCAAGGACCGAAACAGCGCTTGCACGAAGGAGCCGCAGCGCCGTGCTGTGCGCTGATCAGGTAGCAACTATTAGCTATCCAGTGGCAGGGGTTTAATGCTTCTTGCACATGCTCCGGAATTCTCACGTTGGGCGTATTAGTAGCTGGACCACATCGATTAGAAGCTTCAGGGGAACAACAATCTTTTCCTGGGCCTTTTACTGAACGCCCAACTCAGAATAGCTTCTGTGTAATCTGACGATGCCGGTGCAGCGTTGGCGTAGAGGTAGAACATCCACCTCGCATGTAGGAGGATCGTGGCTCGAATCACAAAGCCGCGCAATGCTCCGCCGGATAAAAAAAAAAAAAAAAATCCGCGTGTCGATGGAATTGCATACACAGGTTTGGGGTGCAACCTTATGCCGGTGAACACCTCCGGCAACGCACTAGCTCACCAGAACAGGAGTTCGCCACCCTGGTGCAGCATTTGGCAGCTACCTCCTATGATTAGTCCAATAAAACATCGGTCCTTTGTAAACAGCGGCTGCGGAGCAACTGAACACTGCGGCGGTCAGACCTGTGACGCAGCGGGGAGGGCTAAGAATTTCTGGCTCCGCTGGACAGGCCGCCATTGGAAATTGACCCTGGCTACGTTTAACGCTAGAACTATAGTTACTAGTTGAGTTTCCAGAGCGCAATAATTTAGGAATCATGAATACCTTCTTCAACAAACGGAAGATGCGAAAGTGTACATGGAAAAGTCCTAACGCGGATACTAAAAATGAAATTGACTCATACTGTGTTCGAACCCCGCCGTTATACAGGATGTATAGGTTATCGAGAAAGTGCGACACAGTGACCGCACGATGGTACGGTCTCGAATTAATCTAAATCTGAAAAGGGAACGAAACAGATTAGTAAGAAAGAAGTCCATCAACGAATTAGCGGCAAGGGGGAGGGTAGAAGAATTCAGGATCTCGATACAGATTATATACTCATCTCTAACCGAGGAGGACGAGATTAGCCTAGAAACAATGAGCAATAATTCTAGAGATATTATTACTGAGTGCGCTACAAAATTAGGCGATAGGATAGTTAGAGAGGATACCGGTAAGCTGTCTAAGGAGACGAAAGATTTGATTAAGAAACGCCAAAGAATGAAAGCTTCCATTACAACAGACCAATAGAGTTGGCAGGGATATCAAAGCTAATCAATAAACGCAAAGCTATCGATGAAAGGAAGTATAACATGAAGAAAATTGAGCATGCTGTAAGGAACGGGAGAAGCCTTAAAGCGATGAAGAACTTGGGCATAAGTAAAAAAAGGGATGTATGCGTTAAGGAACAAGGCGGGCAACGTCATCACAACTATGGACAAGATAGTCAATGCAGCCGAGAAGTTCTATACTGATCTTTACAGTGGCCAAAGCAATCAGAATAATAATGAGATTGGCCGTGAAGAAAAGTAGTCAGACGTTCTGCCACTGACGAATGAAGAGGTTAAGAAAGCATTAGAAACTATGAAAAGGGGGAAAGCAGCTGGAGAAAATCAGGTAACTATAGATTTGTTGAAAGACGGGGGGATATCGTGCTAGGAAAACTGGCAATCCTGTAGACGCAGTGCCTGGTTTCATCGACGGCACCGGAACTATAAAAGAACGCAAACATTACCTTAATTCATAAGAAAGCGGAGGCTAAGTACCGGAAAAGTTACAGACCAATCAGCTTACTGTCTGTTACGTATAAGGTAGTTACTAAGGTTATCGCCAATGGAATCAGGAAAACTTCGACTGCAATCAAGCAAAATATCAAGCAGGTTTTCGGAAAGGGTACTCTACTATCGATCATATCCATATCATAACCCAGGTGATAAAAAAATTCTAGGAATATAACCAGCCCTTATACGTAGCATATATTGATTACGAAAAAGCATTTGACTCAGTTGAAACCTCGGCGGTGATGCAGGCATTGCGAAATCAGGGGGTAGACGAGCCGTACGTAAAAATGCTGCAAGAGATATATAGTGGCTGCACAGCAACCATAGTTCTGCATAAAGAAAGTAACAAAATTCCCATAAAGAAACGTGTTAGGCAAGGCGACACAATATCCCCAGTACTATTCACAGCTTGCTTAGAGGAAGTATTCAGAGACTTGAAATGGGAGCAGTTCGGGATAGGGGTAGATGGAGAATACCTCAGTAATCTGCGATTCGCTGATGACATTGCCTTACTAAGTAACCCAGGGGATGAACTGCAAAGAACGATCTATAACCTAGGCAGGAAAAGTAGAAAGGTGGGCTTTAAAATCAATATGCAGAAAACTAAGGTAATGTTCAACAGCCCCGAGAAGGAACAGCAGTTTACGTTAGGTAGCGAAGCACTGGAAATAGTAGGCGCATATATCTACTTAGGACAGGTAGTAACCGCAGATTCAGACTATGAAAGGGAAATAACAAGGAGAATAAAATTGGGATGGGGCGCATTTGGCAAGTACTCGCAGATTATAACTAGCAGCTTACCGGTATCGCTCAAGAGGAAAGTATGCAACAATTGCGTATTATTTGTACTCACATATGGGACTGAAACGCGGAGGCTAACGAAGAGGGTTAACGAAGAGATAACGGACGCTAACGAAGAGATAGGAAGCGTGCAGAGTGGGTAGGATAAATAATTCAAGTTACTGACATTCCAGTAGAAATGAAGAAGAAATGGGCATGGGCGGAACATGTAGTGCGAAGCGAGAATAACCGATGGTCGCTTAGGGTAACAAACTGGATCTCAAGGGTAGGAAAGCGTAGCAGGGAGCGGCAGAAAGTTAGGTGGGGGGATGAGGTTAAGAAGTTCGCAGGGGTCAAGTGGATGCAACTAGCACAGAACCGGGTTAAGTGGAGGACTACGGGAGAGGCCTTCGCCCTGTAGTGGGTATAGTCAGGCTGATGATGATGATGATGATGATGATGATGATGATGAAGAAGAAGAAGAAGAATCTGACGGCACAGCCGGTACTATGCCAGAGTCATGCCCAGGCTTTATGAACAGATGGAACTAAGAGGTGCAGGGGGGAGGTGGGGGAGGGGGGGGGGGGGGGGGAGGAGCCATATTTGCCGCTATCCCAAAGCTTTCGCTTTGCTATCCGACGACAAAAAGGAATACGTGTATTGATTTGGGGCGTATTCAAGTCGGCAGTTCAACGCGTCGACCTGCCATCTACGAAGGAAGAAAATGCCGGTTGTTGCCCTACCATAACTGAAATTTAAATCTATCTTTACAGTACTGAATTCTTTGTCTTCATAAAAGCGATGGAACTCTAAAGGAAATAATTTAAATACTCCTAGAAAATGTTTTAGGCATGAGTTCATCTCGTGTACGCCGGCTCTATGCCTAAGAGTAATTGTTAAGCTTAAAGGCTTGCTATATTTTACAAAGTCAACTGCTGGGATACTGCGCATGAACAATAAGACAGAAAATTACAAGGGTGCTTTAAGTCTCTTTAAGTGCGGAAAATGAAAGCGTTGCGAGTTCCGTGCCTCCGACTTGAGCTCGTTCGGCGCTTCGTTGCTTTTCCGACGTCTGCAATTTTATTTTCACTTTACGATACTATCAGTCTTATCTTTCTTAATTTACTTTTGTCAGTCATATCCAACTCTCTTATCTCATTATCATATTATTAACAATTGCTAACAAGTAACAATCACTATCTTATCAGTAACTTTATATCTAATGTAATCAAGTCATATGATTACCGTTTAAGTTGACCTAAAGTCTCCATGAGTTACGTTATCAGTCCTATCTATCTTATATTTCATTATCGTTATCATGACCGTAAAGCCTTGGCGCTTTGCTCGTCGAGCCCGAGCTCCTGGAAGAAGAATGAATGTATAAAGCCTTTATTTGATTGAAGGATGGCTCTCAGCCGCTGTCTCGCCCTCCGAACAATAGCAGAGAATGGGGGCAGTCTTAGTCGCTATCGAGCTGGGTCCGGTCAGCTGGAGAGCGGATTCCGCAAATATGAAAAAGGTCGAACCGTAAACCTCTGGCAGTTATAGATGACTTATTGCACCCCATTGTTTAAGATCTCACAGAGTAGGAGGTGCACGCGAGAGGTAACGAGGCATTACAATCCGTGTAGCGTAGTTGTTATCCACTATCTGCAGGTCCGCGTTTAAAAACGCTCTCAATGAAACAGTGGCTATGTTAGCAGCGGGCGAGAAAAAAAAAAAAAAAGCTGCTCGTTCACATACACGTAAAAGTGTACGTCCTACTACTGTGCATTATGAGAGTCGAGAAATAACTACTAGTTTAAATCCGTTTCTGGTACAAGTAGAGCGTTTGCGAGTGATCGGCACGTCATTGGATGGGCCTCGCAAGAACTATGTTTACGGATTAACGTCTTGAGGCTGAGAAAAAAGGAAGAAAGAAACGCACCTGTGGGAAAGCGAGAGTGTTCGCCAAGCCTGCGGTAGGAAAGGAGGATCCTCTGACGTAGCGATACTGGAAAGTGTACACGCCTGTACAGCACGCGCTAGCCGAGATGACTTATCTTTTCCATATACTTCACTGATTGTGTTCTTTTTCCCCAATCATTAATTGCTCATGTTTTCCTTTCTATGGTGATTTATTGGGTGACTATTTGTGAGCGTACTTGATTGGATGTTGTTCTCTCCTATATGGCGGGTCATACAGGGTTAAAAAAAGAAAAACACTATGTGCTGTTTTTGAACGAGGGCTAGGTTCGTCAAGTCAAACTACGAGTAAGGAACATGTAGATAAGTTTTCTCCACGCTTTTATCTTTTCTGCCCGTTTATGAATTGGTAATAAATAGTTAAAATCCTTTCTGAAGTGCCCTTGAGTAACGTGCTCGAGCAACATCGAATCTGTAAGGCGTCAAGCATCCTATAACAATCCTCGTCAACATATTTCCCTCTGCAAGATGCGGAGAGGAGTTCAACTACGACTATTATGACTCTAATACTCTACACAACGTTGCTATGACTTATTACCTTAAATGAGGCTCTGTTACTTGCCTGCTTATCCATAGTTATCGTCATTCTAATCGTCGTTTTCTCATACACACATCTCATGGTCGCACATCATGTCCACGCCACCAATGAGCCAATAAATGTTTTCCGATTAAAAATAGAAGCTCGTTTAAACACTTGCATTTATGGACGTTCTGGAAGAAATACAAAGCATTTGTAAGACCACCGCTTTAAAACCTGATAGGGAGAAATTACGGAGGTTTACCCCGGCTAAACCTGGTTATCCGAGCATAAGCGGTTTCAAAATATGGTAATACTTTAGATTTTTAAAGTAATTTATTTGTTTATCACGTTTGTGAAGTTATTTTTTCGATTATGCATAAAACACTGGCGCAGTCGTCGGCTCAAAACGCGCCAATCAAATTCCCCGCTCACCGCTACAGAGCGAAAATCACAACGCCAAGGAGAGCTGCGATCAACGGTGCAGCGCAACGCCACATTGGTAGCTTCCCGATCCTTGAAATGTCTTCGCGACGTCTACGCCAGTGACGAGCGACGGTGCGACACGCGGTGAGATCTATGGCACCGGCTGCGTATTTCTGCTAGAGAAAGATTGATCTGCTTTTTTCTTCCTAATTTAAATCTTCAAGTTCAAGTTCGTGGTATAAAAAAACTTTAGATTGCTGCCGAAAGTGAGATTTTCGCAACCAAAAAAAAAAAAAAAATTGCTGCAGTGTCCGTTTAAACACGACTACTCATCAGTCACCTGAGGCCTGCGTAGCAGCATCGATAAACTTGGACCTGCACGCAGCTCATTCATGACGAGATTAAGCAACCAACCACCCACAAAGCAGTTGTTAAACCTTCGCCAAGTAACGTGGTCAGGGCACATCAAAGAACTTCAGGGGGTAGACATTTCCGGAGCAAATCCCCCACAGCATCTATCGGCTCAAGGCGACGCGCGAATGATGACCTTGGGAGTTTCATTGCGATCTCACGCTCTAAAATTGGTGTCATCGGCTCTGGCAACAATGCGCGACCGCATCTGCCCCTTCCAGGGCCGGCAGCACATGGGATAAGAACGCGGCACTTTGGAAGTCTTTACAGCGTGAGGTCTACTCGCCTCACTGCAATTCTCAAGGTCATATCACTTGTCAAAGTCATCTTGAGCCCAAGAGACGGGCTCGGGAAAGTTCGAAATTTCGACCACCTGGGGTTCTTTAGCACGCACTGAATACATGATTATAGGTCAAGTTCTAACAGCTGCTTTGCTGGCGCTTGGTTGCTCAGTCTCGCTATGAATGAGCTGCGTGCCTGTCTGAGTGCGTCAGCGCATTAGCGCAGGCGCCAGGTTGATGTATAGCCGTGCCTGACGCAGGCTCTGATGATTATGTTTAACAGGAATAAACCTCTGCCATTTCTTTACTGACTCAATTTCAGGCAAGGCGAAATTGCTTTTTGAAAAGTACTAATGTATATTACTAATCAATCTCCTCAAAGTAGCGCCCGTGCAGTTCAATTACTTAACTGTATACTGCTCCCAGAAAGTGGTAACAGCACATTGTGATTGCTTTTGAAAAATGACGCAATTATTTTCAATATACTTCCCGGTTTTCGAACATTCAAAGCATCACATTGGTGACTACTTTTGTAAGCATTTAAGATATCTAATATAAATTAACGTGAAAGAAATTGAGCTTCGAATTGGACATTGAAGGTAATTTTTACCCGATTTGAAGAAAACATGTCCTTGACCACTTGAAATGTCACTGTGGGTTTGAAAATGAGAGAACTCAGAGTCTGAAGGTTACCCTTCCTTTGATGCTGCTAGAAAGTCGTAAAGCTGCTGACTTCGCACTTCCTTACATGGCGAATTCAATCGTTTGTTGTCTTGTGGGGTTTCGTAATTTTAATTTTGAAGAATTTGTCGTCTGTGTCAGCTGTGAGTATTGCGTGGATTTTTTATCTGTAATGATGGCTCTAGAGTCAGCGCAGTCTGGTACTGCGGTCTGTCACAAATTAGTCAGGGAAAACAAAATCTAAAAATTGTTATTCCGCTTAGTCGTGTTCCCCGACATTCAGTACTCAAATCCTTGATAATTATCTCCCAACGAATGTGAGTAAAAGTAGTGGAGCATTTTCTCTCAAGACTTGACACATGTATTCTTGGGTCTTCCTGCCCCACTGCGCCTCTCGGATTACTCAGGCCATTAAATAGATAAATCAATGCGAAAAAAAAAAGAAAGAAAACGTAAGCACGGCTGCGCAGTCATGAATTTGACTGCGCACAAGAAAGGAAATGAGCAGCCAACCCGACGCCTTGTTTACCGGAGCCGCCTGCACTGTTCAAAGCCATCGATGAATGTTATTTACTGCGTCGGTTGTCACTAACTATCCCGACCCCTTCCTTTTCTAGAGTACTAGCGCCATGCCTTAGTATCCGCCCTTTAGCCCGCGCCTCGTAGCGACGGGCGTAACCCGGCGCCCCTGTGCTCTGGGACGACGTAGTCGGGGCGAAGTAACCGGCATACCAGGGAGCGAATATTTTTTCACATGATTTAAAAGCATGCAATGATACACTCAGATCAAAACTAATTAAATTCTCTTGCAGCAAAACTACTGCTCTAAAGGTATTTCTCATATTACTAAATTAGGAGACCAGGAAATTATTCATTTCATTTTGTTACATCTGCGTAGTCTATTTAACACGTCTGAATGCACGCATAAGAACGCGCCAGCACACCTGAGTGAATGAGTCTGCAGCACGTTTGACATATCGGTGGTTTGAATCAGGCGTGCTCGGCTATGTTTTTTGAAACACGGTATGTTAGAGAGTACGGAGCAGCCAGAAAGGTTTGCGACATGAAGGTTGAATATGCTTTTCATCTCGAAAAAAGAGACGACTCTATATTGAATGGAAGATTCACGGCCGTATGTGACACTTTCACGTGAACTTGTATTTGTAGTGAGGGATGCAATTTTTCTTTTCTTCTTCTTCTTCTTCTTCGTCTTCTTCTTCTTCTTCGTCTTCTTCGTCTTCTTCTCCTTCTTCTTCTTCGTCTTCTTTTCTTTTTTTTTTACGCAGGAAACGTGCATCTTACATTGTTCAGAGAGTAGTCACTAACGTGCATTTCGCATTGGTCAGGGAGTGTTGACGAATAGCAAATATAGCATGCTGGGATAAAAACGGCTTAGCACGAAAGTCACACCGTTAACCAAAGTAAACTCATGCTCTGCTATAGATCGTCACAAATGTGTCACTTGTGCGCATATTACTGTTGTCTTTTTAAGAAATGTGTTTCTTACATTAATGGCATCTGCCTACCATTCTCACGTGTTTCAGTATTCTCACACCTTGCAATTTGCTGCCAGGAGTATATTTAGTTTTGCCTTGGTGGCTTGATTTGGCCACGGAGTTCCTGCTATTTCTACAATTGGTAAGCCTAAGAGGAGACTTGCACCTGATTTGGCGTGGAGATGCGATGTAAAAAAAAAAAAAAATGCGGGCTATTTACACTAAAATGTCTGCTTTCAAACTGGTCAAAAACGAATTATGGCTTTCTTGTTATTTTTATTTCTATTTTTAGCATATGAAAAGTCAAAAATGTTTTTTAATATATAATGATAATTGGTATCAGTCACACTTGTTTCTGTGGGCACCTGAACCGCGCCGTAAGGGTAGGGAGGAAGTCATTTTTAAGACGAAAGCTTTTTCCGTTACGCTGTAAAAAAAAGGTCCCTGGCCCTACGGGGCTGGGACGGTAGGTCAACGTCGCTTACGGCAGAGGCTAGCCAGCCATCAATTTTTATCTGTTGTAGGCCGTCATTGCACCCGCCACTGCTTCGGTGGTGGACGACGGCTGTTGCGGCGCGCGTCTTTCTCTCCCTATTATTTTCCTTTCTTCTCTATTTTATCTTCTGTTCGCACGAGGCAGCGGAGGTGGCTAAGCTACAGAGCCAGTAGCAGGCCCGTGCATTTTCTTTTCTTTCTTCCTACAGCCACAACAACGCTGTAAAAATGCAAATAAAAAGAGTAATACCTCGGGTTTAGCCTTTACTTTCTAAGAAGCTGACCGCTGAAAACAAGATACGGTAGATTGTAAGTTTCGGAAAAGATGAACATAATCATTTTGAAAAAGCGCAACAAAAGAGAAATGCCCTCTCGCATGGATTAGTAGGGGTAGAAGCCGTGTTTCAGCCGGTTAGATTTTGTGCCTCCGGCTCCCCGACAGTGCTATACGGTGTTGGGAGACTGCGTCGCCTCTTGTACGCTGGGGTTCTACAAAGCAAGCAAGTTGAGATGTTACCCTTGCTGTCGAGTATTTAGTCAGTCCAATTAAAGGCCATCGTTACATCGCTTTACCGCGCAGCTTGATGATCGCCCCGATCAAGCGCGCAGGGGTCACCTCCTCTAAGAGAGGTGTACCTCTACTCGGTTCAAAACTTGAGCATAGGAAGACTACATCCGTCAAATTATCCTCGGTGTCAAAATTATCACCATAGCAATGCAAGCATTATATCGTTGTGTAGCTTATGTTCAGCATAATAGCGATTTACTAATTACGATTCGAAATTAAATTACACCTAATCAATTCATTGTGATTAAAAATTGCACCTTAAGCCATCATGAAGTCACATATCGGTTGATAGCTTATATCGAGTACGACTGCCCTAGACTAATTGTAGGTTTTAATTTGTTTAATTTATTACCTTTAAATAGTTAATTGTGTATAAAATTTGAACTTTATGCTGCAACTCCATGCCCTAGGTCATTGATAAGGTCTGGACGAGTATAATAAAAAAAAAACACGAAACAGCGAAAATTCTAAAACCTAACTCCGTTCAGCCTTGGTGAAATTGCTGCCAATTTTATTCATTCTATGTTTGCCTAGTCTCATTTGCTTGCATGGTAACTAATTATACTTCTGTGCGCAGTTCCTGCGACTTCGCTTCGGGAACAAGGTCGGTGTGACAGCGTGCGCCTGCTACTTCGTCTTGAACGTAAGTGTCCACAAGCGTATCTTTGCCAGTTTAAGTGCCGTGGTTTCTGATACCTAATGCTAAGGCTGTTAACGACTTGTGCAATGTTCATACAGTTTCGCACTTGTTTAGTCTCATTTTTGCTCTGTTTAACAGTTTACAACCACAACTGACGAGTACAGTTCGAGGATGAGCGCATAGAAAAGACATATTAGCTTGGACCGTCTTATGGTTGCTTGCGTGAGGCTGTATTATGAAACCCAGCGTTTACTGTAACGTCCATCGCATTCAGTGTCTAAACATGGTGTATGGTGAATTGACTAATTAATCGTACGTGATCGAGTTTCTTTTTCAAGATATTTTTGCCAAGTATTAACATCCAACGGGTCCAAACTTATTCACGCATGTTTTGGTTCTTGTGAGATGGAAAATGCCATAAATGGGGTATGTTCGGAACGTCTCCCCTTCGATAAACTTCTTCGTAATTGGGATAATTGACTTACTGCTTTTTATTTGGAAGTTTGACGAGGGGCAAAACGCTGCAAATGCACGAGACCTGGCTATCGTTTTTATTCTACGGGATGGCTTGGGAGTCGCCGACAACTGATTTAGCGTGCAATACTGGCGTCGCAACTATGGGCGAAGCGGCTTATTAACTATCTTGCTGAGTGTTGGCGGTAACACCAAACAGGCGTAAACAGAATAAGTATACGCTGTTCGAAGCATCGCAAAAAATAACTCAGAAAAGGACAACAGAATGAATTGCAAAGCATGTTAAGGGCTTGATGCTGCTTCAGTACATACCTCAAGGTCATTTTCAACATTTAAATCCGTAATTTCAAGCGCACCTTAAAACAACTATACGGCAAGTTCAGTATTAAGTCATATTTGCGCTAAAATTTTCCATGAATGACTTTAATTATGATTTGCACCCAAGGTAGTGAAACAAAAAATTGAGACTTTTACTTCAAGGCATCAGATGAAGCCTAGAATTAGTGCAAAGCAAATAACAGAGACACAAACCATGAATATAGGCCCATTTCGAGAGGCGGTGATCGCGACTGTGAAAAAAAAAAAAAAGAATCCTTTGTTTTCAAAGCTTCTTGTTTTACTTCTTTCTTTTTAGTTTATTCCTTTAATATGGCGGCATGCGAAACCAAGGGCGACTAGCACGGGCACAAATGAAAGATTATTCTTCTAACATGTGGCCGTATCCTGCCAGTCATGCCACCATGGCTGCCGAATTAATAGACGCGACGAGCAGGCCAAGGGCTATTTCTATATGAAGTAGCCAGTTTTAGTATTTGACCTCATAATTTTTTTTAGTGTCACTCCATGTGATAGACGGCGCACGTTTATCAACACGCCGGCAGCCAAGAAAAAACTGCTTACATACAATTTTTTTTTTTTAAACTGCAGCTACGCTGACGAAATACCAATGACCCACAGGCTGTTCAAACGCGGCCCTTAAGGCAAAGGGTGCATTAGCATTGAAACAGAGAGCCACGCAGATGTCGTCTTTCTCGGTCCTTTCACGCACTGGAATCAAAGGACAAACGCCAGTTGCTCCCGGCCCCCTAGACATATTTTGCATTCAAAGGAGGTTTAAATGACTCCGGTCCAGAGCTTCCGAGCGTCGCTTAGACGCTATACTCTAAAGAGCACGAAGCTATAGTTTCCGTCATTGTAACGTGTTTCACTATACAGAAGGTCGGGCCGTTGTTTCATACAGTTACCATTTGACTTCCACAGGCTTTGCGGTGCAGCTGGCAGATGTCGCGATGACGTCAGGTATACCGCATGCATATCCGGAGCGCTTTCGTGGTTGTTTTCTATGCACTATTTTTCAAAATACGCAGTGTTTCGTCAAGCATGTAAAATGTCAAGCCCTCATAAAGGGACGGTGGTTTCTTCGACGAGGTTTCGACCAGCCGGCTGAAGCTGCTTGGATACACGCCGTCTCGAAAGCAGTCGCGCACTTGTGCTCTGTGAATCTCGACGTTTGCATGAGCCTTCGCTGGCCTATCCGAGGCATGAGGAAAGTCTGTGCATTGAGAATTTCAGCTCACATATTCAAGGGGATATGGTAAAGCTATATTACGTGTTCACCGGAGCAAAAAAAACTTTATTTATGGTATTTAGGCTTAATTAGTTTTCATGTCAGTCAATCTGAGACGGGAGTGTTGGGATATCAGCTTCCGGAATAATGAAAAGAGGACTCATTTTAGATTCTAACCGCTATTTTATACGTTCACTTCCGCATGACTATGCGGAGAAAGCTTTTAATTAGCATAAACGGACGGTCTTATTATCACAAAGGACTTCGATACATTTTATGTCGCACCAATTATTCTTCCGCACTTAAGTTCACTGCACTTCGACCACAGAAGACTTTAGCATCGCGGTACACCATAACACCCTAGCGTCTTTCTTCTTTCAGGCTGTCTTCTTTTCTATATGTATCCTTTTTCTCTTTCTTTTTTTAGCCTTCCTTCATTCCTTCCTTTCTTTCTTTCTTTCTTTCTTTCTTTCTTTCTTTCTTTCTTTCTTTCTTTCTTTCTTTCTTTCTTTCTTTCTTTCTTTCTTTCTTTCTTTCTTTCTTTCTTTCTTTCTTTCTTTCTTTCTTTCTTTCTTTCTTCCTTCCTTCCTTCCTTCCTTCCTTCCTTCCTTCCTTCCTTCCTTCCTTCCTTCCTTTATTTATTTCGAGGCCACACCTCATTTCAGGTTTGCACGGCATGTTCAAACTTTCTTCAAGACAAATAAAAAGCGCGTTGAGAGAAACACCACGTATCCCATTAAATTCGAGTCTGCTCGCCTGTTACCAGGAGCTGGCTAACGCTGTTTTAAACTTGCATTTTATCTAGGACCCTTTCATGTATTCGCAGACTAACCGGAATAATACGGAGGCCTTAAGGAAGCGTAAGAATACGGTAAACGCTGCCGTGAGACTCATTAGGAGATTCGACAATCGTAAGGGAGGGGTGCGGGAAAAGGAGTTCTGTCAGCTGGTGCCGGCATTCGTGGTCAGTAGAATAATATATGCAAATTGAACGTGACTGAGGAAAACAAGGTGGATGCTGTGATTAGACAGGCGTATAAGGCGGCCCTAGGCCCGGGTTACCTAACCCTGCGTCCACCGAAAGGCTGCTGGAATTAGGGGTGCACAGAATCCTGGAAGAACTACGGGAGGCGCACCTGGCGATGCAACTTGGTAGGCTTTAGAAAAAAAAAAAGTGTGAAGGGACATATTGGAGAAGATCGGCATTACAGCTGAGGCTCCAGCCAGGGGCATGAAAGTTCAGGTGAGGCAGGAAATAGACAAAGGGTTGTACATAAATCCTTTTCCAAGAAAAACAGCGCACTTCCGACAGGACACAGGGAGTAAGAGAACACACGGCGCTTTGAAGCGCTGTCTGTTGCCTTACTCCCTGTGTCCTGTCGAAAGTGCGCTGTTTTTCTTAGTGATCATGTACCAACTGGCCCGGCTACTCTCCCTGATAAAGAATTTGCCCAAGAATATGCGTCTAGTATTATATCATGAAGGTTGCAGAAAGGCAAGAGCCAGATACTTGCAAGCTAAGTTTGGGAACTACATAGGGGCCATCTATATAGATGTTGCCGATTATAAGGACAAGGACGCATTTGCAGTTGTTGGGGTGGACAGACGAGGACGATCGGTGACCTCTAAATCAGTCAGAATCTGATCCTCAGAAACTGCCGAGGAGGCAACTATAACTTTAGATGTAGCATCTCATCTAACTCTGACCTGATATTCAGCGACTCAAAAACAGCCATCCGAAATTTGGCAAGGGACAGAATATCTGTACAGCGGCATAACTCCTTGATCAGGCCAATGACGAGATCTTAGAGAGGCGGAAATAGTATGGGTACCGGCACACTCTGGGAACCCTGAAAATGAGGCGTCTCGCATAAATGCTCGAGGTTTCGTCAGCCAAGCAGGTGAGCAGGTGGTTTCGGGAAAGTCCACGAGGGATGGGCTGGCATCATTTCATGATATCAAAAATCACTATAAACTCGAGCGGAGGATTTATCCGCCCCCGGACAAGCAATTAGTCAAGGCACAAGAACGCGTCTGGCGAGGATTGCTCGTTCCGCTTTTTCCTCAATCCCTATATATTGAGCAAAATATACCTGGAAGAAATTAATCCGGAGTGTAGATGGTGCCAGGAGCTTGCAACATATGACCCTTTCCTATGGGAATGCAGCACAGCGCCACAGCCGGCGGATATTATGCGGAATCTTTCTTTCGAGCAATAGGAGGCCGTGTTGGCCAGCTCAGACCCGGTCGTTCAGACCAGGACCGTGGAGTGGGGTACCCAGGTCGCCACCAGCCATGGATTGATGTCCATCTAGCACGGAACGTCGAAAGCTGTTGTCTGATGAAATAAAGTTTTTCCATCCATCATTTTAGTTGAACTCTCGAGATTTGGATGCACATCATTCATTCACACTTTTTCTTTCCCGGCGCCCAGCAACTTTGCCCTGTCAGGTCTGGAAGTGATCGGACTTTAATTAGATGCAATCTCTGCAACTGTTTGCATGCCTGTAGCGATGACAATGTGCCGGCTCTACAAAGCGGTGATATTTCTCGTTTAAAGTAAGAAAGTTTAAAAATTGGCCTTGCTAAGGAAGAGTTCATTGTTTTGTTGTTGTTTTTTCGTTTTTTGTGCATCCTTGTTTGGCATATAAGCATGCCGCAACATTCTTGGTTTGGTTTGACCGTGTGAAGTAGTGCTTCGCAGTAAAATGACCCAGGGTTTAATATTCTGTGTTTCGATGGTACCACGCGAAAGCTCTGTTTGAATTACCCGCCAGAACTCGTGTCCCTGACGTCATGATCTGGCGGGCCAGCCGGGAGTAAGGCACTCAAGACCCAAGATCGTTGCTCCGCTCTGCAGCGTGCGCATGAATGTTTTCGCAGTAAAATCACACGTGGGCGTATTTATTATGGATACGTATAGAACAATGGAGGCGAACTTTCATAGCTGGAAGCAAGCGGGGATCCGTCAACTGGGACGTGGTTGCCCTCTTGTGCACTTATGGCATTAATGATGGGTTTTAGTGCGACGCTGAACTTAAACGTCATCCAAAACTCAGAATCAAGAATAATCATGAATATTAATTGCACTTTCTGAGTTTTTTACACAGCAGAGCTTCGTGCCAATGTTTTCCGGACAGCTTGCAAAAGGCGAACCATCGCATACCTCATCCAGCGTATTTTGAAAGCGCTTTCGAAGAAATGGCATCCTGGTGCGTGGTCTGAGCGATAAGTAATTTTTATTATAGCACGCACAAGTGCGAAATGTCTATGCGACGCTGTGTCAAAACGTATTCTCGACACTTTTTTTTTTTTTTTTTGGTACACAACAAGCAGTATCATAGGTTAGCTCATTTAAATTTCGTTGCCACCTAAATGGGACTCATCTGCTTCTTAACGGATGTACAGGAGGTGAATGTTTACTGTACGAAGTTCTAGAGGATTAAAATAGAATTGCCACAAATGGCTCCGCTTCAGCAACTTCAGCTTTATTGCGAAGCTTGTATGTCTTCTCCCAGAGGGAAACGTGCTGGGCACGATAGGTGTTCGGCGGTGGCGGCATGAACCCGCGCGGTCCTCATTTGCAAGGACTCTCGCGTTGGGAAGTGGGCTTCTGGAAATTTTACTGTCTTGAGGGCGTCATGCCCACCTTACACATTTAATAATACGCTTAATAAAAATACTGCTGAAAAAAAAATTACGCGAAAAGTTTATTGTATTGCACGTTGGCATAGCCAATGGCATTGGCTATGACATCGTATTAGAACCTGGTGGTGCTTTTTTCATCGAATTTAGTGCCAAACGTTCATCAGCTGTCGGCGCACAAGCAGGCATCTAGTCGGGTCGCATAGCTTGTGGTCGGGTGTTTTTGCCAAAACGCAATTAGCGACCACATTTTCTTCACCCTTTTGCCCGCCCATGCGCCCAAACCGTAAAACTTGGTTAAATAAATATGGGAACAACAAGTCAAGAATACTCTTGACGACAGAAGTTTCTGAGGGCGGCATTTTTTTTTTTTCCTCAAATAAAAACAACTGAGCTTAAAAGAAAACTTGGGTGATTTTAATAGAATGGAAACTGAACACAGGACCTTTGGATTGCGAAGACGGGCTTGCTACGAAGACTCGCCGATTAAAGTATCGCGTCCCTTTCATCCGAATCGATTTCAACTCTTCAGCAAATATTCATGAGAAAGCCACCATACGACGAATAAATTTCATTGCTTTACGAACACACATTTTATTCATTAGATGAGCCAAATTAGACTTCCTCAAAACATTGCCTTTATCGTTTCGAAATACTCAATGTGTTTCATGATCCGTTCTGTGTTGAGTTACGAGCACGAGTGCGTTCGCGCTTGCTTGCAGTGGCCGCGTCTATTTTCTTGGGGCTTGATTGTTTTTGTGTGTCTGCTTGACTCTCCGAGCCAATAGATCGTCGATGTGTAAATTCGACCAGTAACCGCAGATCCGGACTATGAAATGGAAATAATTAGGAGAATAAGATTGGGATGGAGCCCATTTGGCAATTCCTCGCAGATTATGACAAGCATCTTACCGGTACCGCTCGAGAAGAAAGCATATATAACAGTTGCGTGTGAAGGCCTCGCCTTCAAAAAACGGGTCCGCGAGCCATGGTCTCGTCCGACGAATGACAAATCCAGTCCCTTAAAAACACCGGTTTATTCCGGATAAACAAAAAAAGCAAAACAAAGAAACATAAGGCGCTGCTGCGCTGAGAACAGACTGTTCATGCGCGCGACAATAGAACACCGACGGAAAGCGGGAAGAATGTCAGGGCTTTACTGCGGCAAAACAAAACACTGCGGAGCGAATAAAACGACCAATAGGGCCAAAGCGCAAACGGCGGCACAAGAAACATTGCTCCTCGCGTGACAACTTACGCCTAGGCCGTTTCTGCAGGCACTGCTTCCATCTTCGTGCATGTCGGCGATCTTCCTTCAGTCGTCCGTGCACACCCTGCTGGCCCATGACGCTCGCCTGCTGCCCAGCGCCGGCCTCTCACCCGGGGCAAACAAGGCCCTGGCGCCTTGCTTTCGACGCGCTTATCTACCCTCGTCTGTCGCCGCTAACGTCACGCCTCCTAAGATTATCTGCTTGCTCATGCGCACTCGCGCTGCCCGTCCAACACAATACAAATACAAATAGGAAGACGCGCGCGTGGTTTAAAACACCTAAAGGGGCTGCGGAGCCCCACACGTCTCACCAGTACTCACCTATAGGGCTGAAACGTGAAGGCTAACGAGAACGGTTCTACTTAGGTTGAGGACAGCGCAGAGGGCTATGGAACGGAAAATGGCAGGGGTAACGTTAAGAGTTAGGAAGCGTGCAGAGTACATCAGAGAAATAACTCGAGTTAAAGACATATAGTGGAAATCAATAAGAAGAAATGGGCATTGTAGTGCGATGACAAGATAATCGATGGTCGAAAAGGATAACAAATTGGATACTAAGGAAAAGAAAACGTAGCAGGGAGTGGCAGAAAGTTAGGTGGGTGGATGAGGTTAAGAAGTTCGCAAGGGTGAAGTGTATGCAGCTAACACAAAACCGAATTAACTGGAGCGATATGGGATGTGCCTAAAGGAAAGTTCTTTAATGTGCAGTAACACTACAAAACACAGTGGCGCTGATTCACGTCGTCTCCATCGCAAACCAGTCGCAACCGATGATATTCGATCCCGCGACTCCGGCATCAGCACCCGTGCGCTCTACTTACTGAGCTGCTGCAGCAGGTAAGGGCTGAGAGAAGGAATGTAGCCTGGGAGATTTGAATGGCTTTGTCGTGACGCTGGGGCTACGTCGACCCGGCCTTCACTTGGTAGCGTGCAGAGACTCGGGGTTGAAGAAGGACTGAATCTTCGAAGTTGGTAAAATATGTACAAGCAGGTTTACTGGCACTTTGAGAAAACGTATTTACAAGAATATTTACATGAAAAAGAAGGGTACATCAGCAAAATGACAAGCGTTAAGAGTTCATAGCGAGAAGCGACTGGATGAGCCGTTTACCCAGGGCCCAGAGCGACATTTCGTGCTCTGCAGCGTCCTTAAAACCCCCTATGTCCAGCCCCTCTCTGAAGATGCTGACCAACCAAATCCAGGGCACGCCCCTCAGGTATCGGCATCCAATCGAACACATCACTGCACTGATGGTCTGAAGCACTGACTGGTCCGGCATTCATTCGTTGGGCGTGATCACTTGTTGGCGGGAAAAGCTTGGGAACGGCGAGGAGAGGAGGTACATTTCTATTCTTCAGCAAAGAAACCACAGGCTGGTTCTGACAAGTGGTTTTACTTCTCAGAAACCCGAGTGCACGTGCGCGCCGCATAGAGCTCCCAGCATTGTCCCTTTTCGACAATTGCAAATCTTTCCTGCATTCCTGGGAAATCACTTAATGGCTGTATGAGTCATGCTCCTTTCTTGTCCTGCACGTCAGCGGACATGTCACTCTGTCGTCTCCTTTGGATAGGAGGCATTCATCACTGGAGGATAGCACTTCTCGACTGGAAGGGTGAACAAAAGAAAGAAAGCACTTCCTGCTATTTCCCGCAGGGGGACGTTTCTTTGTGTTTTTCCAGACGTTCTCTTGACAGGGTCAATTTGGCATTTGCAGGGTGTCCACAAAGCAAAACAGGCTTACAAAACAGGATTCCTGGAAACAGGCTCACTTAGAGCCAATGGACCATCACCACATTTTCACAATACTTTTCCATGCCCACAGGCGAACAATAGAGCGCGCAAATGCGGATGCTTGGTCGTAACAGCTTCCAGTGCGATCTATAGCTTTGTATCTGAACAACGAACTATAAACGAATGGTTATATATAACAGTGCATTATTTATTTAACGATATTTATCTAATTCGTTTAAGAGAGCATATGTTACGTATGAATCAGTTGATTATTTATTAAAATTGATATTATTCGTAATAAGCAATGGAGTGCACTACAAACTCACTTGGAACACATACCGTTTGGTAATGTAAACTGCGACGCCAATATAAAACTATGATTATCGTATTAATTTTATTCATTTCTCTTCTTGTGTTTTAATCCCTTCCTCGCAGCAAATGCAAGGTGCCATCAGCATCTTTGCAGCAGGGGTCGCCGTCTCGATGTGTAAGCTTTACCTTTTTCTTTCTTCGCTGCATGTATGTCATCGCTTCTTTCTCAATACGGTGATATAAGATATTTTGCCCTGCAGTAAGAACAATGTATGATTGCACCCAGATTTATAAGCAAGTCGCTCGTCTATTTTGTTTGCTTGTGAAAGAAGGCTAGGTTGAGACGGCAAGGCCAGCGATGCCTTGTCTAGCGTTTTAATCCGATGACAAAAACCGGAGCCGGCGCCACGGGACGATAATGATGGTATGTACAAATGAAAGAGGAAGATCATGGAATGAACAAATTAAAGAACATCCACGGAAGGCTCACAATATGTATATTAATAACAACAGTAACTGTTTCGTTCATTGCCTGTTAATAAATTACGGAAGGAGGCGCTCGGGACTGTTTAGCAGATGGACTGAAATTAAGCATGACTGTCGCGCTTGCTTACAAGCTTACAATGTTTTTGTATCTGCAGTTAGGCTCAACGCGTTGCGGATACCTATGTGTCATTTGAGTTTATTGGTTTTGATACAAAAATACTGAACACCTGACGATACTTACCCTTTATAGGTTAATGTCATCATGCTTCAAAACAAGCTTCCGAATTACATTCATTGGCAGTCACGGCTGTATGTGTAATGATTCTCTATTTCCAGTGAGCTTGCGTTACTTATTTAAAAATGAACTCCTACTGGTTTCTTTAAAGAGGCGACGCTAGTGGTACTCGGAGCGAAATTCGAAGTCCTTGCTATTTGCTTACAGCTTTCCATTTGCCGCTTGTGTGGTGCTGCGTGGCCACCGGTTTCGCTGGTACCATATACACCGCGCTGGTGAGTTCTTTGTTCAAGATACCTTTTGTCTTCTATTATTGTTACAAGTTTTCGCGGAGCCCAGTCTTCTATGCGATTTCAAGTGGCGTGTTTTCCATGCAGCATCACTATTAGTTGCCGCTTATCTTTGCGCCTTTCTGAAAGCTTGACCTTAATAAAAATATTTGCTCTTACATGGACAATTCTAAAACCTTTCCGCATGTATTTATAGCACTGAAAAATCGCTTCTTACTAGCCTCGGTAAGTCATAACGGTTAACGAGAGGGCGAAAACAGTCATAAATATATCTACAAGGATCCAGCCTACGTATGATACCGAGCGGCATTCCCAAGACGGATGTTTGGAGAAATGGGGTGCGCATTCAGACCTTGTTGTCATAATGTTTTAATAAATAGCTGAGCAATGCTCACTTCATGTACGCTACACTGCGGCCTCGCCGTGATCCCACTGACGGAGAACTTGTTTCGCAGATTCACCCTGTTGTTTGTTGATGATGCGTAGCATGCACTCAGAAACCTCTTGCGGGAGCATCATGGTAAAAGAAATAACCTCAACAACACGCAGCTTGTCTTTTTACACGTAATCGAAATATAAAAGCTGAGAGATACCACTGCACTGATTTACCTCTTCCAGCAACCCGAAGAGAAAGCAGCTTGGCGCGTAGAACTGGGGATTGGCGAGCTAGTCACAACATTGATGGTCCTGAGGTGTCCTGTGTTGATGACAGTTTCAAGGGGACGGCCTCTTTCTTCCAGATGAGGTCTCGGTACCATTACAGCTTTGTTTTGTGTTCATTAATTGGGACCACTTTATTTTGCTACGTACGAAATGGGACCGTAACGCTCGCACAATTGCACCTTGTCGTAAAACAAGCTGCAGTTAAAGTGTCAGCCTTTTATTTTCCACTTTGCATTTTATATTTTCGCACAGGTGCTTGTTTATCTTTATGTTTGTGTTTCACGAGCCGCAAAATAAAACACCATGGGGAAGAAACCGGACCGGCGGCGTAAAAGCATGTTTGAGAAGGGACCAGCAGGCAAAACAAATGGCGAGGCAAGTCGAATTAGCTAGCACAAATAATTAGCGCAATTGAGCCGTATAAGCCACGAAGGGCAGCGGGAGACTGGAATAAGCATTGGATGGACTATTCTCTCTGACCCTAACTACTGCTATTAAAAAAAAAAAAGAAGGCCATTATTTTTCAAGAAGCAATTATAAAAAATTTCAGTACACACTTGGGGAAACGCTAATGAAACTACCACAGCAAATAAAATCATATGGGTTTAACCTCGGTTACACGCAATCGAGCGATGTCTGTTGAAAGGTGTGCATTATATTCGTCGAAGCCATTTCAACGATGACGATACCGTAGCTTAGAGTTCAATTTTTAATTACTCTTAATTGATTAATGGTAAGTAATTAAGACCTTCAACCATTGTAGCGCACTCGTACACTTATAAGCTTTCCAACGGGGCTGTAGGAGGTATATTTTTCCAGGTTTAGTTCAGTTTGCGAGGTTTAACGTCCGAAAGCGACTCAGGCTATGCGAGACGCCGTAATGGAGGGATACAGAAGACCACCTGGGGTTCTTCAACGTACACTGACATCGCACAGCACACGTACGGGCGCCTTGCTTTGTGCCCCCGTAGAAAAGCGGTCGCCGCGGACGAGATTCGATCTTCCATCCTTGCGTACAGCAGTCGAGCATCCTAATCACTCAGTCACCGCGGCGGGGTTTTGATTTTAACAGCAAATTAAATAATTAGAAGTGAATAATTAATACTAATGGACTGTAATTGATAGTTAGACATGTGCAACTTTATTAAACAGTAGCGATCAAATTTTGATGACATGGTTATGTACCGGAAAGTTAATTTTGACAACAATTAACTAATAAGTAATTACTACTCATAATTAATAAAGGGGCTTTAGTAATCTGGTCAAAACCTGACACTCATGTGGTAATACACCAGTTCCCCATAGCTCACTATACTAAACGAGTGTTCTCACCTGGCAGGCTAAGTCCCAGTTTGACCTTGGCTGAGCTTGAAGGAGATGCTGACGGAAAAAAGCGTTTCCTGGGTTTATACCCGGAGTAGTAGAGCTACGGCCCTAATTGCACAATTTATTATTAAGGCGAAAGCATTTAATTGCTCATCGTTGTTGGTGTTGTGGCTGTAGGAAGAAGGAAAAGAAAATGCACGGGCCTGCTACTGGCTCTGCTGCTGAGCCACCTCCGCTGCCTCTTGCGGAGAAAAGAGAAAATGGAGAAGAAAGAAAATGAAGAGGGAGAGAAAAACGTGCGCCGCAACAGCCGTCGTCCGCCACCTAAGCGGTGGCGGGTGCAATGACGGCCTACAGCAGATAAAAATTTGGTGGCAGGCTAGCCCCCGCTACAAGCGGCGTTGACCTACCAGTCCCAGCCCCGTAGGGCCAGGAACAGCCACTCTTCACGTACCGCCTCACTCCGGCTCATCGTTGTCGTCAGCAAAAGTGTCACGCTTTTGTGGCGCTCTGATTGGCTGAGGTGGGAATGCCGTCATAGAGGTCTCCATCAATCACAGGGCATTATCGTTTGGCAGGAGCTGCCAACTCGGGTCTCTGCTTTCACATGGGAGGATGATATCAGGATCAACCTGCCAAAACCCTTGCATTCACGTTATCCCTTGGTCACGCAGACACGCTCATACGGCTTGGTTAAAGCGGGGCCTTCATATGTTGGCTGGTAACTTACGCTATCTAGTCATATCGATTCAGGCGTCCATGTGGCTCCTTTCATTTGGCGCTTCCTCGAACGCCGCACCACACAGCATACAGAAGCAACTACAGTAAAACCAGGAATCAGCGAAGTTTCAAACAAAGGCTTTGGCCTTATCGCACTCCAGTGGTCCAAAGTGCCACACAAATTTTTACACTTTAACGCTGCCCGCTGTCTCTATCGCTCCCTTTTCCTTTCTCGCTGTCCAGTCCCATTAATTCAGGTGCTTCAGAATTCGAATGGCTGCCGGTATATAAAGGTCGTTTAATCGCGAAAACATTATTATCTCTATTAGAGTGAATTCCGCGGCAATAGTTGTTGGTATTGAGAGATGGTCCCAAAACGATAACGCTTCACGCTTTCGTCGGGCACAGCATACACATCAGATGAGCATCTAGGTAACATGATGCGTGCGGCTAAGTGAAGCGCACTCGTTGCGCCAAGACCAGGTCCGCTACAGGAGGAGGAGGAGATGGCGTTGCGTCTTGGGGGAGCCACGGCAGCAATCCTTCAAGACCAAACGCGCTGCATACATGGGTGGCCATGGAGAGAGAGCGTCGTCAAGACAATGCGGACGTCACCAATGCGGGTATAGTGCTCTACTTTGTCTTTGATGCGTCTTTTTTCCGGAATGCAAGTTGAGGCTTCCATATATACTGCAGCTGCACGCGACCGTCCTCGAACGTGGGCGAGGCTCGAGTAACGCGAGAATGAAGCTCGTCGTGCGAATAGAGCTGGGCTCCAGTCATTCTATGTTTCGCAGTCCCAGCGATGCACTTGGAGGGCCAGTCTTAAAGGTGCCCGATGACAGGCAGACGAGCAACTACGGTAACGCAAGTCAGAAGCGACTCGACAAAAGCGACATCTTCAAGACGGATCTGTGTCTTCAAATTGAAGATCTTACTGCTTAGTATAAATGGTTTTCCCAGTCTAATTCGTCTCCTTTCATCGGTGTGTAGCTCAAAGTTACGACCATGTGCACGTAACGAATCTCAAGTTTCTTTACGGAATTTTACTTTCATTTTGTTGTCTTATTACATCAAATCACTAAGAAGATTTTCACTGATATCGCATAGATGTCCCGTTATTCTGCATCACAATGTTCGTCTATTTTGTCTATTCCTTCTCATCCTTCATGCTCTGTTCTTCCACGTTCACCATTACAACATCAATGGTTTATCCCCCGACTTCCACGACAACATGGAAATGTGTGCAGAATGCTTGTGAAGAGATACATGTTCTTGGCTTTTGTTCAGCCAAGCTCAACAGTGAGGAAAATATGTGCTTCAGCTGAAGTTTGGTGTAAATGTAATATAGCAATGTACTCCTCCATTAAACAGCAAAAATAAAATGGCCAGTTATTACGAGTCTTTCTTTTACGCGCTCACTGCTCTTGCAGGGTGGCCTCCGAGCAGTGGTGTGGGCGGACGCCATGCAGGGTGTGCTGATTCTGGTGTGCCCGCTCACTGTCTTGGCGAAGATCCTCCACGACTCGGTCCAAGATTCTTCTGAGGGCGCTTCTGCCCCGAGACGGCCCTTCAGCGACATCGACATGAGGCCTTACATCTTCCGGTGAGTCTCGATACCCTTGTGGAATATTGGGTTAGCCCTTATAAAGAGCGCTAAGTTTGAAGCAGGGCTCTTGTAATTTTGAGGAGCGATGTCACTAAACGCGCGATCGTTCCAAGGCTTGGACCTGACGGCATCTGATGGAAGTTATCTTCCTAATCTCCTGTGCGTAAACTAGTAGTTCCACGCGCACGGAACTAAAAACCAGCATCAGCTTTCAACAAGGGTTGTTCACTGCAAATTCTCATATAACTGCGAGTAGCCGTAAGTTCATAATGATCGGTACTGAAGAATGTGATCTCTAACTACTGTTTGCGCGGTCGCCAGAAGCTGAAGAAAGTTACTCAGCAAATTACGCAGATGAAAAACTAGTTTGAGGCTATAAATAAGCAGACCCACGACATTTGTTGGAACACGCATTAGGAACCGCCTAAATTTCATCACTGTAATGCGTTTGATTGCAGATGAGTGCTTCATAATATTATGGCTGACGATATGACCTTTTCATCCTGTAATGTATAGCTGAGGACAGGAAAACCATTAACTGACCAAAGCAGACAGGCTTTAATTCAAACTTTTTTTTTTTCATCTGGAATGATAGGCTATGAAACCCAAGTTACTAGACTAGCACTACACTCCGATACACACGATGACATCGCATAGCACAAGACATATCATGGCATAAGATCACTGCAGCAGATGTTTAAAAAGCCTAACTTTTCTTTTGCGGACCGAGCGCGAATGTGTGGGCCAAAAGTGCATTCCTGAATAAAAACTAAAATCTGAGCTCATCAGTCGATCAAGTGGCAGATTGAGCGACCTGACTACAAGCTATCGAACGTTAAATTATCGATATACGCGCAGGACGGGGCTGGACTTCACCACCGACGAGAACGTATGGGCTTGCTTGGTGGGCCTGCTGTCGAGCCACATCTACCGCATGGGCATGGACCAGATGGTGGTGCAACGATACGCCGCCGCCAGGTCGCTTTCAGATGCTCAGAGGTTTGTGGTATACCACCCCAGTACGTCTGCTGCTATACTGTAAATTACGGCACTCATTTTTTTAAGTCGCAAAGGTATGCACATGCAAGTAGCTCAAGTAGCCTTTGTCGAATACCTGATGCTCCTTTTTGCTTGTGGTCTATAAAACCTTCGAATATGTGTGCCTGCGTTGAAACCGTTTACAAGCGAATTGGTATTGAAACCGTTTGCAAGCGAATTGGCATTGAAATAGGCTGTGCGTTACGAATTCGTCTCAGGACTGTGCTAGTGGGCAGCATCCTTCTCGTGCTCTCCACCGGCTTCCTGGGAATAGTGGCCATGGCGCTAGTCTACTGGTACCGAGACTGCGACCCACTCCTTTCTGGTACCATCCATAAGATAGAACAGGTAAGCACGCCCGTTCCGAGGCCGCACCTCTTTTCAGTCACTGCAGCACTACTACCCGCATTCCCGCAAAAACCCGATGTCTGAAGCTTATTTGACTTATGATTTTGCCGAGGGACTTCATGTGTCCACAGAAACAAGTGTGATAGGTACTGCGCCTTTTATTTCTTGTGAACCACTTATAGAGTGCTTTCGGAACATAAAAGTCTTTGAGGGCTCATACTCGCGGTCATGACCATGTCCGTCCGGCCAAGACCATTTCACACCTTAAATAGTAGCAGCAATAGTTATGGCTAATGACTAACTAGTCCAAGTACTAACTAGTCACTAACTAGTACTAATTAGTCATTAGTCATTACTTAATAGTCACGAGTAAGGACAGATTACTGTGACAGATTACTGTGCAGAGTGGGTCAGAGAAATAACTCAAGTTAACGACATTCTAGTGGAAATTAAGAAGAAGAAATGGACATGGGCAGGACATGTAGTGCGAAGAGAGGATAACCGATGGTCGGTTAGGGTAACAAACTGGATTCCAAGGGAAGGGAAGCGTAGCGGGGGACGGCAGAAAGTTAGGTGGGCAGATGAGGTTAAGAAGTTCGCAGGGGTCAAGTGGATGCAGCTAGCACAGAACCGGGTTAAGTGGAGAGATATGGGAGAGTCCTTCGCCCTGCAGTGGGTATAATCAGGCTGATGATGATGATGATGACTGTGACAATTCTGCTTCTGGAAAAGGAGTGGGTTAGATGCACGCGCGAGCGTACGAGTCGGTGATCTTGAGGGCTGATTTAAGTTGTGTTCTATGTCACCATCAGCTTCGTACATGCGTGAATTGCCTGGTGGCGTCATGACCCGTCATGATTGGGCTTTCCCATTCTTATTTTCTAAAACTTCGTCGAAGTTTTTAAGGTGCTTACATCAAAAAATAATTCTCGCTTTTCTTTTTTCGAACAATATTCGACGATTGAATTCGGTAAACCTAGGGGTTCAAGCTCACTTAGAGTATATCAGTGATTTTCCCAGCAATTTGTGTGCCGGTTATCAGCATAAAAATTAAGTGTAGCTGTGCTTTGAGAAGGAAATGCGATTATTATTAAAAAAAAAATAACACACGCTAAATGAAAACACGAATGGAAGTTTGTTACTGAGAAATAGTTTTGCATATTAGGGTCAGGATGTTGCACTGCAAGTTAGACAAGAGGGCGACGTGTCACGTGGCATGCTTGTTAATGGCAGCAACGCCGACTAAGCGTCGCGGTAGCTAGAGCGTGGTATTTTTTTGCGACACTCATGCATCGTTTCGTGTCTATGTCCTGCACGCAGTCGCTCCACTAATGTGTCCCCCGCCTGGAAGCGCTACCTGTTTAGGCGGGTAATGCATGCAGATGAGGAGAAATGCACATAATAAAGTAGCACTATTGTTGTTTTACAAGTACTTAACCGAATAATTGCTCAAAGCGTGTGATAATAGTCAACAAACAGGCTGGCAAGCGGCGAGGAGGTGATAATGTTCGGAATACAGACGCACTGTGCAGGGCTGACGGTGTTGACCTGTACACGCCTATTCTGGCGAAAGACAAATGTAGGGCGTTAGAATCGTCTGCACTGAATGTCGGAGTTTCTTGCAGTCCCTAATTGGCCCCTCGGTATCTTATTTCTAAGCCCATCCCTCTCTTTCCTGTTCCCCTTTTTATAAGCAAAACTTCTGTAAGATTGGTCTAGACATTCAAGCGCTGCATTCTACTGTGGGATCTACAGAATGCACTAAGTACATAAGCCGCATAACCATGATTACTCAGAAATTAATTTACTCCCCATTTGCCAATAGTGGCAGATGACAACTCGTGACAGGAGAAAAGTCTCATTGGCCATATTCAGGGGAGAGCAGTAAGAGGGAAGATAAAGAGGGTGCGATGCAATGCGTAGCCCAGTGACTTAAAGGGTTATTTCGCTAGCGTAATAATGCGCGTCCGGAAGATGGCTGCCACAGGAAGAACCTAGAAGAAGGAATACTTTATGATGGAGGCGCAGAAATGCGCAGCCTCAAGGCACTCAAGGCACCCAGGCGATAGGCCGCTAATCCCAGATCTACTACTTTTGAGATCCCGTTTCTTTTCTTCACGACTGCAGAATAGCAAATGAGAACAGCCTTCTAGTTAACTTATCTGCCTTTCCTCGTTCTCTCTCCGAGAGCGTAGCAGCTTAGGTTCACTTCTAAATTCTGATTAAATTGTGTAATTAATGTAATTAGTGTAAATAATGTGTGTGTAATTCTGATGGACGTGCGGTATATTTCGTGCAGATTATTCCACTCTTCGTGCACACCAGACTGTCGAGCATGCCTGGCTTCTCGGGTTTGTTCCTCACCGGTGTTGTCAGTGCCACACTCAGGTAATTAAAGTTATTTATTTATTTATTTATTTGATGCTGTACTAGAGCAATTATTTTCACGTTCAGAGTGTCTCGACTTCTAAAAGTGAAAACGAATTAAGATAGCGAGGAAATGAAGCAAACAAATTGGAATGATATCCTTTAGGCTGCAACTTTACTATTATCGAAACTATTGGCCTTCCTCGAACCCGTTTATATTTTTTTCTATAATATTGTTTATGATCTGTTGCGATAACTGCGTTTGCTGCGCTCGGCTGCGGGATCGATTCACGGACGTGGTGGGCGCATTTTGATGGAGGTGTCTTTTTAAAAAAGCTGCCACCAAACTTCTCCGCCAAAGCACACGTTCTGCAAAATATGTACTTTGCAATGTCGCCGCACGTTAAAAAACCTCAGGTGGTCTAAATTATTCTTGAACCATCCGTACGGCATCTCTCTTAGCCCTCATGCGGTATTTCGAGGCGTTAAACTCCACATGGCGAAAGTTTGTACAATGTGCCTTTAAAATGGTCGCCAGCCATAAGGAAATTGTGCAGAAGTCCTCGGAATTTACTGATATTAAGCATCTAGTCACAGGTAGACGATCTCAGAGAATTAAAAAAGAACCTTATAGAATGAACTGACAATCCGCATTATTAGTGTAAAAAGCAGAACAAGACTTTTTTGTTCAGCATTAAAGCGCAATCGAGTCACTGTTTACAATCCGTAACCATTACTACTGCCACTTTGACAAAATCTGCCCAGCAGTTGTCATGTGATGCCGCTGCCACCTTTCAGAAGGCCTCCACCCACTACCCACTCAACTTTGCCCTCCAGCCATACCCACCCTCCAGAATCCTTCACTCCCCACCACCAAACAACTCACCTTTGCCATCCACAAACTTCACTCTTCTGAAGATGTCCACCCGCTAACCGCCCAACATCGCAGTCCAGAAAGCCGCTACCCGCCTACAACCAACCCACCTCCATCCTACGCAAGCTTCATCCATCAAGAATTATTCACCTGCAGAAGGCTCTATGTATATCCGCTTACTTTCACCACCCAAGAAGTTTAAGCCCACCCAGCGCTGATATGAAAAGCCGACGGCTAAATACAATTGAACACAAGACCATCATTTTAGTAGTGAAATATACAACCAGAAATTCAACGTATATTTTGTTCGCCGCATCATACGATCGCCTGTGTATTTTTCTTCTTCTTGATTTTAACTACATTTTTGTATATATAGTGCGTAACCTTTCAAGACGATGCATTTAGTTGTTAGTCAGCACTAGCTGTACGTCTTATGCCTAATTGACATATTAATAGTTTTTTTATGCTCTGTGAATTTGGGCCTTCAGCAAAGATGTCATATATTTGACCGCTTGCGTTTAAGGTGAAAAAAAAAAAAGGCACCTTTAAAAGTTAGAAACATGAGCGAACTATTTCGTCCGCCGAGATACGCGATATGCGTCTTCGATGGCCTGTGCAGCACGGTTACCTCCGCCGTGAACTCCCTCGCGGCCACCGTGTATGTGGACATCCTGACGCCTTACGTCAAGATGAACGAACGATGGGTCAACGTTGTGGTCAAATCACTCGGTGAGTACGGGGCCGCAGCGGTGGAAGTGGGAGTACAACACGTCATTTAAACTTTTTTCCTCCCGACTCATAACAACCAGATGCTACTAGGAGTAGGTTGGAATAGAATGCGCTTACACGCACGCAAATGGAGGAAACTAATTTTTAAGGAGCCCTCAAGTAGTCGGTAATAGCAGTTCACTTGTTATAGCAGTTATATTGTCGCGTGCTATAATGGCGGCGAGAAGACGGTGATGATGAAGCGTCTGCACGCGTGCAGGACAGCCATTTTATCTGTTTGAATCATAGGGTCTAACGTCCCAAAACAACACAGGCTACGAGGGACGCCGTAGTGAAGGGCCCCGGAACTTTGTACCAGCTTGGGTTCTTCAATGTGCACTGTCATAATACAACGGGTGGGCGTCTTAACTTTAGCCTGCGGCTGCCGCGGCAAGGATTCCATCTCGTATTGTGTTCAGTAGTCAATTGTCCTAACCCTTGAGTCACCGTGACGGGCCCTTTTTGTTGGCGTATTTCTGCGCTAGGCCAGTGCTTCTATGACGAGTGCTGATTACATTTTCTGTGGTGGAAGTGCTTGGTGTCGATCCCTGTTCTTCCCACTGTCGCGCATGCGCACAGACATTTTTCCGTCGCCCTCTTCTCGCCGCCATCAGGGAAATTTCAGTTCTGGCAGTCAAATTTACGTCACACTTTGCCCTTTAAGGGCTATAGGAACCACATTTGGCGGCATTTTTCTGCGTGTTAATGATGCGTAAGTCATTCCTGTATATCGATCCGCATGCAGGTTTCGCTTACGACCCCTACATAATTTTTAATTGAATTTTCTCACCAGTTTCGGTTTCGATATCCGAGAGATGGCTGTGACGTCACAGTCGTGTTTTTTTGCGCGGCATGAGAAAACAGCGATATAATCGCTCATTCTTCACTTGTAATGATTCCTGTTCTTGAGGCAGGCTGGCTTTATCATTGTAGTGAACTCAAATAACAGAGCAATGACTATATCGCTGTATTTTCATCCCTCACGTGACATAGACTTGACTTTGACGTTACAAACATCGCTCGACTGTTGAAACTGACACCGAAACAGGTGAGAAAAGAAATTCGATTACAAATTATTCAGCAGTCGTACGCGAATGGGACGTGCTGGTCTGTGTACAGTAATGTCCTAGGCATCATTACAATTGATAAAACACAACCCAAAAAATAGGTGTTATTAGTCCTTTAACACCCCGAAACTAGCAACTAATTGATGTTCTTAAGTCAGCATATAGCATAAAAACGGTTGAAGCGAGCACAAGTTCAGAAAGGAATTACAGGGAGGCTAGAATAACACGGATCTTTGAGCGTCCTGTGGTCGCTTTGCAAGCAGTTGCTTCGTCGGTTACAACTGTTACGATTCGCTCACTATAATTCACCTTTCTTTTTACTAGCGAGAGACCCAACCCAACAACCTCAAACGCCATGATAGCTCGGTATCTATGAAAATAAGTAAATAAACCAGTTGATTTTTCGACCCCTAAAACCTTCCATTCAGGCGTCCTATATGCTTTTAACGAGTATTTCTCTTGAATCAGCACACAATATAAGCTGAAACTGAGGATAGCCCGTTCTGTTTGAGGAAATCGTGCGCACAGTGCCAAATAAAATATCAACTAAGGGATTAATTGCTATTTAGCGTCCACCCATGTTTCCGCAAACGCTGTACGTATTTTGCTTTGCAGCTGTGCCACTGAGCTCAAGCGCATGTTAATGAGTGATTACTCACTTATTTGATATTTACTCCTTCCAGGGTTCTCGTAGATTCTCGAGGATTTTCGTAGATACATTACACTAGCACTGTTTCCACTTAGAGTTATCTATGCTGTCTCGTCTTGCCGCCTGCTAGTCGCCGTGGTTAGCTCAGTTGGGAGAGCCACTGTATCGGGCAGTCTGTAGTCCCGGGTCAGTTCCAGAGACCAGCATGAGTGTTTCTTTAGCAACAATCTTCCTCCAATAGCTGCATACAAGATAAGCACAAATAACCACATGAGGGAGTGAAAACGAGGTTGCATGTCCTCTAACGCACTCTTATTTTAGGCCACATCACTCCCTGAGTGCTCTTGGGTAGATTTTCATCACTGGGAATACAGAATGACTATGACCGGCAAGGGAAGCTGATTTTAAATACAAAACATTTCAACCTCTAGCAAATAACCATGTTTTAACCGACGTTTCCATGTCTTCTGATTTCTATCCTCAACACACCTGGTGCAGCCACTAAATGTGTCCTGACATTGCTAACTGCGTGAAATAAATATTATTTGAGGAGAAAATATGTCCATGTTGGCCAATATAGCATTCCGTACATTTATTGATGAAAAGATACCCCAGGACTTGGAGAGCACAGGGTGTGTACTAGTAGACATGATACTCCGTTTTTACTCTCTTATAAGGCAATTTTTGTTTAGAGTGCTGCCTTCCTTTTTAGCCGCATTACATTACTAAAACTGAAGCATAACTGAGAACATTCACGGGGAGCCGCAAATCGGAAGACGGGATTTTCTACCTATGGGCTTCTGCCTCTGAAGCTAGCAGCTCCTGCACACTGACTGAACAATATTTCGCCCCCATTTCAGCCTTCGCCTTCGGATTCCTGATGACCCTCTTGGCGCTGGCGATCCCATACCTTGGCTCCGCCATCAGAGTAAGCTCAAACAGCGGCTGCCGTGTTCAATTTCTTCTCAGACCTAACCGTACTAAGTTACTGCGCACCGGTTAAGCAATCACGGACATAAACTATCTATTATGATCAAGTTGAAAAAAAAAATTCCTGAAATAACACATCCAAAGCTGAGATGAAAAGCTCGCTCATTACGTCCCTCATCCATTTCATTTTCACATCAAAACATTTTCTCTATTTCGTCAGCTGTTTATTTTATTTTTATTAGTTTAAGATAAATCTTCCTTATCGACTTTATCACAATAATAGAGGCTCTTTTTCGGTCATTAATTCATATTCTCTCATTTGTCATCATTATTACCATAAACGATGCACCGCCATTCCCAATAAGACATTACATTTCTCCACGGGAGCTTGGTTTTGTACCCCGTGATTACGTTTTTGCGACTGCAGTTATGAATAGTATATTAGTAGGCATTGTATGCAATACCCAAATAATTTCACAGTTTTCAGAGCCGTGTAGGTTAACTGCACCACCGGGCATCTACTACCTGTTTCCTCACGCGTACAACATTTATCCTTGGTCTGGTACTATTTTTTTTTTTTTCAGGCTGAAATGCAAGGGAAAACGTGTCTTTTACTGCAGCTTGTGCTGATCAAAACGCTATAGTCATGGCCGCCCACGTGCGAATAAAATCTAGTTTAATAATAAGAATCCCTGTTTTACGCAGTTGCGAACAGAGAAATAGCTGCAGGACTTTAACTAAATGCTCACAAAAAAAAAGACATTTAATATCGATTTTTATCGCCATGTACATACATAGTTCTGGATGCCGATTAGGAGTAGCGTTGCAGCAAGTCACCTTCCGATTTTTCCAGGTGTTCATGGTGATGCACAGCAGCGCTTCGGGGCCGTTCGTGGGCATGTACTTGCTGGCTCTGGCCTTCCCCTGGGCCAATACGAAGGCAAGTCATCAACTCATCACCATTCTTTTCCCATCTTTCCCTCCCCAATTCCCCTTCCTACGCAGAGTAGCATGCCAGCGGAATCTAAACGCAGGCTAAATTTTCTGTTTTTCATTAAAGGGCCTATATCTCTCTCCCTCTTTCTCTAGTAGCTTATTGATAAATGTTCATTCGTTATACTCCAAGCCGTCATTCGCTTATACAAAACTGTACCACTAAAGAGTTCAGCGGCTGGGAAAAAAGTGTGTGTGTGTGTGTGTGTGTGTGTGTGTGTGTGTGTGTGTGTGTGTGTGTGTGTGTGTGTGTGTGTGTGTGTGTGTGTGTGTGTGTGCGCGCGCGCGTGCGTGCGTGTGCGTGTGTGTGTGTGTGTGTGTGTGTGTGTGTGTGTGTGTGTGTGTGTGTGTGTGTGTGTGTGTGTGTGTGTGTGTGTGTGTGTGTGTGTGTGTGTGTGTGTGTGTGTGTGTGTGTGTGTGTGTGTGTGTGTGTGTGTGTGTGTGTGTGTGTGTGTGTGTTTTGAAATGTGGAATTGTAATCCACTGTGAAAATTATCAAAAGAAATATTTAGGAAGAAATGGCAACGTCATAAAATAAAATATCGGTTAATATATACATCTTGCATGTAAATGTTGTAAACAAAAAGGTGAATAAACGTTACGCATATAGTTCCACTATAAAATATTTTTAATCACAAAGGAAAACATTTAGTAACCAAGGCTAACTTGCCACTGCGCGAAACAGTTCTTTAATGTTAAAATACAACTAGGCACTTACGCCACTGGAGATGCAGTCATGGAAGCTTTATGCCATTCTTGGAAAAGATCAGTGCTTTGGACGGCGCGCCTCCGCACTTGCTAACCTTTGCGGTGGATCATTGAATTTTATTCAAGCTTGTTTGACCTGTATTAGCGTTTTGCGTTTGCTAAAAAAAAAAAAAAAACTAGAAAGAGTTACATTGATACTCCTGAAAGGAAAACCCCATGAGGCAGCGGAGAGATGTAGACGGCAAGCGTTTTTTTTTTTTTTTTCTTTCGATAACTGGTTTTAAGAGTCGCCTGTTTCAGTGCTCTGAACCGGGCAGGGGTCGACAGTCAAGAACTTAACTTGCCCGTCTTCACTCAGGGAAAAGCTTTTCTGGCGGTCAAAAAAAAAAAAAAAAGTAAAGAAACTGAACAGAATCGCCTGTCCATAAAATTAAAGCAGGTTTTTTTTTTTTTTTAGAATTTGCTTTATTCAACGCAGAAACCATACATCAAACACTGTTGTACCCATAGCCAAAGCTAGTTGGGGCCCATATTGATACAAGTTCGGCAACACAGAACAGACTAATCATCTAAAATTAAGAAACACAGTTTGCAACTGTTGCATATTATCAAGAAAAAACCTTTTTACAGAGTATAGAAAGTTAAGTAGAATATTACTCCAAATTTTTGAATTATAAAATTGCTGACCATAAACTTTGTGAGTTAATGAGAGATTAACGTTTGAGAGAACTCATTTCTAGTGTTCCTAATAGGCACAGCAAAAATATGGATTGTGAGTGGGCAATTATTGGATACAATGTTAAACTGCTATCGATACCTTGGCATAAATGGCAGTATTTTATGTTCTTGACAAAATGGAAGGCCTGTCTGGTATCCGTAAGTGAATGTCATTTAGGTAACATGTTTCTTAACAGCCGCCGGCATACAGGCTTATCACTCTGATTCTGGACCGCGTATCAGTTCCGTAATCTTTGTTTGTTAATGCTCGATGTTGCGAGTCACACCTTTATCAGTTTTGTTGTAGCGCAAGATGCACCGAGATCTGTCTCGAAGGTTCCGGCCACTCGGGTGTCTTTCCACAATGTTCCAGCCTGTGCTGGTAGCTGTTTGCGACGTTATCTAGATTGTTCTGTGCAGCCTTTAAATTGAGCGTTGCCGAGTGTGACGAGCATTCTTTGTCCGACGACCGACGAGCACGTTTGTTGCTATCGCCGCCGCCGAGTTGCTTAGTTCTTTTGCGGGCGCAAGTCAGCCAAAATAAAGAGTTTCTTTAGTGTAATCATCGACCCCTTCATTTGTGTCGTCGACCTCGTCACCACTACGTGACATCTGGTGGAGGTGCTGCCTTTGATCCTTCAAGCGAAGACCTAAGCCGTGTTCCTGTCGCCCTGGAAGACCAACCTACAGGTCACCGAGCCAGCCGCCGACTCCAAGGCCTACAGCCCGAACACGGTCTGCTGCCTGACCCCATTCGACCTCGGAAGGCATCGACGCTGACAATGGCCCAGCCTACTGCACCGGTTGTTTTCGTCCAACCCCGTGAGCCCCCCTGCTTCCATGGACGACCGGATGAAGATGCGGGAGACTGGATGGACCTTTTCGATCGTGTGGCAGAATTCAACGGCTGGAACGACGCCGCGAAACTTAGGCAAGTCTACTTTGTTCTTCAAGGACATGCCCGAGTTTGGTTCGAAAATCATGAGGCAACTACGGAGGATTGGGAGACTTTCAAGGAAGCGTTTCTGACTGCCTTTTCAAGCGTCGTCCGAAAGGAAAGCGCCCAGGCCCTCCTTCAGTCAAGACCAACTCCCTAATGAGCCTGTCCTGGCGTACGTTGAGGAGCTGAAGCGCCTCTTTCGCCGCGCCGACCCTAATATGACCGAAGGTGAGCGAGTGAAACTTTTATTGCGAGGCGTTAAAGAGTCGCTCTTTGCGGGTCTTGTGCGAAATCCGCCGAGAACTGTGGCGGAATTTGAAACGGAGGCGTCTACTATCGAGAAGACGTTGGCCACCCGGATGCGCCACTACGAGCGACCACTTCAGCCGGACTGCTCAACCCACTACCCCAGCGCATCTGCAAGCGGAGAGAACCTTCGAGACCTGATCCGGGAGATCGTGCGAGAGGAGCTCCGCCGATTGATGCCATCATCGCAACAACCCCAGGTGGCGACGCTCGCGGACGTTGTCCGTGAAGAAGTCCAGCAGGCGCTGGGCGTTCCTCAAGCGACGGCTGCCACTGTTCCAGCTCAAGAGGCAACAGCGATGAACTACACTGGTGCATTACGTCGCCCTGCGCCCCGACATGATGACTTTCCGAGCCCTCGCCGCTACCGCCCTGTTCCTGAAAACCGCCCCTTGGCTCCCGCCCGCCAAGCTTATCAACAGCCCCCAAGCCCCAGGAAGTGCGACGCCTGGAGGACAACAAACAACCGGCCATTATGTTTCCATTGTGGTGAGGCAGGACACATCCTCCGTCACTGCCCGTACAGGCGGATCGGCCTCCGTGGTGTCGCTGTCGACGCTCCACGACCCCGTCCTGGCGAACGACCACAGGATATCAACGACTTCCTCCGCAGCGGAGAGTACTCGTCGCCAAGGCGTCTGTCACACTCCCCATCACCGTACAATGCCCGATTTGCGTCGCCGGGCCGCGGTTACGTGCAAGGACTGTCTCATAGCTCCCGTAGGGAAAACTAAAGGCAGCAACCTTTGGAGGTGAGGTTGCTCAACGGCGAAAAGACGAAGATCCTCCGCCGCCGACAACCACTAACAACGACGCAACCATTTCATCGCCGCTCCACACGACGACATCGACGACAGCACGACCAGAGTGCAAGCAGACACCGCCGCCCAGTGAAGTAACAACGGTATGCCCCGGCTATGACCTGAAGAAACGACGGAGCCGAGATCGGACACTAAGGCCCACGTGCAATGCGAGGACGCGAACAAGTGACCTTGAAGTTCATATCGACGGTCGCAGAGTCACTGCCCTAGTAGACACCGGAGCTGACTATTCAGTCATTAGTGGACCGTTAGCCTCTCAGCTCAGAAACGTTACCACCGCTTGGGATGGCCCGCTGATTCGCACCGCAGGTGGCAACCTGATTACTCCATCGGGACGATGCACTGCAATAATAACCGTAAATGGGCCTACTTACCCCACCAGCTTTGTGGTCTTGCAGCAGTGCTCCCGCGACGTGATTTTAGGCATGGACTTCCTAAATAAACATAGGACTATCATCGACCTGCGATCCAAGCTCATCAAGCTCTCTGCAGACAAAGCCATTCCTGCTACGACGGCGTCGATGCAACACATTTCTCTAAACGACCTCGATGAAGAATTGACCGTCCCGCCCCGATCAAGCGCGCAATCAGCGTAGGTAGCGCAGACATCGAAACCGCTTAAGGCATCGTCGACGGAATTATCCAATTGCTCTTGGAACGAGGTATCGGCATTGCAAGAGGCATCGCGAAATTCCAGAGAGGACAAGCTCAGGTGCTGGTAACAAACTTCACTGAAGAATACCGCCATCTCAACAAGGGCACGACGATCGCTTTTTTCGACGAATTAGCGGACCTCAAAGATGTATTCGCCCTCCACGACCAAACGCTGGAAGACGCACCGGACCTATTCCGTCAGCCCACATTTGGCATAAACCCGGCATTGACCCACAACAGGAAAGACCAGATTCTCAGTCTGCTTCGAAGCTACGGGGAGTGCTTCTCATCGTCATCGAAGGTACGACAAACATCACTGGCCATGCACCGCATAATAACGGACGAACACGCCCGACCTCTGCGCCAAAGCCCTTATCGTGTATCGCCGCGAGAACGCCAGGCCATTCGCGATCAAGTTGAGGAAATGCTGCGTGATGAAGTAATCCAGCCATCGAACAGCCCCTGGGCGGCACCAGTCGTTTTGGTGAAGAAGAAAGACGGCACACTTCGCTTCTGCGTTGATTACCGCCGCTTGAATAGCATAACATGAAGGATGTCTACCCGCTTCCCCGCATCGACGACACTCTAGACCGACTCTGCAATGCAAGGTACTTCTCATCGATGGACCTGAAGAGCGGATATTGGCAAATCGAGGTCGACGAAAGAGATCGCGAGAAGACCGCATTCATCACACCGGACGGCCTTTATGAGTTCAAGGTGATGCCATTCGGCCTCTGCTCCGCACCAGCCACGTTTCAACGAGTAATGGACACAGTCCCGGCAGGCTTGAAGTGGCAAATTTGTTTGGTATATTTGGACGACGTTGTTGTCTTCTCGTCAAACTTTGAAGACCACCTAAAACGACTACAGACAGTGCTGGAAGCCATCAAGTCATCGGGACTAACGCTAAAAGCAGAGAAGTGTCACTTCGCCTACGAAGAACTCCGGTTCCTAGGTCACATCGTTAGCAAGGACGGTATTCGCCCAGACCCGGAGAAAACAGCTGCAATCGCACAATTCCCACCGCCAGCCGGCAAAAAAGCTGTGCGCCGATTCCTTGGGCTGTGCGCTTATTATCGACGACTTGTCAGAAACTTTTCGCGGATCGCAGAACCGTTGACGCTGCTTACAAAGGCTGACGTACCTTTTAAATGGGAAGCGCCGCAAGGTGAAGCCTTCGACGAACTTAAGCGCCGCCTGCAATGCCCTCCTGTACTTTGCCACTTTGATGAAAACGCCGAGACCGAAATTCACACCGACGCGAGCAGTGTGGGCCTAGGAGCCGTTCTCGTCCAGAAGAGTGCCGGACAGGAGAAAGTAATCGCCTAAGCTAGCAGGTCCCTCACAAAAGCCGAAGTCAATTACTCGACGACCGAGAAGGAGTGTCTTGCGATCATCTGGGCTACTTCTAAGTATCGTCCATACCTATACGGCCGACCATTGAAGGTTGTTAGCGACCATCATGCGCTCTGCTGGCTGGCTAATATTGAAAGATCCCTCCGGCCGCCTTGCCAGATGGAGCCTACGACTTCAAGAATTTGACATGACTGAAGTCTATAAGTCGGGCCGGAAGCATTCCGACGCAGACTGCTTATCCCGCGCTCCCGTCAATGCTCCCCCGAAGGACGATGACGACGACGCCTTTTTGGGACCGGTAAGCGCCAGCAGTTTCGCAGAACAACAGCGATCAGACCCTGAGCTGAAAGCGCTAGCCGATTACTTGGAAGGAAAGACCGCTTCTCCTCCTGGTGTGTTTAGACGACATTTATCATCCTTCACGTTAAGCAATGGCCTCCTCGTGAAGAAGAACTTCGCACCCAACAAGACCGCGCACCTTCTCGTAGTGCCTAAAACCCTTCGGCAAAAAATTCTGCAGGCATTGCACGATGAGCCCACAGCAGGCCACCTCGGATTTGCGCGCACGTTGCGTCGAATCCAGGAGAAGTATTACTGGCCGCGACTGCCTGACGAAGTTGCCCACTACGTGAAGACATGTCGTGAGTGCCAACGACGCAAGACGCCGCCGATCAAACAAGCAGGACTACCAAACCCGATTCCGCCCCCAATCCTGCCCTTTCAACAAATTGGGATGGATCTCCTCGGCCCATTTCCATCTTCGTCTATGGGTAACAAGTGGATCATCGTGGCCACTGACTACCTTACCCGTTACGCCGAAGCAAGAGCACTACCAAATGGTACCGCGGCAGAAGTCGCCAAATTTTTTGTCGAACAAATTCTCTTGCGACACGGCGCCCCAGAAGTGCTCATCACGGACAGGGGAACGGCGTTTACGGCAGAGTTGACGCAAGCCATCCTGGAATACAGTCACACAAGCCATCGACGAACAACTGCGTACCATCCCAAGACCAATGGCCTTACGGAGCGCCTGAACAAAACGATCGCGGACATGATCGCTATGTACGTCGACGCTGAACACAGGACCTGGGACGCCATCTTGCCGTACGTGATCTTCGCGTATAACACGGCAGTCCAGGAGACGACCAGAGCGACCCCGTTTAAGCTTGTGTATGGCAGGGAGCCCACGACGACGCTCGACGCAATGCTGCCGCACGTAACCAGCGAAGACAACCTTGACGTCGCCGCCTACCTGCAGCGTGCGGAGGAAGCCCGACGACTCGCACGGCTGCGTATTAAAGACCAACAGCGCACCGACAGCCGACGATACAATTTACGACGACGCCACGCAGAGTACAATCCAGGAGACCAAGTGTGGGTTTGGACACAAATTCGCCGTCGCGGATTAAGTGAAAAGTTGTTGCGTCGATACTTTGGGCCATACAAAATCCTCGCCGCGTCGGACCACTGGACTATGAAGTCATTCCCGACGGAACGTCAGCATCACAACGGCGACGCGCACGCCCAGAAATTGTACATGTTGTACGACTGAAGCCATATTACGCGCGTTAAAGAATCTGTGGTGTTTAAACTTTGCAGTGTTTAAAGTTTCTTTGTTTTGGAACATCGAGGCGATGTTTTTTTTTTTTTTTTAAGGGGGGAGTAATGCCGCGAAACCTTCAAAACAGTATTTGTTGTTTTTTAACAGCCGCCCGCATACAGGCTTATCACTCTGATTCTGGACCGCGTATCAGTTCCGTAATCTTTGTTTGTTAATGCTCGATGTCGCGAGTCACACCTTTATCAGTTTTGTTGTAGCGCAAGATGCACCGAGATCTGTCTCGAAGGTTCCGGCCATTCGGGTGTCTTTCCACAATGTTCCAGCCTGTGCTGGTAGCTGTTTGCGACGTTATCTAGATTGTTCTGTGCAGCCTTTAAATTGAGCGTTGCCGAGTGTGACGAGCATTCGTTGTCCGACGACCGACGAGCACGTTTGTTGCTATCGCCGCCGCCGAGTTGCTTAGTTCTTTTGCGGGCGCAAGTCAGCCCAAATAAAGAGTTTTTTTTTAGTGCAATCATCGACCCCTTCATTTGTGTCCTCGACCTCGTCACCACTACGTGACAATATTATTGATGCGATGCAGAGCGCGTGCCATGAAAAAAAAAAAAACATCAGAACTGGTTGATCTTTTTGACGACTTTTCTTAAGCATGTGTGCTTTTCAGTGACCCACTAAAATAAATACCTGAAATCAATTCGTCATATATATTCTTTTGGAAGACAAAAACACCTATGTACCTCTTATTTTTACCCTCCTCGATACTGTTCTACCAATTAGAGGCCCCTAATGAATATCCGAGAAAGTGTACTTTGGAGATCACAACACTGCAATATGCGCTTACGATCTCCACATATTTTGCTTCCGCTGTTTATGCCAGAGGAACAGAAGCACCCTGTTTTACGTCTGCTTGCGAACGGAACTAAGTTTCGCTAACGGACATGTGGGTGCGCTTGCAGGGTGTGGCGGTGGCGGCGTCCCTGACCACGGCCTTCCAGTTGTGGGTGATGTCGGGCAAGCTCTCCTACGGCGTCAAGCCTCCGACAATGCCAGTGACGCTGGACTACTGTCCTGGCAACGCCACCTCGATAGTCGCCACACTCGCCTCGAACATAACCACCATTGCGGCTGAGAGGTACGGCAATGCTAGTTGTGGTTTTGAACACCGCGGGTAGAGACACTCATCAAACATCACCACTTTATAGCACTCGCGGCAAACGGCACGTTTTGCAAAAGTATAGAACAGCAATGTATGACATTTAAAGCATTTTAAGTTCAATCCGCTTCACCAATTGCAACGCATTTTAGTGTTTTGCTTATGAGCGTGTGGGTCGCCTGTATATTCTGTAACGAAGACGGCACACTGGTGTGTCCAAGCCCGCCCTCGTTTATACTTATCCCACGCATGGATCGAGAGCAAAAAGTCTCCCTTTCTTGCAGCCATCACCGCGTGTTCCCGCTGTACCGGCTATCCAGCTACTGGAGCGGCCTCATCGCCGCTCTGTTTACCGTCGCCATTGGACTCGTCGTGAGCGCCGCCACAGGTACGAGCCCCTTCGGAAAACGAACGTCGCAAAAGAGGAACAGAAAGGAGGGGTGCGCGAATCGAGTTGCGGGACTTAACTATGAAGCATATGTTCACAACAGCTAGAAAATTCAAGAACAAGTCTTTCAAATTAGAAATTTCAATCAGACAGTCCTGCCCAGTTCAGACTCAGTCAGTGCACTCAGACTGCCGAGTCAAATATCCCGTATAGAGACGGGTTCTCTCTGCTAGGACAGGGCTCCCATGCAGGGTTACCCATCCGAATGTGGACAAACTTTTGAAGTAGTGGGCGGAAGGCTGCGATTGTGAGATGGTGTTTATGTAGTGTCAAACGTGGTCAGTAAATATGCTTAATGTCTACGATTTTTTTAGAACTGAGACAATAAGGGTCGCGGCGGATGCCGAGCAAGTAAAGTGTGTGGGAAGAAAGGAGCTCGGCGGTTCTGCACAGGATTTGGGATGGTTGTTTGGCTAAATGTGGGCTTGGTGGAGGAAGCAAGAAGCGTTTCACTCTAATGTTCCAGTGGTGTTTGGTTAACATTCACTAGTACAACTCTTCGACAAAGAGATGCATCGCAGCATTCAAGAACGACATTTCACGATATATCGAATTTGAACGATTACGCCCGAAGCCAACAAGAGAGATGAACAATTTAGGGAATTGCGGTCCTTTTTCCTTTGTTTTTCTTTGTACTATTTCCGCGCTTGCTTTTTCTGCATATCAAGTAGTCTCGTACTGTCACCATAAACTGAAGACGTCTTTTCTTTTTACTTTAAAATTCAAGTTGCACTCAAGTCTACCATTACTTCGACATTTCAACTCTACTGCAATTCGATTCAGGGCAAGTTGAATGTAACGTATAAACGCGATACAAGGTTGACAAATTTCGGGATCTTTCCTCGTGGTTTAATTCACTAGCGTTACTGACTGCGGGGAGCAATTTCATTGATGAACCTGTGGTCTTTATGAGTTAGAGAAGCAGAAAAAAACTTCATAAAAATTCTGTAAACCATCCGTAACGCACGATAGAGAAGATCTTAGTCACGGCGGCGATGATTTTCATGAAGGATAGAAGTGAATATAGTTCTTGTGTGATAGTGAGCGATAGGTGATATCATGTGATATTGCGATGATATAAAGCCACAATAAGTTAAAATTAATAAAATTGCTCGGCTACGATCACACAAGACTGTCCTTGTCAGGTCCGTTACAAACAACTGCAGCAGCATCATTGACGCCAGTACTTGTATGACGTCAGCGTAGGTGTTATAAGCGAACTTATATAACACGGTAAGTTGACACCATGGAAATCTACAACGCACTGGTCTTTCCACGAGGGAATAAAAGGGACTGTTTGTAGTGGTTTAAAATACAATAAGCAGTTGTTAGTGTGATCAACTGCTAGAACATTCAAACTTTGCTCTTGCAGGGCATTACCTGTTATTTTTGTTCTTTTTCCAATTATTGAAGCTGACGTTATCCGACAGGCGAAAATGTCACACGTTATAGCAATATCAATACCACTAGGCTTTGTACGCTCAGATCACTGAACCGTTTTACCGGAGAAATTACACGGGCACAAAAATGGCCATGAAACTCTGGGCAAAGTTTCGTTTGGGACAAAATTGGCCGCTAGGAGCTCAACTTCCAATAAAGAAGTTTCGAGCAGCAGACCATACCGCGGCATATATGGTTTGGTTGCAGCAGAAAAGGAGTCGTACGTGCCTGCGCTATCATTTTATCTCTTTAATACTTCATGTCGAATTGAAGCGGAGGTCTCGCATCCCCACAGCTCAGCAATCCATGCGAGCTTAATGCATACATGGAGCATGGTTGACAGTGCCCCGTCGGCCTCCCGGGTCCTCCACCAGCGATCACCTGGCTTCTGCATGGAGACTCGTCATGTGTACTAAGGCAGTCAAGCAGTGCTAAATCGTTCGCTGTGCTCACTGGCCTACAGAACAGACGTGGCAGTAATGCAGTGTGTGATAAGGCAAAGACCGCGTAAGCTGACAACCCTCAATGGACCTGTGCCACGTGTCTTTCGCCTGGCCTCAATGGACACGACTGACTGCATGTTTAACATTGCATTGCCTTATACGAGGATACGTTGAGCACTATAGGCGCTGTGGGGTGTTAAAGGAAGGATTAATGCATGGCTAAGCGTCGCATTAGAGTAGGCATGAATGGCCTTTCAGGGTCCCCTTGACATATTACTTTGGGACGTATTTTTTTCATGCGAGGGCACTAATCTGGAGGATACTACCGGGCGCAAAATGTTGTCTTGCTTGTGAAGCAGTTACGATTGGTCAACAGCTGCATAGCAACAATGTGTAGCCACAACTTCATAACAGCGCGTTATCGAAGCAACGGCAAGTCCCGCATTATGGCGCTGCAGTCGCGCAGCCAATATATACAAGATTTTTTTTTTTTTTTTTGTTGCAAATCTGAGTTTCATTAAAGTCATGTTTTGTCAAGGGGACTTGTCTTCGTCTGGGCGAACATGCACAGACAAAGACAAGTCCGCTAGTCTAAACATCGGCTTGGCTTACGAACTGAAGCCTTGTTCAGTTCTTTCGTACTGTGCAGCCATCTTCTTCCTCTCCTTCTACCCTGGATCATTACAACCAGCTACACAAAGCTTGACGACCGAAGAATTAAAACTGCTCCGATTGAAACAAGGTTGCTTGCCTATAATGCACTTATTAGGACGAAGCTCAAATATGCGGCGATAATTTGGGACCCTCATAACAAAAAAGATATAAATCAGTTGGAGCGGGTACAGAGAAAAGCTATTCGCTTTGTATTCAGCAAATATAAAAGGCTAGATTCCCCATCACTTATGATGAAGCAACGCGGTATCCCTCTATTACAGACTCGTAGAAAAGTTAGCAGGTTAATATTTTTGTACAAAATTCTTACAGGTAAGGTAAGTTTAGATTCAAGTAATTGCATAAAGCGATCAACAGCACGAAAAACTAGACATAGCCACAATAATTCCTTAGCCCCAATTTTTGCGCGCACGGAAGCATTCAAACAAAGTTTTTTTCCAAGAACCATTGCAGATTGGAATTCCTTGTCGGTAAAAATAACGCGATCAAATAATTTCGCAAAGGAACTCGAAGATTATCTCATGTAATTTTTAAAATTTGTAGTCTGTAATTGTATCATTCACCATTGTTTTCTCCAAGATTTTTGTGTGTTTCTGCATGTTTTGTGGTCTTGAGCAATGTGTATGATGTATCAAGCTGGCAGCTAGTTTTTGCACCACTCCTGCATGGGCCGTGATGGCTTGCAGTATTTGTAAATAAATAAATAAACCTGCAGTGCAACACCGCTTACGCATGTATTAAAATTTTAGCCAAAATTCGCCGCATTGTTTTATTTACTCGCATTGTATATGAATGATCTTTCCCTGAGGCTCTGGTAGTGCTTGCTTGTTTACAAATGTCGAATAATACGTCATTAGTGCTACAGGTCAGCCCTGACTCCATAGCTGCGTGCTAAATGGCGTCTCTATATATTTACAAATATTCTACGTGGTTTCCGCCCTTAAGTCATAAACGTCCGATTTGTCATAAAACAATTCTACGTATGTCGTCGACTTGCTTCGTCGGGCAATAGCGGCTCGGTGATTCACGATGTTTGCGCTCGCTCGCAGGTGGCAACAAGAATACTTCGAAACACATCCCGCTAACGAGTGAGGTTTTCCTCCGGATTTGGGCGAAATTGAAGCTACTCAAGGTAAGCGCTTGTGGCCGGTGGCCCTCACCCTTGGCCACCAGATACAATCTGAAGTGCCATCTGACATCTTGACTGCCACACCTTCGGCGTTTTGCTACGTTTGTCTTAAATCATTATAGATATGGAGTATTTTACTGTATTTCTGTTTTAGAATTATGCGTAAGGCATTAGCAAATATGTGTGGCCGCTTAGAACTCGCCACAACTCAGCAAATAATTTATCATTGCGTTTCTTACACTACACAGTTTCGGTTTCAGGTTCCTCAACGATGGTTGCAACCTCACAAGTGAATATGAGGTAGGCTTCACGTAACAGGTGAATATCACGTGGCGCCCATAAAAACTGCAATAGCTCTTTCTGTAGTCTCTATAATTCCGAATTTTGTAGCAGCTTAGCGTCAGAGTTTGTGGGAATTAAAACTATAAAGCAACAAATAAAATGCGGTTTTCGTATGCGTCACGTGAACTCATGCTCGCTTGTGACGTCGGAACGTTCGTTTGGTAACCTGAAACCGAAAAAAGACACTCGCCAATACAAATATCTCAATAAGATTATTTACCGAGCTCTGGCAAATTTAGTTTTGTGATTCATGTGTACCAATGTTATTGGGACAATTCTAAAGCAAATTTGCACTTGGAAAAAAATTGCTTCTCCACACATTTAAGACAACAGCTGCGTGTTCCAGCGGGATTTTCTGGACTTCCATACTTTCGTTCTTCCCCACCATGTGACGTCAGTTTTTCAGAATCCATGATCACATTACTGCCACGAGAGTAAAAGATATTGCGGCTTTCGTCTGCTGAACGCGAAAAATGATACACAAGAATTCTCATGGGCATAATGGCGATAAGTTATATGAGGCATGATATATCGCGGCTTGCATGAGTTAATTGTTGTGGGTTACACAACCATAGCAACGTTAGTATGTCTATTTGGTTATGGAATCTAGCGTTGGGTATAGAGAGCATTGCTTGCTTATTTTCCTATTATGGTTAGCCTGAGTGCTTCGCTAAGCAGTCTCTCGCGCAAATAACTCGCAGACCGGTCCCAGCGGCTCGAGAAACCGGAGTAGCGCTGCCAGAGAGTCGCATGAACTGCAAACCATTGCGGGAAGTGTACACAACTCACGCTCTGGGTGAAAGGAAGCAGTCATCTGCGGTGCTCATCATCACGCCACTACACTCGAGATCACATGTACTGTGAATAAATTACATGTCGCTTGTCTCCCACTCTAATGGTTGCAACAATGCATCATTATCTGCGTTTAAGGGCTACCTGATTAGTGCGCAGGTAAGCAGTAAAACCATTTAGCCTGCTCTTACCTATTTTCGCCACTGCCGGGCGCTTACTGAGTAAACAACACGAGCCCGTGACCCTTACTGCGCATGCGCGCCAAAAAGGTATGGACTAGGATATCACCCAATGGAAGCGGTAATGGGAGGGATATATGGTGACGGCAGGATAAAACATTCTGCTTGTACTTAGCTGAACATTCATATGGTAAAAAACTCAAATTAACATTTAACTGTTTGTCACTGTTCGTAGCTTGGGACCATATTCCATAAGCTTCAATTTTTTGTTCGGGGTCTGTTTGGTCCTTTGGCATTGGTTTGGCGACGAATCCACGGCTTTGAAGCGTCCTTGAGAAACGACCAGACCATTATCGACCTCATTTTATAACTGGATGCGTGCCGCAGTCAGTGTTTAGCTGGTGCATGTAGCGAGTGGCGATGGCTATCACCATAGGCCGTAGCCATCGATACCTAGCTTGTGATTTCTGGGATTGGACGCTTGCTGATTTCATCTTATGCTGCCGTCACACTGACGGTCGACAAAATTAAATAGAAAATGGAAGCTTATAGAATATGCCTTTTGGTGTTCTATGGTGAGAAGAAGTAAGACCCCCTGCCAGTATACGTAGGAAACGTGCCGAAATGCATGCGGGCGATACCTGACGAAGCACTCACGGTGCTGAGACGGCGTAGTCTTCCGTCTGGCGAAGCACTTGAAACAGTTCGCCAGCTTCAACACCAAGAGTGTATGGTCATCGACATGGTCCCGACATGCTCTGGAGGGGATCTCTTTTACTCATGCTAGAAGGTTGCGCACACGGTTCTCTCTGGTTGCGAAGGGGGACGTATATCTTGCTGCAAAAAGAAACGAAGCAGAATAATAAGGAGTTCGCAGTAGCGATAGTGTTCTCACTGCTGACTACGGTGTCCTCTAGCAACCATGACGCTTACTAGGAAAGTACTTCCTTAGGTGGCCTGTGCGGTCAGGGTAATTTCTGCATTTACTGTCACACTGAAAGAAAGAAACATTGAACGCCATTATCACTTTTAAGACATACTTTGGGATGGCATACCTATATAGATGGTACACTCATAGATGTCTAACGGCGAGAAATGCCGAGGAACCAGTTTTCGATTAGATAGAAAGCAGAAAGACACGTTCGTACTCTTCGTCGTTTGCGACACTACAGGCACGTGGGAATATATATGAAATCCATCGGTGAACACAAGGCATGACAACGGGTTGTATTCGACATCTAGAAGGAATGTGCTTAGCACAAGTACGTACAGATGTCCATGTAGGTTTTCAGAGCTCGAAAAAAAAAAAAAACCTTGACCTCCTGGCAAACTATCAGAATGCAGTCAGGACTTAACGGAGTACACGTTGTCACCTTCAATGCGAATGCCCTCCTCCGAGAATAGGAAACATTTTTTTCTTTCGTGGCTTCAGCGTCCCTGAAACGCAAGCAAGAGTTGGGCAAGAGTAAAAACTTGTTAAAACTGAAATAAAGCCCTTGAAGGCCACTTAAAAAAAAAAAGAAAAACCTTTTGACAAATCAAGCAATGACTATGATTCGCACATATGTCAAAGGATATTATTCTACGCATGTCAAAGGGAACAGAAACAAAAATAGCAAGCATTTTCTTTTTGCTGAAAGAAAGGGCAGTGACCTTAGGAAGCAGGAGATCGTGCCTGCGTACACTGCCTCTGTTGAGAAAGAATGCAATTCCATAACCAGGCGCGGTGTCGAAAGATATTCGGCACTAAGTGAGTGCGTCGAGATGCTTCTCACGGGTAAATAGCGTAGAATGAGAGGCGTACATAAAGACTGCTTACGAGTCTTCTGCCGCTAGAGGAATGCGCGTTTTGCGGCAGCTCATCATGCCGAGTAAGGGCTGCACTATCGTATAAATGTGTAGTTATAAATTGCATCATGCAACGCGATATGCCAAGCATGGCACTGCCTATTTCTGCAATCAAGAGGAACGGTTGTGGAATGCCTATCGTCTGACTGTGAACACCACCGCATGCATAAAGCTGGCTAGAAATTTGGCATGCCAAACTGAGTCGAAAACAAGCAAGAAGGCAAGTTCAGTATAATAAGAATATAACCTAAACTCTTGATTAAACAGGCGACTAAGCTAGCCGGCCGAATTTTAAGGTCACCAGTAAGGGGGAGGTAATAAGTACACTGAAGTTCTTCACAATAAGCGTAAATGAAATGCTTCAGTCCTCGGTGCCAACATGGTATCCTGCAGGCCATGCTGGCACCGATCCACCACAATCCCGGCTTCCGAAGTTGTTGAGCGAGCTCTTGACATGCTCAAGTTCCGTTCTTTCCGTTCATTTCGGTTCTGTTTGTTGGATGAGCTTGATCATCCGCTGGTTCAACCTCGCAAATGTTACCATGAGCTTTACCAAGCACCCCGTTATTTCCCTTACCTCCTCCATTCTTCCCGGAGTGTTTAGCTTCACATGCACTCGGCGAATAGCCCATCACCATTTTATGCTTTAGAAAACATATTAATGGCAACAACTGACCTGCATTTCACTGCCTCTGTTCGTTGCAGGAGCCTGAGGAAGAAAAAGCACAGCAGGAGCCTCTGAAAGTTCTCAGCGTATCTGATATGGAGACATCGCCTATCGCCTAACCAGCAGTATCAAATATGCTTACAGCGTGGGTTTAATATATTCAGAAGTGCTCAGTCCACAGCGCAGAGACGCAGTTGAGCAAAAGTTTGTACAAAAAATCACTTTGACACGTTATTTATGCTGTGCACGTGTTAATATTCCGTTCGTTCGTGTCGTTCCTTCATTTTAACATTACAACGTTGTTTAATCACATAATTGCAGAGTTAATAAGCATGGCACTGGAACCCTGAAGCCGAACTTTGTTTTTGTGATCGATGATTTTACCAGTACTATTTAGACAGGCGACAGTCTGGGCCAGGTTCCAGACAGCGGTATGTGAGTATACTATACTAAGGGACATTGCAGCGCATGACATACGGCCGCAGCTGAAGCAAGCGCACAGTACCGTACAGAGCATTGATCGCCAGTAATTTCACAAACCATGAGAGCTATCGCGACAAGCTCAGCTTTCTAGACCGTCACATTTAACTACGAGGAAAATGTGGGACATTGTAAAACATTGCTACTAACATGTCCACCTGAGTGGTCGAATATTCGATTAGAAGCAAAATCACCCTTCTTTAAAGTTGTCCCTCGCTCATAGCGAGTAGTGAAGTCAACATTAGGAAATCAAAATTGCGCGTTTTTTGACAGTGAATAGCAGAAAGCTACAAGCGTCTCAGTGACAGATCCCCAGATATGATGATTGTTCTGCTACACTCTTACGATATGTGAAAAAAAAAAGTGGATTCATAAAGCACTTCATATTGAGTGACAAGGCCGGAAATTTGGGCTAGTAGACATTGTTTCATGATGCAGAAGAGAGCACAAAACCAAGACAACGAATAAATGAAGAAACATGCGCAACAAGCGCTTGTTGTGTGTGTTTCTTCGCTTGTCCATTCTCTTGGATTAGCGCTCTCTATTGCTTCGTGTTCCTATTGAGTAATGCGCTTGTGCAGAATTTCTGGCTATTAATCTACAACAAGTGAACAAAACAGTAAATCTTCTGAAGGAACAACCGTGAACGTTTTAAAACCTACGCAAAACGAATCATTTAAGCATTAGCGTACATAATTTTTAGTATGTTTCGTCTTGAAGAAATTGTCATGGTAAGCAGAGTGAAAATCAATTCAAAGGAGCTCCTCGATTGAAAACTGACCGTTGACTGCAGCATTAGCCAAAATGGGCCCTTGCGAAGAGCACGTTTTCAAAATACAACCAGCCCATGATATGTTTACACCTAGAAGTTAACATGTTTTATCACGCCAACTACGCGTACAAAAAGTACGCACTAAACAGTGCCTAAAGTTTCGCAGGGACAAAACATTTCATAATATCTATAGGGGAAACCTTTCAATTGTTTCACTGCTAGCTTTTTTAACATAGAACTTGCATACAATAAAAGACATGAATAAATAAACCTCTTGAATTTGTGTGCTTGTTCATTCTTTGTGCGACAGGCAAGATTCTCGCAGCGCAGGAAACCCGACGCTGCTGGCGGTGGCGTAAACGAAAAATCTCGACAGGTACTTTCTCGAAAGAGGTCATAGACAAGAAGTCGTGGGATGTGACTTCATGCGTCACAGCTCTATGGATGCTCGCGGCGACGGCGGTACGGCGGCACGGGAGGGTGCCTTTTTTTCTGTTGACATGGATTCACAAGCAAAACGCCTAACTAGTAAAAGTCGGCGAGAAACGCTACGACGTTTTCCGCATTATGATATGAATGTGAAATATGGAACAATGTCCGTGCCTAGGCGGGCAGGAGGAGCCGCAGATGGCATGGCATTAATGCTGTCGCTTCATACTCCTAAAAGGCGGACCTAAAGTGTCCCCAATTTTTTTTTCTAGTCAGGAATTTATTCCAAGCGGTATTTCCTGACATTTGCACACGTTTGAAGAGGTATGCAAACAAGTTTTCACTTATCCATATGTCCATTCGAGTGCCCATACCCGTCCTTCCTGGACAAGTCGGCTGCTAAGCACCCGAATTACCTTAATCGGAATATTAGAGTTGTAGCACAGCGACATCTGGCGCCCTCAAGGTGATCTGCGCATGCGTGTAAAGCCCGTGGTAGCGAATCGAGCAGTGGTTTAACTCTATATTAAAGCGACATCGTTAGAGGCACTGTTGTACAAAAATCCGGCTTTGTCGGAGTTATGGCCGAAAAATGACGGGCATGGCCGGACGCTGATCGGTCGTGGGGTTGTGTGACTTCCCAAGACCACATGACACAACAGGAGCTGCCAACTTGATCGTGTAATTTGAAATGGGTGAGAGAGAACCTTTTATCACTTCACGACCCCTGGAGAAACCTGTTTGACTCAAGCTGTTTCGGGGGCAGTCCTCAACTCTTATCCTACTGGAGCAGCCCAGCGCCCCAATATGGCAGCGCCCTTCAACCCTTTGTGAAATCATGTATAGCACGTTCATAAGCTTGGTTAAAGCGAAGCTCTATAGACGTCCATATGGGGCGGTCTTTCAGATAGGCAGCCGACGAATGTATGTCGATTATAGTATGCATGAGATAACAGAGGCACAAATCAAGAGATTAGCTATTAAACGAATATCAATGGTGGTGGTAGAAACATTTACTGCCAATATTACAGAGGGTGGGGGCGTTGCCCCCTACATGGCATTTGAGAGCCCCCTCCATGTACAGAGGGCCGTCTTACAAAGCAAAAGAAAGCCCTTGGGGGGCTATCCGAGCGAGAGCGCATGTATTCGTGCTTGCATGCGAACGAGGACCCGTAAGGATCGAGAGCCGTAGCCTGAAGCCACACTAACTCGCTGTCGCGTCATAATCTTAAAGGCAGCGATTAAATGTCTTCCCCCCTTTTTTATTCGCAATTGAGAGAAAAATGAAGAATCCCGCGAAGTTGCGCGACGATCATATGGATAGCTTATCCAATTCCTACGCGCTGCATAATCTGGCTCGTATGCTTCCTTCGCTCACATGCGCGAAATAGTTTCGACAACCATAGAACATCACTGGGATACCAACATAATATATTGCAGAGGTTTAGAGCGGTTAAACCTGACATAACGTGCCAAAGTACTAGTGTAGCGCAGTTTATCTCGGTATATGTTATGGCATTGTGTTCTCGCCATCTGCTGCCAGAGGCACGCTAGTGCGGATGACATGCTGCCCAGGTTGGCAGAAGTGACACAGATATAAATGTCCCCTTTAGCCAATCCGTACAAACGTGCCTGGGTGGCCTAAGAGAAGCGTGTCTAAATCAGAATCGAAGGACTTTGGAAGGCCGAATTCTCATCTAACTCTCCCATCTTACTGGCGCAGTCCGAGCTGGTAGCGCTTGCCAATTTTGCGACGCACGGAATCGGTGAAAAGGTAAAAACTCGCGAAATAGTGGCTTCGGGCTGAAAACATTCACACTGCCAAGCAGAACACGGTGCAAATTGTAGCCGCGAAAACTGGGAGCGCTTGCCTATATTTTCTAACCTTTTATGCTTTACCAGATATTTAACATCGTTGAAGTACTATTTAGAGAACGATGATATCGCCTAGGAGCAGCCACATCATCTCGTGCAACATTGGCGCAGACGAGCCGATGAGTGTCAAAGACTGACTAAATTGAAACAAAATGATTTTAAAGCTAACCATTACAATGATAATCGTAATCTACTTCCTAATGAACGTTCCGGTCAGACGCTTCCTCGCAATCATAAGACGTGGTGAAAGCAAGTAATTCCAGCATCCACTAGGAAGATAAATGCGCAGTCGCCGGTAAGAACGATCGCTAAGCAGTGGACACATTACGCAGTGAATACGTAAACATGCAAAGGCATGGGTCTGCAGGAGAGCCACCTCTATAAAACTTTCTGAAGAAAAAATTCGGAAGACCAGCTTCAGACTGCTTACGTTTGAGAATTCGAAAACATTACGTTAGTGTGCATTATGCTGCTTTGTAAAGAGCTGAATCATGCTACGTTGCATAATGACTATAAGTCGCTACTATATGAGTCATACCTCACGCACAGCCAGGCACCGGCGCTCTTACGATCATATTAGACGCGAGATACACCATTTGAGCGAACGGCGCTATCGTCGGCTTAGCGATGCAATTGCATGGTATCACGTGACTTCCCTTACTGTTGCTAGACAAGGCGCTCGATAGATTATTCGTGGGTTCAAAGGCTCGAAAGTCGAGTTATTTTCAGTATACTTTAGGGATGTGCGAATATACTTTTTGCTAAGCAAATCAATTGAATACTGTAACAGATTCACTATCGAATAAGAGTAGAGCATAGCATAGCATCGCCGCCGAGTCGAGTATGAATCGAATAATGAACGAACTGAATCGAGCACTCATGGAATATTTGTATTAATTTCACTACCTCTGCGAATATCAGTGCCAAATATTCACCCAAATCATGCAAATTGACGCTATAGCAGCGGCGCTGCGGTGTAAGGCTATTTATTGGCCATGACGTCACAACGGGATGTCAATGTTTCACGCAATGGCGTATGCAGCTCGTTCGGTCGAAAAGGCGTCGCTGCCGCTGCAACGCAGAATTGATAAAAACTCATCGGAAAAAAATACGCAGGTAATTTCGCATCAAAACTGTGACGCAACAATTTTTGTGGAGCGCTCAGGGTACTGTGCCCCGCCGCGGTGGCGCAGTGGTTAAGTCGCCCGACTACTGTCCGTAGTACCCGGGTTTGAACCCGATCACCGGCGGCTGCGTTTCGATGGAGGCGAAACATCTGCTGTGCGATGTCAGTGCGCCTTCAAAAACCCTTGGTGGTCAAAATTTCCGGAAACCTCCACTGCGGCGCCTCTTCCTCTCTTTCGCTCCCACCTAGTTTCCTCCCTTCCCGTACGGCGCGGTTCAGGTGTCAACAGAAAAAGGGTGACAGATACTGCGCTTTTGCTTTCCTATAAACGAATTATTATTATTATTATGGCCGAAAATTTATGTGTGTATTGAAATTCTCTTTGGTTCTTGATCACATAAGGGAATAAATTAGAGGCAACACTTCGGAACATGAGACTGACGACAAATACGTATAAACCATTGCCTCCGAGATCGGGTATCAAGCTAGGTTTTCTGTAGATTCCTGATCCCGGTTCCATCTTCTTGTCTTAAAGTTCATGCATGAGCATTGCTAATGCCTCCGTAAGAATTCACCGCATCGCCAATCTGAATACTTCATCCTGTGTATACTGATTTCGGCATGCACCATGATACAGTGTCGATGTGATTGTAGTTTTTGGAATAACCGTTAACAGCCCTCATAGAAAAATACGACTGACCTTATTGGGTAAATATTCAAAAAGCTCCGAGTATGTTTGATAGTATGTACACTAATTTGTTTGGTCAAATAGTCGGTTAGAAATAGATTGAATTCGCTTTTCTGATTGTACACACCCACAGCATTTTTACTTGTTAGCAAATGCTAGCGCGACACATTTTAATGTAGCAGCGTCGCTAAGACTCCTGCAGACATTAAACTGTTCATAGTGGAATTTCTGCTTTGGAAGAACGCGTATTGCAAAGTAAACACGGATCATCGCGCAAAATTCGCCTACACTCAGTGAATAATCGATTTATCCTGCCATAGGTTGCTACGTCACAAGAAAGTATGAGATCAAATGAGCCCCACAAGAACAGCAGTATAATCGCCTTTTGTCCAGTCGCTGTCATTCCGGCTTCTGTGGCAGCTTAACGTAAGAGTGTGTGTGAATAAATATACAGAACAGCGAATGTAATGCAGCTTTTGTTTGTTTCATGTGATCTCAGGCTCGTTCGTGATGTCAGGATATCCGTTCAGCAACCCTAAACCGAAACTGGGGTAGAAAAATTGAGGTAGAAACTAATCAAGTATTGATGAGTTTCAAAAGGTGATCCTTGTTTTACTAGAGTCGGTTACGATTCAGTTACAGTTATAATGCAAAATTAAACTAGGAAATATTATGTGCCTTGCTGTTGCCATGGTCTGTTACTGTACTGTTCCTCAATGCCGGAGGTACGCGACGAAACCGAATGCGGGGTTAGCGCAGCTTCTTCCAAGCTCACCCCCTGATGAAGCTGGGCGCCAGGCCGGGGGTCTGCTTGTACCCATTTTTACCGGTGGGTGTCCGGTAAAAATGCTCTCTTTCTAGATAGGCTACGAGAATGTTGTTGGTCAAGTTACGAAAGGGCAAAAGAAGAGTGCTCGTTATTGCGGATGTAGCAAGGATTTCAGCGAGCAAGAGTTCTCCTCTGGAGCTGCGCTGATCGCCACAAGTTTAAGATCACGCCCGCTTGTTAGGCTATAGAAGACTGAGTGATGGAAGGATGGCACAAATTTCTGCTTATTCACTCCGCAGTGCCGTCCACAGCACGAAACGTTCGTCCGAAATCAAAGAGGTCTTGAATTTCTTCTTATGACGTCATTGATGCCTGGCGACAGAAGTTGCACAGAAGCGAACTGTGTAAAATATTCTGCAGCAGCGCAAGATGAGCCGAATTAAAAAAACTTCAGCAGTACTGAAGTAATAATTTCAAATGACCGAGAAAACCATAAACATGACGTAAGGGTCACCAAACTGCTCAGTGCTCTGCGTGAGTTAAACAAAAGTTCCCCCGAAGCCCAAGTGGCGACGATCGCAGTTAGTGTATAAGAATTCGCAGTGTGAACCACACCTCTTCGAAGCTACATTTAACGATTTCATTGCGTAGTCGTAACCGTTCCACCTGCCTATCCTATTAAGTCTAAGTGAACAGTCGAACGACACCGCTTCCGCTGGCACTGTCCGACGGCGCACCGTATACATGGCTTGCACGTGACGTCACGTCGTCTGCTTTTTCAGCCGGCGGCCATGTTTGCGACCCGATCGCATGCCCGGTGGTCATTGCTCGTGTATGTCGGATTTTATGGCATTGTTCTCGGTGGTTTGTTGGATGACATTCATGTAAAATGGCTGCAAATGAACCGTTCAATGCGAGCTATTATTCGGACCTCATCGGGAGCACTCGCCTCCGCTACGACGAAAAAATCAAACTTTGCGATAACATCGATCCGTACATGTTGCGGCCCGGAACGGATTGCAGTGCCGATGTAAGCTTGTTCCCTGAGGTGACACACGGTGACATCGTCACGTACTTGGTTTTTTCCGCGAGCTTTGTTACACTGGAGCACATGAAAGCATTCAAGTCTTTGGAATCGCATAATTACTTCACCAGCGGTTGGGTGAAACACCTTTCTGCCAAGCCACTTCAAGATGACAAAGTGCTCCTGCTTGACGAGGTAAGCCCTATGATTTATGACTTTTGACAACATTTGTGAACATGTTGTGGTGATGCATGATTTTTATGAGCTGTACCCAGCTTTGCGAGGTGTACGGTGCATTTTAAGATGGCTTGTTCGATTGTGTGCGCGCGACAGCGGCTAAGCACGAGAAAAACGAGCCTGCACTGAATGGACCTCACGGTCGCCTTTTTTTTTTCTTTTCTTTTTTTTTCACAGTCTCGGGTATCTCGTTCACGAAGTGAATCAAACCACTCAGCATTACATGCACTGAACTCTGAGCTGCGCGGTCTGTTCAGCGCATCTGAGGCATGACGTTAGATAGTGCACGCGACCGCCCATCAAGCGCTTGAAAAGCAAGCCAGCAGTGTCCCCGTGGCCGCCAGTTTTTAATCTGCGTTGTTTGGATGGTGCTACTAGCGAACTGATCAGATAATGCATGCTGCATTACATGCACAGAAACTGTGTTCCTTACTGTTTTTTAAACCATTGTCTCCGGGCCCAAAGCGTAACTAAAACTAAAGCAATTTTAAAAGGATTGGCCACTAACATTTGTTCTTGATAATTTATTTATGCAGGTGAATCATTCACAGAGACTGGGCAACCGACCTCTTCAAGCGTGGCTGCTATGCAGAATGAATGGGACTGTGATTACTGCTCACTGCACTTGTATGGCAGGAGCAGGTGAAGCGTGCTCACACATTGGAGCTTGCTTGTTTGCAGTGGAGACCGGAGTGAGAATAAGGCAGTCTACAAGCTGCACACAGAAGGAAAATGTGTGGCTGCCGGCATATGTAGAAAAAATTAAATTCAAAAGGTTGAAAGATATCAACTTTACGTCGTCAAGTGGCAAGAGGAGGATGCTTGAGACAACCACCGACTCCTCAAAGGAAGCAAGAGTGGTCAAGCCACGGGCACATGTCCCACCACTTTCTGCACTGGAGCAGGAAGCATTATACAAGTCCATCCAGAATGCCAATGTTGGGCCAGCAGTGTTTTCTGTGCTGCCTAGCTACAATGGTCCTTTCAAAAACCCAGTGAAAAAGCAAGATGCAAACCTTCGATCATTGTATTCAGAGAAGATGCTATCAGATGACCTGGATACACTTCTAGAAAAGGCCAATGACATCCTCCCAAGCCTTCAAATAAATGAGGAGACTGCAAAAGAGGTTGAGGCCTCTACAAGACAACAAAGCAGTTCACCAGCCTGGCATTCTTACCGAGCAGGAAGGGTGACTGCATCTGTTATGAAGCGTGTCTGCCACACTACCACAGAAAAACCAAGCATATCACTTTTAAAATTAATATGCTACCCAGAGAAGCAGTCTTTACATACGCTCGCCACCACATGGGGTATCAAGAATGAGCCCCAGGCCTTAAAGGCATATCAAGAGAGCGAAGCTCAAAAGCACGATTCTTTCCAGTGCTCCAAGTCAGGGCTTCACATAAGCAGTACGCATCCTTTTGTTGGAGCCACGCCCGACTCTCTTGTTACCTGTACATGTTGCGGAAAAGGAGTCGTGGAAGTGAAGTGCCCCTATTCACTTAGGGAAGTGAAAAATCCTACAGAAATGGCCACCCCAAGTTCATGCCTGGAACTTCTCGATGGTGTCTTGAAATTACGACGACAACATGCTTATTTCTATCAGGCCCAGACACAGATGGCCGTGTGTGATGTTGAGTGGTGTGACTTTGTTGTGTGGGCACCCGACGCACTGCATGTGGAGCGGATTGGCAAGCAAAAGCAGTTTTGCGAAGACATGCTGGCTTCTGCAAAGAAATTCTTCATCCATGCAATTCTACCCGAACTGTTTAGCAAGTACTTTACAAGGCAGCACGCAGGCCCAGGAACAAACTCTTCGAAAGAGGATGCCTATTGCTTCTGCCATGGGCCGGAAACTGGAAAAATGGTTGCTTGCGACAACAAAACATGCCACTACAAATGGTTCCATTTTTCTTGTGTTGGCCTCAATAGAGCACCAAAAACTGTCCAATGGTTTTGTCCAGATTGCAAAGGGCCAAAAGGCTAAGTTTCCAGTTCAGCAGCCAAGCACAATACAGTCATAATGAATACACAGAGCAGATGCAAAGTACAGTGCTTTAGTGAAATGCACTGAAACAGGAATTCCCATCACTCACTCGGGACGTGCTCTTCTGCATTGTCTTTCTGGGCTGCAACAATTGATGAGCACAGATTTGATAATACGCAACAAACAGTTACTATTTTGTCGAGAGGAGTGGTCTTGTCTCCTGGCCGACACACAACAAAATCGATGGGTATGACAGACTTCAAAATAATAAACTTATTTCTTATCAGCCCAATTACTCTCTCAACGTGTATGCGCACATTTGCCAGCTTTCTTGTGCTTTGCACTTCTTCTGCTGAGAGCTGTTTCTTCCCTTTGGTGTAAGCTGGCACATGGAGTCTGGCACAATAAAAACCAATGCTCTCACTCACGTTGAACCCTCGGTCCGCAAGAACTACATCTCCAGGCACCAGATGGTCCAAAAATCCACAGTGTTCAGTAATGTGTTTGTCACTTGTTCTGCCCCCCCCCCCCCCCCCCCCCCCCCCCCAACCTTCAGATATAAAGGTAACAACACCCTGCGGAGCAATCCCAATTAGGTACTTCGCCGTGTTGCTACCTTTATACTGAGACCACGTTTCACACCTTGGAAGGTATGAAGATGGTCTTTCTATTTTTATTTCGAAGCAGTCAATAATGACTGCCACATTGCTACCGAATGAATCATAGAATGCCTGTGGCATAGTCTGCTGCAAGGCGTTTCGTGTTGGCCAGACAATTTCATCCTTAAGCCTGCAATATGCCACATGCAACCATTTGTTAAAGATACGAGATACTGTTGCCTCTGAAACGTTAAAGCGAAAGCTAAGATCAGCATTTTGAAGGTTTAGTTTCAGCTTCATCATGAAGACAATGTATTCCTGAAACTTGGAGAGGCTGTTGTTATCGTTGTGTGAAACAAAGCTTGTGAGAGCTTGGAATACAGCAAACAAAACAGTAAAGTTTGCCATTCCAGTGTAAAGCCGCACTTTTGCATCAGAACTTTTCAGCGTGGCTTCGGACATCTCAAGTTGCTCTTTTTCTTTCTGCAGCGCATAAAGTTGTTCGTTGACAGTCACAGAATGCAGCTCCAGAGCCTTTATGTCTTCCATTGTCATGTCGGTCTGAATGGAGATCCCTAGAGGAAAAAAGAATTTTTGCAAATTCATTACCAGTAGCTGCACAGAGAAAGGTATGAATGGCTAGGCATCATTCCCTACATAGGTAGAACTGCAATCCAAGGGCTTTTAAACGAAGACTAGAACGAGTACTTGTCCCCCCCCCCCCCCCCCCTAATTTCCTTCCCGCAAAAAAAAAAAAAAAAAAAAAAAGCCGAACCTGTCTCACGTTCGTCGGTATCGACTTGCTCCTCTTGCGATGCCTGTGGGGAATCTGGAGCGGCGCCCGGCGATTCATCTGAAGTTACTGCATCAGCATCAGTCAGCCGCTTTTGTGCATATCGCTTCTCTCTGCGATCGTGCCGCGCAGAATCAGCATGCTTGGTTCCGTAGCCGAGGTTGAGAGACGGGACCCAATCAGGATTTGTTTCGTCGAACAGTTTCGATGGTTCGCCTGCGGATACAAGTTTACAAGTTTTCCATGTTTCTGTAGAATGTCTTCGTTTTAAAGTCGGCGTACATGAGTAGAAATGAGGCATAGCATAGCTAGTCTTAACTAAAACAGCGTAAGAGGCAAAAAATTACACGGACACGCACAACTCTGAAAATGAACGCACTCGGAACTGGTGTCTGCGCGTTCGCTTTGCGTTGTTTTTAAAGAGATTGTAATGTAAGAGTTGACTCACCTGTTATGAAATGGATGCCGCATACTCGCACATTACGACCTTCGTGATTGAACTGAGTGCGTTTGATGCGCGCTAACCACAAGTTGCGACGCTTCTCGCTCAAGGTTCTGGTCTTCTCGCATTGGTTTTGTCAGAGAAAACAACCTCATACTGGTCGGCTGTTTCTTTCTCCCTTTGACGTCGCTGCGATTGGAGCAGCCAACAATAGCGCAATTAACCATGCTTACACAAGAGAGTTCACAAACGCACGAAAAACAACGCGGGCTTGCTCGAAAGCGAATGCGCGCACCACGGCCGTGCCGCCACTGGGTAATGGTGGGTCAACTGGGTCGTCAACATGGCCGACGCGTTTCCCCGAGTGACGTATGATGACGTCAGTGCAAGCCATGTATACCTGTCACGCACACGACAGCTCCGGTCCTTTCAGAGTAAAATCGTAGTAATTAATTGACCACAATTACCTTTGTCTGGTAGTGTGACAGCTTGAGTTCTTTACATAACAGCAAAATCAACGTTGATCGAAAAACAGCCGCCCTGAAATACACCAGACTTTATTTTCACAGTTCGTCTACTCGCTTAGGCATTTTCTTGCCGAATGTTTTGGATTAATACCTCAACAATAATATTGAACCAGCCCAGACCTAAATTTTTAATAAGTAAACTGTAAAGGCGTTTCTACCCAGAGAAGATAGCGTAAGGAAGACTTGGCCAATTCGTAGTACCATCCTATTTTCAACGTTTAACGCAGGGATCTAAAAATTGTCACCTCACCTCGCAGGAACCTCTCGCGGCGCGCTGGCTGCTGGTAGTGCCCATCTTTATTTTTACATAATACATAAATAAATGAAATATTAAGGGCAACTGAACTACCTGAGAAAACATCATAAATCACCAGTTCAATGCTTGGTATCCCACACAGTAAGTCATGAGGAAGGTGCCGAGAGGTGGCGCCATGGTACGCCCTTGCGCCCAATAAGGCGGGCTTCCGGCGTGACAAGCACGGCGAAGGGAATGGGAGAGAAATGGGATAGCGAGAGCGAAGCCACCGTCGACATGATTTCGCCGTACCTTTCATATACAGCCCACGTGGCAAAATAGTAATTTTAGGCACTGTGTACAAATCGCAGGCATGCTATTCTGCGAGTCGGCATGGCGCACTCTGTTTTAACTGTTCTTGAAATGATGAGGGTAAGCCAGGAACATGCCGTGAGATGGTCTCATCGAAAGACGCAGCTGCAAAGAAAAAGTCAGCAAATAGGAGGAGAAAAAGTGTTCGCATACCTCCAGCCAGGTTTTCGCGATCATTGTTCTTCAAAGCGGCTTGGGGGTATGCACCCCTGGCTATTGAGTTGTACAGCCAACTGTGCAAAGTGAAGAGTTCACGGGAGAGCATCTGTGAGGCGACTGCGTTCTTCGATGAGAGCATTGCCTCTTCAGAACCTCGCCGACATTGTACGCCGACACACGTGCAGCTATTGGAACGATGCCGTTCGTTAATCGCGGAAGATTATCCAAGAATACTTTGCGCTTGTGTCGTGTGTCATTCTGCTCCTCCTGTTCCCAAGTGGCGCGTTTGAACCGATGATCAAGCAGTCTGCCTCCGTGTTAGAACTGTAGTTATTTCAAACAATTATTAAGCAACCGTGTTAGCACTGTTAGTTTCAAAAGATGTTATTACATGGCGGTATGTACAGCTTTCTTCATAAGTCTCCGAGCCATGGGGTCTGCTGTTAGGATCTTTAGGAACTCCGAAGCTTAGAAAAGGTGAACAAGAGATAGCTATTGCTCCGCCTCCCCATCCTCCCGCCCCCTCCTTTCAGAGATTCAACGCAGTTGATTTCCAATACCAGTCGCTCTGTCTCGGGACATTCGAGTGAGATTTTACACGTGGGTACGTGCAAGCTGAATTCGGCATTCACTCGAGATGCGTGTGTTGTTGCGCGCTCAGAAAATCTGTCAAATCGCAGAAGTTGCAACTCGTGTCAGTGTAACTTCGCCAGCAATGAAAACAAATTAAAAGCCGTGCAGGTCTGGCCAAAATTCCGAGAAAAATAAGATAACCGCGCAACGTTACACACCAAGCACCCTCCCTTTGCACGCGCTGCCTAGACGTCAGGAGTCGCCGATAAGAGCACTCACCCGAAGACGTGCGTGCGTGCCGTTAAGCTGCGCTCCGCTATTCTTTTCAATCCCTTGCTATTCGCATTCTTCGTAGCTGCGATCCGTATTGCACAGTCGGTTTCCAAAGGTCGAGAGTGAGCTCGTGCGCAATACAAAGGCTTTCTTTCACGCTTTCGAGTGGGACGTGGAGAGAGAGCAGAGAGAGGTGCGAAGAAGTTCACGATCGAGATAACATTCCTTGTGAGATTAAGCGCGAACGCCCGCATAGGGAGATCGACTGGTGAGGAGAGCCAGAAAAGGTGACAGTTTCGTCGCAACGGGATACAGGCAATTCTTTGTGTTTGACAGGTATGGTTTCTTTACACCATTCCCATGATATCTCGCCCGCTAAATCCCATTCTGGGTCTTGTGCTCAGTATCAGAGTTCTCGCATCTATTCTTTGCAGTCTCACCTGCTCAGTGATTTTTGTTTCATTTTTGTTTTCAAGCTGCGCAGAGATGCAATTTAATGTTTCACGGCACTTATTTGTCACACTTCCTCTAATTTGCGGCCCTGTGTGCATCTGAATTTGCAAACGTCCATCTGCGCTAATGTTACGTGCGAAATTTGAAAGTCGACTATAATCTGATTGTGAAGAGGAAGCTCTGTCATTAACACTTCTTTTTATAGTTTAAAAGTTTTCGCAGGCTATTCTGATTCGAAAAAATTATTTCTTGCTCGCCGCGCTAGATCAGCGTCTAGAACGTCCATCCAAAATATCGGCGATAGCAGGATATGTTTCCTGCCCAATGGTGATCTCGTTTTAACTGTGCGAAGTGTCCGTGCTAAGATTTGGATGATTTTCCAAGGAAACCCCAATCCGGTATAGGAGCCTTCAAATCAATAATGCTGCGTTGGAAGCCCTAGGAATGAATGAATGAATGAATGAATGAATGAATGAATGAATGAATGAATGAATGAATGAATGAATGAATGAATGATACAGTCGCTTATCCATTCCTGCATTCATTCATTCATTCATTCATTCATTCATTCATTCATTCATTCATTCATTCATTCATATGTTAATTGTGCTATATTCGAGCAGTTCTAAAACAGCCAAAAGCGTCAAAGAAAGTTGCAGTTTTGTCTACGCATCCGGACTCTATGGGCACTACACTGGATCGACCCTACTTTTTCTCCTATTTGGCATCAATGAACAAAAGCTTGAAGCAATATCACGAAAGCTAAACATTGTTTCTACTTTCATCAACTTCAGTGCCTCACAACTCGTTCCAGATACATCTAATTAGTGCTTTGAGAACCCGCGAGTGTAATGGCAAATTCCACTGGTCGGTCCGGAGCATCTTTCCTTGCTCCGCAGCGCAAATGGTTGTTCCACTCGTCGATCAGCTTGTACTAGCGCTATTTGGTGATTTACCGATCAGAGGCAGATTCATATGCGATGACGTCATCCGGAATGGCAAGCACGCTTTTGTCTGTTTTTAGATTGGTCTGAGATGCCGCTCTTTAACCCTATAGGCACTCGCTTACAATTTGTGACGGCGTCATCGCAGTAAAGAGCCACGGCCTCTCAATGGAGGCACACTGGCACGCTTCCTTTTCGTCCCGAATAATTCCGAAAGCGCTTAAAGGAGCTCAGAGACCAGCGCCAGTCATGATGGAGAGATGAGTTTGTTTGTTAAAATAATGGTTCATGAATCATCGGAAAATCACCAGCTAACGCACTGCAGCCCGCAAATATTCAGACGAATTGCGATACGCACAATATACGCCCGGCATGCCCACATCCCGTGGTTGAACCTTGGTTGTCGTTGACTATTGGGCATGCATAGTAAAATGGCTGCATCTCATAAGTGCAACATACCACTGTACTGTGCCATCGTTAAACACCGTCGAGCGTAAATATAAAGAGGGATATAGCCTATCAAATTTAAGGAACCGGTTGCTTCCATGCCTGCCTGAGAGTGATTGGGCATACTCCATTTTTTATTCGTGGACTACTTGACGGCATGTCTCGGCTTTCTCTCTAACCGGAAACATCGTGATGATCACATGACCTGATTCTCAAGGGCTTTTTGCGTACTCGCCACCGGAACCGTTCTCCACTTCTGCTATCATATACCTGTCCGGCGTTGTCTGCAAACATACGATGCAAAACATCAATGACCACGACGCAATACTGTGGCAGCGATGCAGCACGTACGTTCATCTCCCGATGTCCGTGGTATACTGAAGATAGACAACAGAGGCGTGAATTAATTCGTCCTTTCCGCGAGTGGAGTGCGACATAGCTGAATTCTTAGCGTTTCAGTGAACTCAGCTCAGTGTAGTTTGCTCTCCACTGCTGCTCGCGATGAAGCTTGCGCAAGCCGAAGCAGCCCCATCCACTGCGCTCGGGCCGCGAAAAGCAGACGAAAGCGTTCTGGAAAACATTTACAAAAAGTTGTAGCTGCTCTAGAGCACGAGCCGATCGCTTTTGGTGCTGCGTGCCCCACACGCTGAAAAAATTGCGAAACAGGCAAGCAAGAATTTCTGAGGACGCGGATCTGAACGCGTCCTCATATATAGTGAAATTCAAGAAAAAAGAAAAGCGAAGATTCAAGATGGAGAAGTGTTATATATCTGCTTAGAGACCAGTTACGGAGCTTGTGTGAAGGTTTAGCGCGCTGTATCGTGTGCAGGAACAAGAAAAGTACTCACAATGCGCACGGCGTATAATTCAATATGGACGCCGGCACGGTGCTTTATTCTGCCTGGGAGCTGGCTGTGGTCTGCCATCGACTGGAAAATGATTTCCTGGCAGACCCAAATAGTCCGCGGACACGAGAAACGAACGCCTTTCAGGCGACTTTCTGACTGGGGCGCGAGCTTCCGGGCTGCCCGAGAAAAATCGAATGCGGGACTCGAGTTAGCAAGTAGCTAGCTCTAAACTAGGTGTCATCCCTATTCCGGGATATCACTGGTCGAAGCCATCACTCGAGCCCGTTGGACCAGAGCTCATTGTTCCTCCAATCCAGAACTGCTGAGGAGGTGTCCCCTGGGGGACACCTCCTCAGTGGGGATTAGGGAATAGGTTGGGATTTTTTGGAAGACCCAAATTATATTATAGACAACTGCCATATCACCATAGTATTAGCACTGCCCATGTATTTTTGGATCAAAATGTTCTACTGCAGCTCGGCAGAGCAACATATTGGTATAGAAGCGCCGCGCCGTAGCATGCATTCTTCTGTTTTAGAAGGGTCTTTCTCCAGAGGGGATACATTCGGAGCTGATCGCAGTAGTAGTCTCGGATTGCACTGAACCGAAATAGCGGAGTTAGACATTCAGGCAGGAAAACAGGGAGGTTCCTGAGGAATGAGTGCACGGGCCGCTGCATCTTAAGCTTCATTGCCGCGGAGACCCTGATGGCCTGGAGTCCAGATTAATCATTTTAGTGCGGGATCCTGGTCCCTGAAGCAGTTTCAGACACTCCCTCCTCATGGTTTTTCGCTGGTCAATCACGATTGGAAGGACCTTCTTCCGCTCCGGGCTTAGCGGGCCGCTTTGTCACCGGTTCGGCACCCCACCCCAAATTGACCAGTGGAAAAAGACACGAAGCATCTCTTCCGCGTTTGCAGTAGCTTCATTTTTTCTCTCTCTGCTCTCTTTCTCCAGTTGCGCGCATTTCAAAAGACTACCAATGCTCGTAAGTTGGGTTTGTAAGCTATAGTTTTCTAAAGCTGCAAGATACAGGCTTGCGCATCAGGTTTTCATGCAGCTGTTGGTATTGAAGATCATAAATTTAGCCAGGTACTCAGACATTTTTTACACACTCGTTAGCTGGATGGGTCCGCCAGAAGTGTCGGCCCTATGAAATTGAAAAAAAAAATATTTCTTCAACGGAAATTGAGCCACTTTCCCTCCGGACCCCAGCATAGCACGTTTACGCCAAGCCGGGTTGTTTTTGTTGTTGCTTCGAAACATGCCAAATGTGGCTAGCTTCAAGCCAGACTTAAACGGGTCGCATCCCTCAACCCATCGTTCAAAGTCTCCCCAGCATCCAGCTCTCACTTTCCTAACATCGAAATTCCGGAAGACATATGCATACATATACATGCATCGAGTAAAGGCAGTAAGACAGGAAGTCGATCCTGTACAGCATATGCAAGCCGCATCATAGCACACTGTTCTCGGAACAGATACTTCGACTAACATGGTGGTTCTGCGTGGCGGTCTGTCATGCGGCTCAAGAGGCAAAACGCCAGTGAACTTTGATGCGTTCAATAAAATGCTGGTTGTGTTCGACAAGGGGCGCGCGATCTACCTTCACGGTAGGTCATGACGTCACCAGGCGGTTCATGCAGATACGAAGCTGGCCCCGCCGGGCGTCCGATCTAGGCGTCCGTGCGGCGCCTTTCATTTGCCGCTTCCTCGAACGCCGCACCACACAGCAAACAGAAGCAGACCCAGATGTACAGCAGGCATCAGCGGCGTTTGAAATTGATTTACAGGATAGAAAAGGCGCCGTATCTGTCACAATTCTCCGCGGACACATGTACCACGCCGTAAAGGAAGGGATGACGATGGGAGTGAAAGAAGAGAGTGATATACGGGTGCCGTAGTGGATGGCTGCGATCCATCGAGCTATAATGGCTTTCGCCTCATCGCACTTTAGTGGTCCAAAATGTCCTCTAGAAATCTTTTTTTTTATCAGAACATAAAAGTGCAATGTCATCAGAATAAGCCAAAACCTTTATTTCACGTCGAAATAACGAGAAGCCACGAATTGCTGCGTTCTTGATGATACTGCGACATAGAGGCTCATCAAGATGTATAAAGCGAATAACAAAGACGAGAGCGGGCACCCTGTCGAACAAACGATTTATGTGTAATAGTTCTGGTATAAGGTTTGGTTAACGATCAGTCTTGTAGTGGCCTCTTTATAACTACAGTCTGGTGCATTTAAGGAAGGCATCGCCAATGTTTCCACTCTTCATACAGCAAACAAAATATCACAACGCACCTTATCAAAAACTTTTGCCAGATCAAACTGAATAAGGGCTACTTGATTGACATCATCTGACACTGGCTCTAACACGTAACGTGCGATATGGACATGGTTTTGAATACTACGACCTTTGACACCGCACACTTGATGTGGTCCACTGAATCTAATGCCGCAACCTTAAGACGAGAAGAAAGAACCGGCACAAATATCTTATAACCCACGTTGAATAAGGATATCGGAAGATAATCTTCAAGAGTTTTCAACCTATCTGCGCCCATGCTTTTCTGGATTAGTATGGTGTGGCCAGCGTAGAACGCAGGAAGCAAGAAGCCCATGTCATAAAATGCGCTAAAAATTTCCAATAAGAGAGCTGATAGAACCAGCATAAACGCTTTATATAACATCACTACTTAGACCGTACAGAAGTACGTTCTACACTGCTTGCAACTCATGCTAAATGCAGTCATTAAACACACCGAACTTTATCTTCCTTGCTCCTCGCTGCCCAAAGCTGCTGTGTTGGAGTTTTTTTTCCCGTCTTTGTGTGCATTGACGTCCTGAGCGTTAGAACCTCCTTCTCTATAAAATCCACACTCAGCTTTCTCAGCGTCGGCAATTTGAGAGAAACATCACGAGCATGCCTTGACAGGCGGCAGTTCCCAGGCGACGGTTGGCCAGTGACTGTGATTACAGGAAGTGGACGCTAAAAAATCAGTTTACCGGCAACCTATATGATTATTTAAGGGAGACCTGTTTATACTCCTTCTAGCTTCCTCCCAGTTCCCGTTCCCTTTTCGCTATGCCTGATGGCAAACTTGTCGAATAAAAAAAAATAGCTGGGCACTAATTGGTCATTGGGTTGTGTGATGTCACGAGACCACCCAAGATGTCACGAGTTCCTGGGCGGCCGCAGCATAGGGACGTTTCCCTGTCTGTGCTCGCCTCCATGGTGACCGCCACAGTGCTGGTTGGCTTGACGGCGCACTTTTAGATGGGAATCGAACTGTTTAATTGGACCCTAAACCGGACCTTTGAATCTCGAGAATACGCAGCCACGTTTGTACGGCTTGTTTAAAAGGAGGTTCTATTACTGTACACGTGGCAGTCTTTCATACAATATGGCAGCTTATGACTATGCTAATGGCTATGCGCGAGATAACAGGGACATAAATAAGGGACTAGTGAGTGAGTTGCAAAGTGCACGTTCCCGAACAAAGATGCACGAGGGTAGCCGCGTAAGGAAGCCCTTAACGCTATCGCGTCATACTCTTAAAAGCGGAGTTTAAGTGTCCTGCCAATCTTTCTTCCCTTTTCTAGAAGCGAAATGACCACGGTCCAGAACAAAGCCATCGAGTATGGCGTCTTCGCGGCGCTCATGGCGACCAGCCTCGGTACGGGCCTCTACTTCGCTCTCAGGAAGTACTGTGGCAACAGAAGCAAGGACGACGCCACCGACGATCATGCCGGCAGCACCAACCAGGCTGACGAAGAGTTCCTGGGCGGCCGCAGCATCGGGACGTTTCCACTGGCGCTGTCTGTGCTCGCCTCCATGGTGACCGCCACAGGGCTGGTTGGCTTGACGGCGCACTTCTACGCGTATGGAATGCACCTGCTCTGGGGATCAGTGCCCGTGCTCGTAACGCTGCCCTTCATCGCGTACGTCGTTATCCCTCTGGTGCGAAGGCTCGGTGTAACTTCCGTCTTCCAGGTGAGGAAAAGTAAAATGCTGTGCGCTAAATTGGCTAAGCATGGTTCCAGCCAACGAGCTAGAGACTTCGTTCAAATGGCGTCAACTGAGTCACGCTTTAGAGAAGATCCTCTGCACCTCCCTTCGTAGAGCTCCTTTTGGGCTGCATGCGGCCTACATCGAAGCTCCATTACACTGCACTAGGAAGCTATCACTGTATTATAACGGTACAGCGGATAACCAGGAACAGATTTTCAATGCATCCTGTCGTCACGTCTAAGATATTTTAGTTGTGGAAAAAGCCGCCGCCACCTCTACATTAGAATACGACTGTCACAATACGGAGCTTGCTACTGTTACGTTTCTCCACCGACAAGTGGGACAGCTGACTCGGCCACCGCATAGCAACAGGCAGAACCGCGAGCGGATCGGCCATTTCGGCGCCGTTCATCGGCCGCGCAACGCTTCCTCCCGCGGGCAAGTCTCGACGTGATCCTGCCACGCGCCAAATGTGTGTGCGTGCGTGGGTGTGCAAACGCCGGCCAAGCACGGAGCTCGGGGGAGAGTGCGCCGCCCTCGCCCGTCTGCAGGAGGTGGAGGAGATGCGGTCGGACCACCTGCTATTGAGTCATCCCTTCGTGCCCAGACTTGTCGGGCTCTCCATTTCCTGTGAGGGCTTTCCCTTTCCCTGTGGACTGGCAAGCCTATAAAAAAGCAGCGGCCGACTCCGCTGAGACAGAGACTACTTTGAAGCGCCGTTGACACGACGCTAGACACCAGCTGTGTGAGAGTGTCTGTATTCTCTCCGGGTCAGCTTCTCTTCCCGTTCCTTCACGATGTTGCAGTAAAGGTCGTTTCGTTAGAAGACGCCTCGTCTTTGCTGGGATCGTTGATGCCGTCCGCCGTCCACGGAGCCGCCAGGCTAACGCTACCGAGGGGCCGCGAGCCGCACGCAACAACTGGCGTCAGCGGTGGGCTGAGCACGCGAGCCGCACGTAATAATTGCTGGCGCCAGTGCGATACTCAGGCGCACGCAACCCAAACCTAATACTACTCGGTCCTTACCACCACGCACGACCATAAGGGTTACCTGAACTAAGCTTTCACGCTACCCTGTGAGAGTGGATAGAATCGTCCTTTTGACGTTTGACAGAAGAGAAACAATCGGCCACAAAAGCGTCGGGCTGGAATTTACTTATATTATCAAGAGCGTTAGAGACAGCTCCTGACGTAAGTCACTGTGTTGCTATTACTGCGCCAACACTAAGCATGACATCCTTCTGTCACAATAGAAGCCATTGGTCGAGAGGTGCCACGTGGTTTCATGATCTCCACGCTCCTCAGACCAAACAGCGCTCGGCAGTGTCACGTGACCTTGGCCATCGACATATATCGGCCAATCAGGGAATTTCTTGGCCCACTTTGGCACATGCTTTGAAAGGTGGCACTAATTTGCAAGTGACATGCATGACTGATTCGTCGAAGGGGGCGGGACGTCACGTAATATCGCAGAAGTGCTGCGCAGCGGAACATTTGCCGGTGATAGCCTAGCGTTGAATGGTCTGCGGGGTGTATGACATCACGAGGCCACGTGACATGGCCAACTTGGCATGCGCCCTGGCAAGTGAAAGTTGGAAGGTGACTCCGAGAGCAGATTGGTCCACGAAGTGTGCGAAGTCACGACACTGATTGGTCGCCTGGGAAGGTGACGTCATGATAGCCCGTTACGCAGCCGAGTTTTCAACCGCGCTGGCAGTTGGCAGATGCGCTGGTCACGTGACATAGCCAAGAACGGTGTTGGTAAGGTTAATCCACAACCTCCTGTGCGCACATATAAAAAAAAAACTCTAAATGAAGGAAACCTGCCACAACAACGTTGCTGCTTCTCGTGCTCTCGCACTCCGTTATGAAGGTGACGAGACACCATAATTTTGGCATCTTACGGCCACGGCACGTCGCCGGTGCTATTTTCAGTACTCTGGTGAAAAATAGCGCATATCTTATTTCTACAACCCATTCTGTGATAGCTATTGCATAAGCAAATATTATGGAGCGCCAAGGCACGATCATAATTACCAAGGCATTTATACTGTGCGTGTACCAAGCTTAAGTTACTTCAGAGTTTTGTTGATTTAGACCACCTGTTTGTCTCTGCTCCAGTACTGAGCACATGGCGAAGATACACAGCTCGACGTTGATGAATATGTTTTATAGCTCGTGTCGCAATAAAAACCTCGAGCGCAGAAATGTACGACAGTGTGAAGTATTTCCTTTCATTACCTCTATGTACATTTAATTAAAAGCTGACCAGACTCTGCAATGATTTTTCGTGCTAAGATTCAGCCTTCCCGTTTCTTGTTAATTACGTGTATGTCAGTTTCCTGAAGTAATTCAGTCTCAGAATTTCCCGTACCAGTAGAAAATAATCCGTCGGTGCTTTCGTTTCATTTTCTCTCTTTGCGAGCAGTACATCCGGCTCCGGTTTGGCAACAAGGTCGGCATGGCAGCCTGCGTCGTCTACTTCCTCCTCAACGTATGTACATCACTTAGCAATCGCACGTTTTCAGGTATTTATTTTCTTTTATTTACATATACTGTAGTCACGCAGAGCAAGAAATTACATGAGTGGGTGCATATACAATGATCATTATACAATAACAAGCGTGCAGGGAACATAAACAACGGTATTCACATAACGCAGCTATTTTTTTTCCCCAAAAGCCTAACATACTGCCACACGCAACGAAACGGATCCATATGCTAACGTCAAATGGCTACGAAAGCATGAAACTAGTGTTATGTCCGTTTGTATTTGCAGCTTTCGCACGCATATAGTTACGAACTCACCGGCCGCAGTTGGCGCATTTGTTTATTTTCATTCAGTATCCGCAGGGTCGTGTCATTACAACAGAAACGAGGGTTAAAAAGATGCACACTACATACAATGCTACCAAGAAACACAATGGAACTATTGAAACGCTGCAGCTGTAAACAACGCATTCGAAGGGTCGAAAGGCTGCTTGCAAGCATGGGGCGAAAATAATAAATGGGAAGGACGGTACTAACTCAGGAATAAACGGAATACTCTATTATGGGGCGCGTCTGGAGATCGTGTCGGTGTTGTGCCGAAAATCGGCCGCTGTAGAAAGATCAGTTATATAAAGACATGAGCGCTTAAACAAACAATATAAGCTTTGCAAGACTAGATTTGGATTCTATCATCTAAATAATGAGGTAAAGGTGCATTTTTGCCTGCTTATAAATAACTAAAAAATAAACACTGCTGAAAGTGATGGTGGCGACGTGAAAGGGTAAACATTGTTCTAAGCGAGAATTCAGGATGGCTGTGTGTCGTCAAAGAAAATGTCAACGTGAGGAGAACGCGAAGGTACACCATTAAACTGTGTGTGTGTGTGTGTGTGTGTGTGTGTGTGTGTGTGTGTGTGTGTGTGTGTGTGTGTGTGTGTGTGTGTGTGTGTGTGTGTGTGTGTGTGTGTGTGTGTGTGTGTGTGTGTGTGTGTGTGTGTGTGTGTGTGTGTGTGTGTGTGTGTGTGTGTGTGTGTGTGTGTGTGTGTGTGTGTGTGTGTGTGTGTGTGTGTGTGTGTGTGTGTGTGTGTGTGTGTGTGTGTGTGTGTGTGTGTGTGTGTGTGTGTGTGTGTGTGTGTGTGTGTGTGTGTGTGTGTGTGTGTGTGTGTGTGTGTGTGTGTGTGTGTGTGTGTGTGTGTGTGTGTGTGTGTGTGTGTGTGTGTGTGTGTGTGTGTGTGTGTGTGTGTGTGTGTGTGTGTGTGTGTGTGTGTGTGTGTGTGTGTGTGTGTGTGTGTGTGTGTGTGTGTGTGTGTGTGTGTGTGTGTGTGTGTGTGTGTGTGTGTGTGTGTGTGTGTGTGTGTGTGTGTGTGTGTGTGTGTGTGTGTGTGTGTGTGTGTGTGTGTGTGTGTGTGTGTCGCCAATTTCGACTTGCGAAAAGTTTTAAAAAGGAATTGGAAAGAACTATAGTGTTTGACGGAACGTTGCTATACACTCACATAGCTAATGCACGATCTTCTCTTGTGCAGCAAATCCAAGGAGCCGTCAGCATATTTGCGGCTGCGGTTGCGATGTCCACATGTGAGTGCTTTGTGCAAACCTACTCATCATGCTATTTTAACAAGAAGCCAGCCGAACGCGTTTATGTGAGGCTGAATATTACACGCTTCACGCATGGAAAGCGTCGTGCTGATGAAAATAAACGAAAAGAAAAGACTTTTTCTAGACAGTCTAGTCGAGCACCAGGTTTCATGTTGGCTTTGAGTCCCTTTAGAGCACGGTTCGAGAGAGAACCAGGATGATGATCTTCTTTCACGTTCACATTGCACTACAACGTCTTTATGGACGTCATTGGGCCCTCATACCTTCCCCCTACACAGCACAAGCCCGCGCGACGAGTTACGATATCTCACTAACGTTAAAAGGCTTCTAACTTGAAACCTGAGAAACTACTGTTTTTATTATTTTTTTTTTTTTGAACGGCTACCAATGGCGGCAAGACGCGCATACCGTAGGTGAAATCACAAGGCGTGTAATGCAATTTGTTTCTTAATTTTCAACTTTTTTTTCCCTGTGCCGTAAACTTCATGCCAAGTATTTCTGCTGAAATGATAATGTTCGAAATGAGCAATCTACTATCATCATTTTCATGCACTTTCATTTTATACGCTGCGCGCACGTTGAGAGAAAACAAAATAGTTACGCTTCCAGCAGTGAGGAGAAAGTTTTAAGATGGCACGCAACGTATGCCAGAGTACTTATTTCTGCTATGCTGCTGCCTATTTTGATCTCTTAATTTTGCAGCGCATTCGTCCGCCGAAGATTCACATATATTGCCGAATAAGACTAAGTGTCCGAATGTATCGCAACTTCAAAATCGTTAAAGACATGTATTTAGGCGTAAGCGTTGAATAATGTGTACTTGCGTGGTATTGCGAAAGTTTTCCATAACAGAAAGTGTACGAAACGTTTGTCTAAATATTGTCGTAGTGAAGATTGATTTCTTTTTTTATTTGTTTGTTTTGCAGTGAAAAGTAGCGTTTCAGACGACAGAGATCCGAGTTCCCGGATTGTCCTGCGCGCTATGCTAATTTAGAATACTGCTTTTTCTCCTGCCCGGTGCAATTCAGTTCTCTCATTTGTTCCCCAACATGCCGGGTTTAACTGGTCAGACCAGCTGACGGACAGTTGGCACTGGTGACCCTGGTTCAGGACATTCTATACGCTTAATACTGCGTCTCAATCAAGTTTTTCCTCCTTTTCTTCCTCTTCCTAACCAATAAGCACGCTTACGTTCAAGGAACACCGCTTTCCACACTGTACACTTTTCTGCTCTACAAGTGGGGTAGCTATGGAGGTCGTATAATATTGCGCGATAAGGAGGTACAGTTTTGTTTTTGTTTTTTATTTTTTGTCGTCTTCGGAAGAAGCACCGAAATCGAACATTTTCTACCGAGTGTGAATATTTTGATTAGCGACACATCGGAGTGGCGAGAAGAAGATGATCCGGACACTGCTTAATAAGCACTCACGTACAGTTGTCTTCTTCCCATGCACAGTTTTCGGCTTGCCCCTGACATACAGTTCCCTAGCTATCGGCGCATCGGGCACCCTCTACACTGCATTGGTAAGTGCGCTCATTAGACTCACTCAAGACAAATCATTTCGCACTACATAACATAGGGCTGAAAAACCGGAATGAAGATGTTTCAACCTGGAAGCCTTCAGCTGCCCTCTTCCGCAGCACCGAAGAGAAATGAATTCCTGACCGCTTGTCTATTTCTGCAATATTACTGAATATAAAAAAAAGAAACTTTTCTCTGTCAGGCAAATTGTACTGGAAGACAAACGAAGGCTGGAAGTGCCACACAATTTGATTCTTACAAAGCACAAAAGCCTTCAGTGCACATGTGTGGTGAGAGGGACAAAGTGTGAGCGAGCGCTGTTGGCCACAGGGCGGCATGCGGGGAGTGGTGTGGACGGACAGCGTGCAGGGCATCCTCATCCTGGTCTGCCCTCTCACCATCCTGGGCACCATCGTCTACGACTCGGTGCACGGCTCCTCAATCCAACTGACCCCTTTCCGCGACATCGACGTGAGGCCATACTTACTGGAGTGAGTCTTCTCCCGCCCTCTTCGCCGGTGTACTCAGCCGCGATGGTCACTTCAATTTCCCCAGGAAATCAGATGTGACCAATCTGCTCATCCTTACAGGTCCGGTAAAGCTACACAGGGTACCAATCGTAACCCACTCAATCTGTAACTATGGCCATTTCACATTCGTAGTAGCAAGCCGACTGTTACAGACTTGGTGGGAAACATTTTTCTCCTTTGGAGAAAATTTCCCCTCCAAGCTTTCTTTACTGTTCCTTTCGGTATATATCACTGCAGCGTAACTGGTTCTTTCTTTTTTCAATTTTTTTTGTGCCAGGCTTAAATAACAACTATACCAAAACCGGGCGAACCCCTTCTGATGTCATTCAGGGACAGCCGTGGCCATACAGAACTGCAAAAGAGAGACGATAGCCACCTATCTCCTGATGTACCCTCTTATTCTTTGGAATTGTCTTACTGAGCTACTTCGCGCATCTTGATCTTCAGAGAACCAAATATTTTGTACCGAAGCCCTCCAGTATACTACTCTTGGTCTGTGGGTTCACACCTGCTGCATTCAGATTTACAGGCATACCCCAAAATTCTGGGCAAGCGCATATTGTTGACAGGTGGTTGTTTAAGAGCATAGTTTTCTTTTTATAGAATATACAATAGCATTACAGTAATCGATATACTTACATATCACCTCTCTGGTCTCTTGCAATTTCCTCCTCTTTACTGCGAAAAATGCACCATCATTGGTTTCCTATGGCTGTGTGAATTACTTAGTGGGCAAACTACGCGCTGGACATACATCAAAGCAAAGATTTTTTCTAGTAACTAGAAGATCAGTGTTTCACATTAATACCGTTTCTTGGGCTAGTTGGTTCGTATTTGTACTGTGAAAAACTGCACCGAAATAAACACACCACAAGAAAGAAGACGAGACAAAGGCGCTACCCACAACTGAATTTATTGAAACCCACAAGTGATCTTATATAGGCGAAGATTTCCAAAGGGAAAGAAGGATGGGGAGAAAGATAGGGGAAATCATCAAACGACCATCGAGAACGCAAGGAAAAAAAAACTCGGTTAATGGATAACAGAATCTAAAAACCTAATTTCGGAGGCCAGAAGAGATATTAAGGGGATGCTGATACACCTGCTGTCAAACTTCTTAATGTAGAAAGCCTCCAAACTAACACGTGCCGTTTTATCCTTACTCTTTCCAAGAATCTTCGTCTCATTCAACCTGGCCCCGCATCCGTTGCAGTTGATTACGTGCGCAACCAAATGTGCGTACTTGTCTTTTAAATCGGACAAATTTCGTGCATGTTCCCCCAAACGCTCGTTGATGCATTATGATTCTGATTCTATGCATTCGAAAACTGTGAAAAGAGCAATAGCTTCGCATTGCTTAGAGTCTTCGCTCAGGAAATCGTGCCGCATCAGTTGCAATCCAGCTTCCATAATCAGATCAGCCGGCTTTCGGCGGCTGGGTTCCCCTGCTCTGTGTTGGTTGCAGTTTGCGAGACCCTCCTTCAAAAGATCAAGAGCGGAACGCGAAGATGTACTGGATAGGATAGACGGAGGACGCAGAACCCGCTTGTTGTGCCTTACATGCACAAAACCTCGCACAACCTGAGGAAAGTGGCCAACAGGCATGGCGTGAGTGTCGCTTTTTCGGCTCCTAACAAGTTGGGAAAGTTGTGCCCCCGAATTTGCAACCCAAGAAAAGGGGGTTGCCAGATAAAGCACGATTCTCCGTTTACAAAGTGTTCTGTTGGAGTGATCTATGCTATTCCCTTGACGTGTGGAAAGTTGTACGTAGGCCAAACTGGCCGATGCATCAACGAGCGTTTGGGGGAACATACACGAAATTTGTCAGATTTAAAAGACAAGTACGCACATTTGGTTGCGCACGTAATCAACTGCAACGGATGCGGGGCCAGGTTGAATGAGACGAAGATTCTTGTAAAGAGTAAGGATAAAACGGCACGTGTTAGTTTGGTGGCTTTCTACATTAAGACGTTTGACAGCAGGTGTATCAGCATCCCCTGATTATCTCTTCTGGCCTCCGAAATTAGGTTTTTAGATTCTGTTATCCATTAACCGAGTTTTTTTCCTTGCGTTCTCGATGGTCGTTTGATGATTTCCCCTATCTTTCTTCCCATCCTTCTTTCCCTTTGGAAAATTCGCCTATATAAGATCACACGTGGGTTTCAATAAATTCAGTTGTGAGTAGCGCCTTTGTCCCGTCTTCTTTCTTGTGGTGTGTTTATTTCGGCGCAGTTTTTCACAGTACAGTGTTTCACAGTACTCCACAGTCATCTCAGAATTTGAAATGGGTTTTATAAGAAAGCTGGACTTAGAACAGTTTGTTCCGATTCCTCAGTACACATGTCTCAGTTCCTTAACTTCATTTGCCGCTTTCACCCCTTTATTTATGAAAGTATTTTGATTTTCCTTTGCGTAGATATTATCTGCCGAAGGCCTGCTTTTCCTTTTATTTTTCTCTGTAACTACAGACACATGTTATGACCAGCAGAGCCGTCCGGGCATCTAGAGGCACGCAGGCATATCCTATCAACTCGCGTGTTGTAACTTCAATGGCTTATGACTCCGAGTTTTATAAGTGTATTCGATTTCAATGGGCTTTTGAAATATCCCGAACTGGTCCCATCTTTTGCATTATTTTGGAATCTTCATTGTGCGCTTAAGGAGTTTTATTCTTCGCTTTCAATTGTGTCTTTTGCACTGAGCATTGTGATCAGCTTGTACGTTGTCTAAAATTATTCATAAGATGTTCCAGGAACGCTTTCCTCACGTCGACAGGGCTGGTTTGGCGCAAAAAATACACCATAGTTATTAATTATGCATGCATGTTATCAACAAGATCAGTTCGTCAGCAAAGTAAAAATTTTCTATTGTTATTTCTTTGTTATAGAATATGGTGCTTGTTCCTAACTTTTCCGTTTAAACAAATACGGCAAAATTTAAAAATCTCGCTCATTTATTCCACAAATGTGCTTGTCTTACTTTCTACTCAGAGAAACTTTTTGATGTGGAGAACAGCCAGACCAGAATGCAATTTTTTTTAATATACAGGCACCACTGAGAACGTTTTTCTCTCGTTTTTTAGTTTAAATAGAAGTCGCTCTCACACACCGGCAGAGCTGCCCAAGTACCATCATCCAAATAGCCTAAATCAAAGAATATTATCTTTTTCAATTTGAACAAGCGACACGGAATGGAACAACGCGCTAATCGTCACTACATATATACCCAGCTCTCGAAGCAAGCATATATATTTTTAGCGCTAAGATTTTTCTCGGTGGCTCTTTAAGACTGTTCAAAGTGCGAACGCTCAGCAACAGAGTAGTTTTCTTTGCCTTTGCGTTGGAAACTCGGACTCGTCAACAAGGGAAAGCAAAACTGACTGTCGACAACCATAGCTGCTTTCTGCAGGGCTCGCGTTGACCTGACCAATGACGAGAACGTGTGGGCCTGCGCTGTGGGCCTGCTCGCGGGACACGCCTACCGCATGGGCATGGACCAGATGGTGGTGCAGCGATATGCGTCCGCAAAGTCACTCAAAGACGCCCAGAGGTAGGCTCCAAGGTCGGCACGTGCTCGGTTTGACTGTTAAGGGGGGAAGTCGTCAACACGTTCCTGTGCTACGAGGGCAGCCCAGCTCCCCAATATAGAAGCCCCCTTCATCCCTTGTAAAATCGTGTGCTTTCATGTCCTGTGCCCAGACTATCCTGACGTTCGAACCTATTGTTCTGCTGTGCCTGAACAATTACTTACAACTGGTAAGCGAGGCAGGCGGCTGCCATGAGAGAATGTTTATTGTGTTTAGGTGCTTTAGAAGCATGTGCTTTAAATGTACTCGAGGCCGGCGCTCGGTAAGTAAAATACAAGGAAAGCATTTACGTGCGCAAAGGGGAAAATTAGAGTGACAAATGAGTTTTGCTAGCAGCTGACGAAGGAAAATTACTTAATCTTAATAGCGTAAGGACAGCTCTAGGACCTTTGGTCTGCCCAAAACTGGGTGAAACAAGAATTTCACGCCGGGAAAGTTGAGCATAAAGTGAAGGACAACTTTCTATACCGACTACGAAAAACAGCTGGTTATCAAAAAAAAGAAAAGAAACTCACACCGTTCTCGTTGGTCTGAAGTGTGGTAACAAGACGCGAGAATAAAGTCTAAGGCGTGCGCTCAATGAAACTGTGATAATGCGCTGACAGGGACAGTGCACGCTGGGCTTTGCTCAGCGTACATCGTTTTACATACTCCAGTGAATCAGAAACTGGAGCAGACGCATGTGCACAAGTGTGATATTTTGAGAAAAAGCATATTTTGAGAAAAGAGAAAAAAAGAAAAAGGCTGTGGAAGCTGCGAAAGCCCGCGGCGACAAATGGCGCCACAGTGTACGAACAGCGTCTGTGACTTTTAATAGAATTGCCCTGGCCCTTCTCGTCCACGGCCAGAATGGTTATTGTTTTTTATTATTATTATGTAAGCAATACTACGCCAGGTTTCAGCCCGTCGCGTAACCCCGGCTGGTAGCCACGTTTGGCCTTTAGAGCGACCGCAAGTAGGGCCCCTCTTCAAGCCGTCGGGTAAACCCGGTCGGTAGTCACACTGCGCCGCAGAAGAACAAGAACAAGAAGCTACGTCGGCTTTGCTTACGCAACCTACCGGGTTTAACTAAAGCTAAACTCCAGCTATTTTTTATTTATGTTTTTTTCACTGCGCGTACCGCGTTGTGTTTAAAGAGCCTTTGAGCTGACTGGAGTCCGCTGTAGCAGTACGAAACCCAGTGTTGTGCATAAAGATAGCTACATTTAAGTGTGCTGAATAAAGCACGCTAGCACTGCTAGGCCCTTATCTTACTAGCTCCAACCCAGGTAGCACAAAATGTGGGGCCCCAGTAGTTCCTATGTAGGCAAGTGGGGCTGTGGCAACCATCATAAAACCTGCATCGGTCCCCGATGGGGCAAAAGTGGACAAGCCCCATTTGGGCTTGCCCCTGTTCCTCCTGCATGGGTCCCACAGCGGCGTTGTTCGGGCTAATGCAGAGCACATTCCTGCATCCATGCCAACAGCTATGATCTTATGAGGTTTTTCCGCATTTCGGATTCCGATCTAGTCAGACTGAGCTTCGGGTGGTGCAGCGCTACGGCGCTGAACTGATAACACAAGTTTATTCAGGATGGCATCGCTATATATACTCTGGCACCGCAGAAAAACAGATAATGCACACATGTAACAGGAAGGTCCACCCAAATCGGAAAAAACAACATTATTCTTGCAGGGCACATACTTGTTGTGATGATTTTTCTTGTAATAACTGCCACATTCCGGACGGCGTTGATCGTGTTGACTCTGCTTCCAACTTTTAGCTTCTTTAACATTCCTCCTGCTACTGAAGCAAGAATCTCAAGAGGGTATCCTGCTTGAACCAGCCTGTCCACTTGACCGGAAAAGCTGCAGGTAACTCTGTGAGTCCAGGATGTTTTCGTAGTATTACTTAAGCACGACGCCACTATGCCTCTTTTTTACAAGTTTCGAGGGGGCTTAGCTGTACGGAAGCAATGGCTTTTTACTTGTGGGCTGAAACAATCAGCAACAAGAGAGAGTAGTAAAATGCAATGCAAGGTCAAGAAACTTGATGTGGTCGTTAACTGGCACTTTGTGTGTTACTTCCTATGGCGCTGGTCAGAAAAAAAAAACAAAACAAAAGTTATTCGCGTAATTAGTTAAACCTGCCGAGTCACACTCTACTAAAATAAGGTAATCATCAACAAACCGGAACATTCGTTTAACATTTGTACCTACGAGAAGTTTTTCCAGTGCCGTGTCAGTCACTGCGAGAAACAAGACGCTGAGCAATGCAGCAATGCATGAACCAATGCATATTCCTTTCTTTTTGTAGGCAGAGTAAAGGTAAGTAAATATGCTGTCCGCAGTTATTGCGTTCAGTCCATTTTCACTTCCAGCCAGCAGAAAATATTTCCAATTAGGCAGTGCTAGAACTGTTTTTGGATAAATGTACCGGCTATATTTCTGACTTTAAAAAGTTACCTGCCGCAATGCCAGAAGCATTTTGAAATGCTAATTATGTGAATGACCTTTGTTCTGTGTTTTTCTTTCTGACCTTCTAGCGCCACTTGAAATAACACACGAAGTGCCAGTTAACGACCACATTGAGTTTGTTGGCCTTGCATTACATTTTACTACTGTTCATTGTTGCCGGTCGTTTCAGCCCAGAAGGAAAACCCCATTGCTTTCATACAGCTCGACCCACTCGAAACTTATAAAAAGGGGTATAGTGGAGTCATGCTTAAGCAACGCTATGAAAAAAATCTGCACCCACAGTGTTACCTGCACCTTTTTCCGGTCAAGTGGACAGGCTGGTTCAAGCAGGTTTTTCTTCTTCAGGTTCTTGCTTCAGTAGCAGAAGGAATGTTAAAGGAGCTAAAGGTTGGAAGCAGAGCCTTCCAGAGCAACGCCGCACGGATTGTGGCAGTTATACCCTATGTCTATGTTCTGTCCCATAATTTGAAAATAGGAAAAAGGGCTGGTGTTCACGTGGTGTTTTTGGCTCCTGTCAGATTGAGCGCCTTCTGTTTGCGTGTAAATGAAACTGGAAAAAGTTCTAAAGAAGATGTAATTACAAGAAAAATCATCACAACAAGTATGTGTCCTGCAAGAATAATGTTGTTTATTAAGTCCCGCTGTCTTGCGGTTGTTCGTACATCGGCCAGATCGGCCGTTGTCTGAATGAAAGGCTTAGGGAGCATAGCACTAACGTTAAGAATGCTGCTCGTATCATTACGTACTCACTGCTCTTGTTTTCCACTCTTGAAAAAAAGCCAGATTGTCTCAACCCACAAAGATAAACTAATAAGAGAGGTAATCAGGACATCATAAATTATCCATCCGTTCGTCCATCCGTCCGTCTGTCCATCCATCCACTGTGGTCGGCATTAAATAAATGTTTCCTATCTTAAACAGGACCGCGATCCTGGGCAGCGCCCTCCTAGTGATATCTACGTTCCTCCTGGCCGCAGTGGCTATGGCACTGGTCTACTGGTACAAGGACTGCGACCCGATCCTATCCGGGGAAATCAAGAGCATCGACCAGGTAAGAAGAGCGACCAGCTTCCCGAGAAGGAAGCTGTTCAGCCTGACTTCATGTTGGCAATGAGAGCCAATGCGATGTGCAAAACAATGCTGCGACTGATGACTTTGTTCAACAGTCCAGTTCGTTACTGCTTTCTCCATACCAGGGATCGCTCACTATGGCACACAGTCTCCACGCTAGTGTCCAACGTTGGTGGTGTCAGTCTCCACCGTAGTCGTATACATAACTGCCGTGGCGACTGATACGATCTTGCCATGTTATGCTTCTACACAGTAGTTATAACTTGCTGAACGATATGGACCAGTTTAATACAGAAATTGTATGAGTAAAATTCCGCTCACTTTATCACTGCCCTTCATAGTCATTAGAAGTACGACCTTACGTTCCGCTTTCGCTGATCGTTGGTGGCTCAAGCCAAATTATTGTGAATGCAAGCGTAACATCGCCTCAACCGTTAATGAAGGACGGGAAGAAGCAAAATTTAACGAAATCAGATTCGCTGTATTACATATGGACACTGTAGTTTCTCCGCGTTTCGCGTTGCACCACGAAGAACTCAGAAGTGTTTTGTTAAATTCGCAGATCATCCCTTTTTACATCAGCCAGAGGCTCTCCGCATTTCCAGGCATGACGGGGCTCTTCATAGCCGGTGTCGTCAGCGCCACGCTCAGGTACCTATTCACGCGTAACTCCATTATTTCGTGCAGGCTGCTAGAATCGGAGCTATGGTAACGGACCACCGTTTTGTGTTTTCAGCACAGTCTCGTCCGCTATTAACTCCCTCGCTGCCTCCGTGTTCTTGGACATCCTGTCACCCTTCACGGTCATGAATGAAGGCTGCTCGAGCGTCACCATCAAGTCTCTCGGTGGGTATGCGCAGCGCCCGCATCTCCACCTGTTTTGGACTGGAACCTACCAGCTTTTCCGGCATAGCTAGCTCACCTTTTCGACTGACGCGTGGTTTTTACTCCGCCCCGCTCGTCTGAAAGCAAAGAGGCTGCAACTTAAACGGTAACAACACCGCAAACAAAAATTATATTGTTTGTGTGGCTATTATTGTTGTTTTAAAAGGGGAAAAAGAATGGAAATGAAACAAGGGTTGTTTTTCTGGCTTAAAAAGTGATTTCCGAGTACCTCAAAACAAAGCCATTAGTGGTAAATGACAAACGTCGTGCGTAGTGCAACTACTAAAAGCTATTTCAAAAGTATAAGGAAATGCGGGATTTACGTTCTGCTGTCATACTAGTTCACGAAGCCCAGCGCTAAAGCATTGCTCAACAAAGCAGCAGCATTGAGCGCCGATGTTTACATCTTACCCGTGCTCACAAATGTACTATTTTCAGCTAAATGGCACAGCCCACTTTCTGCAGTATTTTTGAAGCTAGATCTGGGTGCCTTAGAAGAAGCAGCTACAAAACGAAGTTTAACCGAGATGTCGACACATGTGCAGTGTGTGGTAAATCCGTAGTGACAACTGAACATCTTATACTCGAATCTTCTCGTATGACATCAAGTTACCATGCTATATATTTTATTAGCATCATCAGTAGCACATGTTAGCTACTTTTTTTTTCTAACCAGAGAGCAGTTATACCCAACCACTGGGTGCCATATGTGCCGAGTTTTCCTTTAACCTAGCTGCGCTTGTGTCGTACCATGTAACTATCTCGCTTACCGAATGCACATATCTGCCAACTGGCAGTGGTATACGGTGTACCACTGCGGAATTCCACCGGTGCTCTGCCATAGTAGTGGCTTATGTTGACATCCTCGCCTGGGAACTTGTCAATGACACTTTGTTGACCTTTTATTACAGCTTTTCTTTTTGGCGTCATGATGACTGGGCTGGCAGTTCTTGTCCCCTATATCAGCTCTGCGGTTCGCGTAAGTATAATTTGCGGCCTATATTGTGTGAGCCTACTATCGTGGCAAATGTTCTGTAAGGTTTAAATAAAAGGCAAATAAAATGAAAACGCGAATTAATCGCGTATGATGGTTCACGACCAAGTGTCGTTGCGCCTGCATCCCAGGCACATATTTAAGGCCTCCGATTCACCCAAAAAGCAATAAACGCATGCAGAGAAAGCATATACCAAACTGCGCAAAGTTAGCGCCACGCGGCACAAAACTCAACAAAGCCACGTCACGCAGACAGGTATTCTTTTCATGTCCTAGGAGAACTGAGGTCTTCGGGAGAGTATGCACAAGTCGAGCTAAACCAGCGCAGTTTCATCGCATCATGCATAACCCCAGACAAGGCTTAAGATACCCATTCTTCCCGGAAGGGGAGCCTTTAAACCGCGGTTCCCTGTATTCTACCCTCTCTCACTCTACTTGCAGCTGATCATGGTAGTCCACAGCAGCGCGTCGGGTCCTTTCATAGGCCTCTTCTTGCTAGCCATCGTCTTCCCCTGGGCCAACGCCAAGGTGAGTGAAGAGCCGAGGAACGGCACGCACAGCTCGCAGTGCCCGGGTGGGTGATGAGCGGTTCTCATATTACTGTCAATGCACTTCCATCCACTTTCTGTCATTGAGAACCGAGCTTTCCACAGCCACATCGCCTGGACACAGGCAACGGGTATACCCACTGGAAAATATGAGATATACGCTCAATGGGTACTAAGTCGGGTCTTTAGACTATTTTGTTGCTCTTTAAAAAAAGAAGGCGGGGTTGGGCGGAGAATTAGCCGCTACGCGCATACCCTTATGGATGATAACAGCTTGTAATATAACGTACCGATTTATTAACTGCAGTAACATCTACTACCACTGCAAGGCAATTCCATGGACTACCCTTACCGACATTTCCTACCTTTAGAAAGCAGAAGCTTTTCAGCCGAAGCAACTAGTTAAAAAAAAAATGGCCTTCTTAACCTTGTCTTAATACCCTAATTCGGATGGCACCCCTTTGACACCCCTAATCCCACAAATGGCAAGAAAACAAAAAGAGGAACAAACCCGGCATGATTCAAAATCCCGGCTTTTGAATTGGGAATAGAATAGGCATGCATCATTAATGGCATGTTAAGTCGGCGAAAGAGCACAGTCCCGATTTCACGAACAAGCGCTATATCCGTATCACTAAAAAAGAACTCACAATTTGCAAACAAGTGGTACATTGTATCTATATCATCAAATTATCCAAGCTGATAAAGGCTAGCCTTATACGCAAATGAAACTTGGATGTTGTTCGGCATATGCCCTTCGAATGTTTATCAAATTGGTTCACAGGAAGGGAAAGGCGCAGTATCTGTCACACTTGCTATGTGGACACCTGAACCGCGCCGTAAGGGAAGGGATGGAGGTAGGAGTGAAAGTGGAAAGAGAGAAAGGGGAGCCGTAGTGTAGGGCTACGGAGTAATTTCGACCACCTGGGGATCTTTAACATGGGCTGACATCGCACAGCACACGGACGCCACTTCGTTTCGTCTCCATCGAAACGCAGCCGCCGTGTTCGGGTTCGAACCCGGGAACTCCGGACAGTAATTTTTATCAAAAGTATTCCAGTTTAGGCCGAAGCATGCGCGTTTTCTGTCATACTTTGAAAAAAGTCTTGAATCATAAACGCGATATTTGAAATGTTTTCAGCCGGAGAAGCTCCAAACTTAACCCCCATTACTTTACAATAGCATATATAATTTTATATCATATTGTATCATATATAGTATAACGCCTATCATATATGGTATAATAGATTCTACCATGTAAGTTTATATGTATTAAAGGTACGCAAGTAATTCGGGGGAGATGTTTTAGCGAAGCAACACCATTGATGATTTTATTCATTTTCTGCGCAAAAGCTGGCCTGATGTGTCGGAACTGGCTGCTGCTACAAATCATGACTTATACCAAAAGACCTGTGAAATCAGGCAGCCAAATAGTCTAGTGTATTGCAGTTATTACTTGAATATTCACGTGTAGCATGCTCACGCATATTAATTATTAAAGGTAAAACGGGTACCACGTAAAGCTCCTTAGTTACGTACAGTAACGATCGCATTTACTCCCTGTGCGTCCTGTGAGGTATAGTAACAGGGTAGACAGACCGCAGTAACACTGAAGTGAGGTAGTAACAGCACCATGCAATTAAAATATACTTATCTTCTAAGAGCGTGCCTGCCGCCTTTTAATATTTAACGGAACAGTTCGCAGCTTCGCACGTCCTTTTTTCTACCACAGTTTTCGTAAGCGACACCATTCTATTGCGGGCACAATAGACGCGAAAATAGAGGATGGCATAGCAAATCCTTAAGAGCAGCCATAATGACGTAGGACTATTTCATTGCCATTGCACGAGGCATGGTATATTTTATTTGGAGTAGCTCATAGTGATTAAACGGCACGAACATCTTTGCAAAACAATATGTAAGCATAACTTGTTAATTGCCATCGTTTTCTTTTTTGATATTACGACTACGTAATCACATTATTTTTGTCAACGATTCGTCTTCAGAGATATGCACGAGACAATGCTTGCACCGAAACGGACGGATGTATACAAACATTGTGTTTTGTATGTGGCGCCCAACACTATAGCTGCTGTGCGTGCGATCCTACGGGGCGCCACTGTTCTCATTTATTAGTTGGAACTGGAGCCTGGCAAAGGAAGAGGGCTCATCTTAGCAGCGTACACGCCGAGTCGCTTGATGACATAAGCCTGGAAACGGAATGAAACGTAGTATCAGCAATTGCAAATACGATATAGCAACCATTTTATAACACACTGTCTAGATCTGTTCTAAGGGCTGCATTTTTTTATTGCTGCTTATACGTAGCATGCACTCCTGGGGCATACATGCCAAAGCGTAATATGCAGGTAGGATTATCCGGTTATGTTACGTGGGGTGTAACGTCCTGCAGCTGCACGTGAGCTGCGGGGGACAGTATAGTGTAACGCTTGAGATTAATTTTGACTACTTCGGGTTCGATCTTTGGCGTGCATGGATATCGCACAGCAAAGGAAGACTTTTCTTCTCATTTCGCCCTGATCGAACTGTGATTGCTTCAGCCTGGATTCGATTTCGCAGCCTTGCACTCAACAGTTCGAAAGCAAAAACCACTGAGCCACCACGTCGGGTGGATATATGCCATTACGCAAGAAAACAGTTTGTGTTTCGCCTTTGTAAAAGGTCCGCGGTATACAGAGAAGTACTTTCGGGGGCTTTCTTGACCTGCGCGGAGATCTGCGCCTCGTTACATAGGCGTGGTAACTTACTTATATAGCCTTCAATCGCGGTTTCGTTATGGGATATTTTATTAGCAGACACACTAAAATTATCACTCGATTGACTGACTGACTGACTGACTGATAGCCGTATTTGTAACTGCATCGAATGCTGTTCAGCCGACTAAGGCACGTGTGATGTGTCGTATGCTTTTGATAATGTGCGACGCCTGTCAAAGAAGGCAGCGACTACTGGGCCTGTAGAGTACCACCGATTTCTTGCCTGCATGTTCAATTCCGACGCGTAGAAGGGCGTAAACTCGAGGCTTAGCAACAATAGTAAAATGACAGTCTCAAAATAGTTTATTTTAGCAATGGCCAAATGCGAAGTATATGCGCGCTAGCACGTCGCATTTCACTCTGCTTTCGATTCGAGGCTATGGTTTCAAGGTCAGGATTCCGGCAAAGATAGGCGGAATGCATGGTTAATGGGAACACTAGTGGCACTTCAGTGTAGAATGTTGAGACCTCTTAATTCATCGAAGAAGGCAACTTGATAGCGATGTGTTCTGAATCCACTGCGCACAGATGAAAGTTGATGAAGACGACGCGCAATGCACCGCGCGTGAGAGTGGCTGTTAACCAGGAGGAGTGATCGATTGCAGCAACAGCATGCATAATGCTTTTGTGCAGTGGTCAGCCAAGCTAACCTACCCGCACTTCCACGTGTTCGAAACCAGGGATGGGCACATTTTAGCTGTGTTTATTGCTTTAAGGTTAAACATCTTCTAGGCTCAGCGGTGATAATCGCAGGATGTGTTCGCACTAAAACTGGGTCATTATATAGGCCGTGTGAGAGATGCAGATGTTGTAATATAAATACGATGGCATATCTATAAGCGAAGATAGCTACTGATAATGAAAGTGATAGCGGCAGTTATTAGTAAATAATGATAGTTGTAGTTACCGATAGTTATTAATAGTATATGCTGATATTATAGTAAGAGTAACAGTGATAGCAGTAATGATAGTGATAGTGGTAGTGATTAGCAAATAGTGAGAATAGTAGTTGCCGATAGCTACTTATAGAATATGGTGATATTATAGTAGGAGATAGTAATATAGTGGTAGTTGGTGATAGTGATAGTTTGGTAATTTTAGTGATTACTGATAGTTGGGGACAACTGACATGGTTTGATTCCTGTAATTTCGTCTTTCGGAATAGACGTACCAATGGCCATGGACGTCGAAATAATTAAGTCTAATCTCTATAAAAGAAGAGGGAAAGGAGTAAAAAGCTTTTGCCATTTCATATCTTAAGGAGACTTGAGAGCAATCTTGCAGTTTTTTTCTTCAAATACAGCTGGCTTCAGACCAAAGCATAACAGCGGCTCATCGGCGGACTGAAGCCCTAGAGTAAAATCGGAAACCATTTGATAAATTGTACATTTTGTCACTGTGGCCGACTCAGATAGCGAAGCTACGGAAATGAGCGTATGAAGAAACAATTTTTTAATTTTATGGGTCATGAAACAAACATACAGCATCACTGCAGCAACTGCAATGAGCGAATGCGAAAGCATTAGCGCTGGCGCGACTTTGGTGCTTCTTAGTCAACGCATTTCTACATCTGCTTACCCACATGGCATGACTAAGCACTTTTTATGATGACTCATAACGCACATGAATTACATATGACTCGACACTTTCATGTCCACAACTCTCATCCGGTCATTTACTGATGACGTTACTTGGTGATGACGCCAGAGGCAACTTCCGGAGACACATTTTGCGGACACTTCCGGTGCCAACAAATATTAATAATGCTGCTGCATTAATAATGTTTGGTAAATGAATATCAAGTTTAGAATAAATGAATTGTCCTGAATACTGACGCTGCATGCTCAGGAATAACCAGTCTGTAAACTCAAAAAAGACGAAAAGGAAGAAATAATGAAAATATCAACCCGTCTGTCTTGACGGCCCAAAGAAATCAAAAGCCTGGCATACATTTTAGTGACCAAACGCTAAAAATTATAAACTAAACTACTATCGTCTCGTATTACCATTAAATTGGTAGCATTTTTTTTTTTTTTTGCTGTTATATATGTCGCAGATTCGTCAGTGAGAAAGTACTTACATCAATGATGACGTTGCAGATGAACAGGCCACAGGACAGGTACAAAATGATGTCCTGGAAGTATTAAAATAAACCTGATAAATATTTCACCTGCAATCTTTTCTTTTCCTAGAAAATAGATATTTCTCAACTTATATAGTATACGCTGGCCTTAAGAAATGTAATTTGTCAGCTTTTCTGCTCAAGATACTAGCGAATAAATTTTTGCAGGAATGTGCATTGTTTGTACAAGTTGTTATAATTGATAGAAACAGTAACATCGAAATAGTGCCCCTTAATATCCAAGTAAACATATGAAATGTAACGCAAACAGTTTCTGTTTCGAAGGAATTGAAATGAGCAATTGTTTGCACTATGAGATCATGCGACAAAGAGCCCCATGCTCGAAAAATTAGGACAAATTTCTGGAATGAGTTTTCAAATCAAATTTTTTCACATGTTGTATAACTGCACCATAACGATCAGCATATACACAGATCCTTCCTCGATGGTATATTGTAGTTCGTTTTTTCGTTTTTCTATTTTCAGAACCGTAGCTCGTTGACTATCTATGTGAGCACAGAACAAACTCTAGATGCAATACTACGCTACTTACTGGAGGCTTTATATTAACACGTTTATATCTATAAGTTCATAAAATAATCTTGCAACATTCCACAACTGCCGCGTGATTATATTTTCAAAAGCACGGGTAGTAGCTTTTCTATAGATGTTTCAGCTATACTCGGTGCGAGCGCAGGAAAAAGCTTACATGTGTAAAGAATTATCTTACAATATCCCTCACTTGCCTATCAATTAAAATTTGTATCAGAATCATGGATCCGCTTCAAAAGAAAATGAATTCTTGTCCGAAACGCGGGAATGGTTTATATGCATGTACAACCACATGCACTTTCGTAAGCATGCTACTTGGCAACGCACTAACAAAGGTTTGAGCACTATTTTTAAGCGACAGTTTATGCAGCCCTTTGCACCGAAAGCCGTAGACGGTGTTCCGGAAAAGTCCTGATTGTTCGAGAGGATGATGACGTCAAAACCGGATTACCTCGCTTGGGGAATTTCAAACACCCACATTAGGAAAAGAGCTAAACAACTGGGGGAGCTTCCAATATGTGTGAAGAGGTTCTTGTGATGATTCCAATTGTCCATAAAATGGAAGCAATACGATAAAATAAATTTTTCGCCTTTCGGGCTCAAGCCGGGCGGGTGCGCAACACATATGTCACGAAGTAGTAGTGCGTATGACCTTACTGCGTTCGGGACGGGTACTGATGTTACAGTAAAAAAATTTTATTAGCGATAGCGCTAATTTTCCCATGCCCAATTTTAAAGGTCAGCTGGCTGGCTGATTTGACCTTCTAACCGGAATAATGCACGTGTTAGTCCCGTGATGCGTCGAGCGAAAACTGCTCACCTTGCCACTGAGGACTGAGGCGAGTGCGTATACGTTCTCCTTGCATCCTGAAACTATACAGCTGCGCTAAGTCACGTGGTATGCTACGACGCACGGCGCCTAATCAGATGATAACGCAGTTTGTCATGAATATAAAGCCTGCGCTGCCTAGCTACTGCAAACAAAAATTAGCTGGGGCTTAGCTTGGTTAAGCCTGGTAGTTGCGAAAGCAATACCCTGTGGTTACGCCCTGGTTCAGCTGGTGGTGTGGCTGGTGGTGGTGCTTGTGGTTATGCTTATGGTTAGACTTGTGGTGTGGCTTGGTGATGCAGCGTTTATACACTGGAGAGAGATACGCTACTGTCTTCGGTATCGCTATCCATGGTGTTCAGCGAACTCATAAAATATATATTCCATTATTTCGTTGTTTCCGCAGAGGAGGTTATACGTTGTCGCCGAGCTGCATACTGGGCACGTCGCTTAGAAAGTCTTTCTTCACGCTCCTCTTCCGTCTCCGTAGCTCGCCGTTGCTTCATCCGTTCATTCCGTCGAGCTGCCTTAGCGGTAGGCGGCATCGTTGATGCACACCGCCTCGTATGGCTGACGGCGTGAGCCAGGGCCCGATTTATCCAACTGTATGACGTCACTCCGTCTGTAGCGCTCCTCGCGGAAGGAGCGGGAGTTAGGCCGCCGATGGTACCGATGGTGTGCGCCGCCTCGCATGGCTGACGGCGCGAGTTGGGCCCCCGGTTTTCGCGGCAAATGGCATGACGTCACTCCGTCTGTAGCGCCACTCGCGGAAGGAGCGGGAGTTAGGCCGCGTTGGTATGCACCACCTCGCTACGCTGAAGGCTTGAAAGTGCAAGTAGTATTGCTTTCGCAATAAAAGTCTTGAAGGTGGAGTGCGTACACCATAGAAGCCGGGCTGCTTCAGACGATCCTTACAATAGAGAGCGTCACAAAGTTGAACTGGCGAAGAAGAATAAGCAAGGCAGAGGGCTCGGATCGCTGCTGAAACGGATGAAGAACGGATATTCTTCCTTCGTTGCTGGGCAAGCAAAGTCCGACTGTGTTCAGCAATAAGTTTACTATTCAAGCCAAACCGTGCCTGTGACAACTGAAAACAAACTATGTTCCGGTATGCTAAACCCCAGCATTTTTTGTATATTGAAATACCTAAACTAGATTTCTTTTTTATCGCGGAATGAAAAAACAGCGTTAAAGGGCCTATTTCGTCTACTCTGAAGGCGACGTTCACTCACCGGGTCCAGTTTTATAGAGTGCTGTTGAGGAGAAAGAAAAAATAACAGGGGTGCAATTAAGTCCGCTTACGTGCAGAAATGCGAAAACATTGCGAGTTCCGTGCCCAGTTTCGTTATGAGTTCTGCGTTCCGTCGCTTAGTTGCAGTTTCTACCTCATACCGCTGTCACACGGGCATTTCGAAGGCCCTCGAACCGACTGCCTATCGACTCCAAGGCCTTCGAAAGCTGCCACACGGGCGTTTTCAATGGCCATTGAGTCGATAGTCTATCGAGTCAGCGGAGCAGCTCAGAACTCTATCGAGATCTCGAAGGCCCTCGAACGTCCGCAAGGTTCCTAGCGTTGACCCGAGGAGTGAGTCACGCACGATACAAAACCATGAACAAGCGTTATTATTTTATATCTTTAATTTGCCTGGTGAAATATATAATGTTTTTAGTAATTTTAAAATAGCATCGCTCTTTTTTAAGGAGCATTATTTGTGTGCTATCACTGTAACTTGTGTCGCCGAGAAAATCAAACATAATGAAAAGCACAGCCGTATGAACGTCAACGCGTTAAAAAAAAAAAAAAAAAAACGTTGTCCTTGAATAACAACTAAACGCCTGCAGTTACTAATAAAGGCAACAGTTGTATTTTATTTTGCATTTATACAGAAATTTTAGTTCTTCAAGCAAACCCGAAAGGAATGATAGTGGCGCCACAAATGTTGGCGCCAAACACCAGAACTATTTCAACAGCCTTCGAGTTTTGCCGTCTAACAGTGGCACAACTCCATCGAGTTCGATCTGGATTGGAAATCTCGAAGGCTATCGACTCAATCGCCTTTGAAAATGACCGTGTGACTGGGGTATCAGAGGTCAAGGTACCAAACATTGAGGGTGGCTCACCCAAATTTGGAAGTCCTCACTGGGTATGGCCATGCTCAACTAAGTTATACGCTAATTGTGGTCAGATTCGGACAAAGTCAAATTTTGGGGGCCCACGCGGCGGACCAAATTTGGATGGTGGCCCACCTAAATTTTCTAAGTCATCGCTGAGTTTGCCATACTCCAATTAGGTTAAACATCTATTTTCGCCAAATTCGGATGAAGTCAGATTTTGTGGGTCCAGGGAGGCCTAATTCCAGGGGTGCATGGCCTCCGTAAGTTTGGAGGATCGCCACTGAATTCGCCATACTATAGTTAGATTAGACACCGGTTTTGGCCAAATTCTGAGGAGGTGAAATTTAGGAAGTCCAAAGGGTCATATTTTGGAGGTTCCTGTGGAAAACCAGTTTCCTCCCCCTTCAACGCGACCGATCACCACCACTCCGCCGAGCGTCGTGGCAGCGTCGGCTGGGAGAGGAGGTAAATATATCCCCCTTGGGGGAAGGAGAATCAACGATGGATGCGCCACCAAGACGTCTACGCGGGTTCCCGCGAGAAAAAAAGAGAGCGATTCTGGATCCAGCCGGCAACGAGAGCGGTCGTCTCCCGCCGCCTCTCCCGGCAAACGCCGGGGGATAACGGGCACGGAGTACGCAGCGCGCACGGGAGGACCCGTCGTGCACGACCGCCCGTCTTCTGGTTCCCAACGGCGAAGCGACCGGTAAATACCGCACGCTCTCGCCGCCTCCCGCGGCAAACGCCGTGGTATATGGCTTCGTCCGAAGAATGCGGCGCGCACGGGAGATCCCGGCCGCCATATACACGGCGCGTGCAAATGTCCGCCGCCGAAGTCGCACCCCCATTCCCCAGCCGGTGAGTCAAAAGTCCTTACGTAGCCTTGCCCTTCCAAGGAAAACCTTGTTGATGTATAGCTAGCCGGCATGTTCTGTATTATTTGCAAGTGCAATAAATAGCACTCGAGTATTAACTATGTGTCGCCCCCGTCCTTTGTCCCCTTTGTTCCCCTCCGCGGGTCGCTAGCGAGGACGTTGCACCTGCGGAGTGTGAGCGGGGTGGAATACCGTCTCCCCTTATACCCCACATTCCCCATCCCAATATGAAGCTCATCATTGAATTGGCCATACTCGAAATAGGTTAGACATCGGTTATGAAAAAATTCTGAAGAGGTGAAATTTTGCGGGTCTAGTGGGCCAAATTTTTGAAGCGGTCATCCCAATTTGGAGGCCACCCCTTAATTGGCTGTGCTCGATGTAGGTTAGACATCAATTTTCGTCGGATTCCAGCGAGATCATATTTTGAGGTTGGCCCATCCAAGCTTGGATGTCGCCATCGTGTTTGGCCACCTCAAATTAGATTAGGCGAACACTGGTGAGGCCACTCATCGATCAAGATATGCAGTGACTGCCAGTTCGCATGGAGCCTTTTACGGACAGGGTCTGTTCATCCATTCATTAGCCAAGAAACACTTTCGCAATAATAGATAGCAATATGTAAGGATCGGGGCTCCATGCGTAGTCGTTTCAAAAGCCAATGCGGCGAAGCCTTTCATGGGTGTTAAATCTGGTGTCATTAGAGCGGTGTGACGCGTAAAAATGTTTTTGAGCCACCACAGTCATCAAGACAAATTCGAGTAAACGCTATTTAACCAAAATGAAACAAAGCTTCGTTTCGCACATGACTCACCAGTGCGTCTATTGCGATTATGGAAGAGGTGCAGACCATCATCTTTTCTTTTCCTCTAAATGTTTTGAATTATGCTACTGTCGTTCAGTGACTTCGACTTAACCTCGCCCAACGCGACACACTGTCTATGAAGTGGAAATAGAGAAAAGATTAAAACACTTACGTCCTCTTCATCTTCCTTCGTGTCGTCCTTTGCAACAGGTATAAAAGTTTAGTCGACAGATATCAATGCGCCAAGGATTTTTTGTGGTGTTTGCTGGCGGGACAACAGTTAGAACAGTATTGCGTTCAAAGCACTCACCCGTCACATGTTCAAGGCAAACATTTCATAGTGCGGTGAGCTTCCATCGCTATTATATGCTCCGGCAGACAATGAACGTTGGACGACTAAGGTCTGCGGTGATTAAAATTCGTTTACCTGTCAGGCAAAACTAAACGGGCAAATAAAAGGAGCGTGACAGAACAGGAATGAATCCCTGAAAAGTAACAGGAAACTAAATCCACGAGGCTCTAGCAAGCTCTTGAAGGTTGCAATGACGGCGGTGCCGGAGCTATATTTTATCGGGTGCTTTTTCTTTTTTTCTTTTTTTTTTACTGCTAATAGATATTAATTTTAAAACCTACGAGAGGTGTCGTTGCAGTCTGTGCCGGTGGATTGTAGAGCGAGGCGAACATCGTATACGTGATTGAGCTCAGTGATGAAATGATTAATTAACTAAAATAAATAATCAACTTTTTTTATTTATGTATTATAATCTTAGGGAGAAATTTTAGACTGAGAAATTGAAGATCGTGAACTTAAAGCTGTGTATATATTTTAAAGTTTCTTTATCGGCGATGCGTTTCGAAATATTTGCCACAAAAAGTACGCACAGTTAGCTTGTATAGGGTTGGCTTCCCGCAATACAATTTTAAAATGGCGTCCTTCGCATTTCTAGCACAGCAAATACGGAAGCCGTTTGTCTACTTTTTTTGCCGTAGAAAGAACGTTATTTCTGCGACACTACTACGCCCCGAAATGGCAATTTAATATATGCAATGCAGGAAGCCACATTTACGAGCTAAAAATGCGTATTTTTGACGTCAAATATTTCGAAATGCATCACCAATAAAGAAAATTTTTTTGAACTGTACTATAAACGTCAATCTCCTGCGTACATCTCGCAGGTTTTAAAACAACAATCTATAAGCAGTTAAAAAATACACCCCTTATAGCTATCGACTACGTTTCCAGTTCACTTCATACGTCAATCTCCTTTGCTCATGCTCGATCAACTTCATGGGACATTCGCATTCACTTTGGCCGCATTGTGTGTAAATGCCATCGTGTATCGTGAACGTTTAAAATGGGTGTAAGGAAGAGCAAAAAAAAAAAAAAAAAAAGCGGCGTATTGACTTCCACCAAAGTGTCACCACAGAGGCGCCTTACTGTTCAGGTGCACTGCGTGATCGGGATATGCCAGAAACGATATTTGTCATGTCATATAAAACTGCAGTTTCTCTGTACCGATGCTATATGGCAACACAAGATTCTAGGCAGAATTCCCAAGCGTACGCTCCGAACAGCTATTAGTAATATTAAAGACATTCAACTTTCACGAACGCAGCATTTTTTCTTATTCTAGCAAAAAATGCAACATCTCTATCCACTCTAGATTTCCCTGAATGTCTTGTGTCAGCGGCCACCTGCTCCCATGTCGGTCAATGGTGCTATACTTGAACACAATGCATGACAAGTAATCAGATACTTGCGATGAAGTACATTTTAGAAATTTTTTTTTTAGTGCGGTTCTTAGTTTTTCTAACAAGTAGTGTCCTGAGTAATCCAATATTTTTGGAATAAGTTGGAAAACTTGAATTCTATAGGTGTGGAGAACAAGTGTGTAACAAGGAATTCCGTCAAGTTTGAGCTACAAAGGTCGAATTACGAATAAGGTGCAAGCGCAAAGTATCCTCATATGTCAATCTAAGCGAACAGCATGGGACAATAACTCTTCGCACGCTTCTTATTTCACCGTTCACTGCGACGGCCCAACAGAGCATCATCTTTGTGGGCTTGGACTTATCCCTCTAGCTAAGACCGCGGACAATATCGAGCGCCGTGGTTTGCATAACTTTTAGACAGTGCAAAAAGTTTAAGCCGTAAATCAAAATGTGTATTAAAAAAATGCGGAAAATTTAAAAAAAAAATATTTAATGCTGGAAGTATAACCATTCATGTGTGCACTAAAGACTTTTGATCAAGTAGGCCGCTGCCGCTCATCCTTGTCTGCATATATCTGCACCATGGGTGAAAACTAACCTAATATTACTTTGAAGTAATTATTTAGTTCACTTTAATGAGGTGTAATTTACCATCAGAATCATGAAGCTACATTTCAGGTTAAGTAATTGCAATTGTAGTCAGGGACTTGTTTTGTGCAGTGTGTCCAAAACTGAGCTGTACCTTGGCAGCACATAGGCATACAGCAGCACAATTCTTTCATCGCTGTTATATTATTTGGCTTTCATCCCTTGCTCTAACTAGAGGTACAGCTAACGAAACCCGGTTGACGTCACTGACTTGATGAACGTCAACTTTTTTTAAAAATCTTATTGTTATTCGGAAGGCGCTTTAATACGCGGAGACTATTAATCAATATTTTCTCAATACATAAGGAATAATTTGGGGGGGGGGGGGGGGGGTCAACTATGCGAGTGCGTACGATACTTTTTTATTATTTTTGTACCCTCTCAGCCCTTTAGTTTCGTGATGGCTATTTTTGTTCTAAAGCTGATTTCAGACAAGCCCGTCGAATGAGCGGGCTTGGACTCAGCGAATAATAACTTAGCTGCTCTCTGAGTACTGCTGCCAGTCGATATTTCACCGCGCAAGCAAGGACTCAAACAACCTCTTAGATGGCGAGGAAAGCACACGCGCCGTGTTGTTTATTTTGTAGCGCTCCTTATATACACGTCTTTATCATCCGGCTTCGGGAGAGTGAGAACGCTCATGCCTTAATTCCCGGGCAGTGGCGTCTAAAAGTTCTGCGATTTTGATAAAACCTTTTCCCTCAGCAGACTATAAGCGACTACCATGGCTGAATTCAGCGCATGTGCGTTACTTGATGCATGTGACACTACCTTCGAAAAAGACACATGCGACACACCGGTGCCTTGTTTTGTGACACTCGCACTTGTCACATCAGATATGAGAGATATATCGTATGAAAAAAATGGGATATGTACTATGTACATTAGCGCATTGCAAGCGGTTATGCCATATGACGTCATAAGACGCTAGCATACATTCCATCGCTAGCGCCTATGCGCTTACCATTTGTCGACGCATAACCATGTTGTTCGAGGCAACAGTTCTGTTGCTGGCGAGCTGCACCGAGAGGAGTAAAAAGGAATTTCATGCTCAGCACATTGGATGAAAGACACCATTCCACCGGAGGGAACTCGATATGGCGAGTGCCGTACCGAGTGCGCCGGCAAAGACACAAGCGATGCATGTATGTCCACTCTCATCTTCTGGCTTTTACCTTTCGCGCCACATATTACGTAGCAGTTCAGACAAAATTGCGCAAGGCGCCGCGGATGGTGATGGTGTGTGCGTGTGTGTGTGTGTGTGTGTGTGTGTGTGTGTGTGTGTGTGTGTGTGTGTGTGTGTGTGTGTGTGTGTGTGTGTGTGTGTGTGTGTGTGTGTGTGTGTGTGTGTGTGTGTGTGTGTGTGTGTGTGTGTGTGTGTGTGTGTGTGTGTGTGTGTGTGTGTGTGTGTGTGTGTGTGTGTGTGTGTGTGTGTGTGTGTGTGTGTGTGTGTGTGTGTGTGTGTGTGTGTGTGTGTGTGTGTGTGTGTGTGTGTGTGTGTGTGTGTGTGTGTGTTCGAAATGGAGCACAGCAGGACAGTTCCGTGCTATCAAGGCTGAAATTCCAGCCTCGACCACCCAAACTAGAGACGCGGATATGAAAAACTACCAGAAAAATCAGGATTGCATTAGTGTGCGGTGAGATTACGCTGGATCTTTTTACAGCACTGAACTAAGACTAGGTATCAAACTTTGCGTAAGAAAATGCGCAACTATGCAAAGCGTCGCAAACCAACATGTAGTGTAGAACGACGTTATGATTGGGCGCAATTATACGCAAAAAAAAAATGCAGGATTACCTGAGCGGCGGCGGAGGCAGCGGCGAGCACTTGATAAGAGCGCAGCTGAGGAAAAGAGAGAGAAACCTTTTAATCGCTCAACCGCGGATTTCCGCACAAGGGTCAAGTATACAGGCAGAACTAGACATGCTTACTAGCAACTCTTTGTGCAAGACATTCTGCACGTTCTGAAGACACAAAAAGGAGTGAAAGTAGGAAGAGAAAGCCAGAAATAATATGCTTTGGTATTTACTGCAAAAAAATGCTTAATCCGATTTTTCTTACGTTTACTGCCCACGGTATCGGTATAAAGCAGATCAATTCGTGCAAATAAAAGTTGCGAAAGACTCAGTCTCAAATCACGAAAAACGCCGCCTCTAAAAATTTTAAATATATTCTGGCGCATTGTTTACAGTGAAAGAATATAGCAGCTTAATGGCTCTATAAGCATTGGAATGCCATGCCGATTGTACTGCAGAGTCTAACAAAAGCATTTCAGTGGAGTGATTTTGCACTGAATTGATGGTGTACGTACAAGTAAGTGTCAAAGTTCCCATAGTCGTTAGTATACCTCTTTACCGCATGTACGACTATCTATCTATCTATCTATCTATCTATCTATCTATCTATCTATCTATCTATCTATCTATCTATCTATCTATCTATCTATCTATCTATCTATCTATCTATCTATCTATCTATCTATCTATCTATCTATCTATCTATCTATCTATCTATCTATCTATCTATCTATCTATCTATCTATCTATCTATCTATCTATCTATCTATCTATCTATCTATCTATCTATCTATCTATCTATCTATCTATCTATCTATCTATCTATCTATCTATCTATCTATCTATCTATCTATCTATCTATCTATCTATCTATCTATCTATCTATCTATCTATCTATCTATCTATCTATCTATCTATCTATCTATCTATCTATCTATCTATCTATCTATCTATCTATCTATCTATCTATCTATCTATCTATCTATCTATCTATCTATCTATCTATCTATCTATCTATCTATCTATCTATCTATCTATCTATCTATCTATCTATCTATCTATCTATCTATCTATCTATCTACCTACCTATCTATCTACCTATCTACCTATCTATCTATCTATCTATCTATCTATCTATCTATCTATCTATCTATCTATCTATCTATCTATCTATCTATCTATCTATCTATCTATCTATCAGTATATCCAATCTCTCTCTCCTTCTTCTTACCAACCGGAAATTCATTCGTCTTTACTCGGCCTCCCTATATACAACTGCTATCGAACGAACCAGTGCTGTGCAGCTACCTCAAAAGACAAGTGAATGTAAAATTAGAGTATTCACTGGAATTGATCTGAGACCCTAATGAGCTCATGACATCTTGATAAGCTCCCTTTACCGCGCCGTTTCAACGTCGTTGCGCTTACCGCTGGGCCCAATGCTGGCGCCGATGTAACTACGATCGGTCTATGGAACTTGACTTCGACCACGCCACGAAGCTGCAACATCGAGGAACGCTGACGTTATTTGGAATGGCGTTGGCATTCTCGCTCAGGCAGTGGAAAAGTATTAAGTTATTTATTTTATTTATGTGTTTATTCAATGCTGCCAGCCTTGGTAGGCCAGGCACGAGGAGCAGCATAATAGGACAATAAACGGGATTAATAATTTGCACACAAAATAAAAAAAAAGCAAACAAACGGGTACACACGTTTGGATTTAAACATGAGGGCAAGTAAGATGCAGAAAAATGTTCTAGAGTTTCACATTCAAAATAAAATATTCGTAATAGACTGGTGATGGCGTCAGCGCTCATTAGTAAATTCAATGGGAGTTAGTTTCACTCGATTATTGTTCCAGAAAAAAAATAAATATTTAAAAATGTTGGCTCTGGTGAGATAAACTGTTAGCGATGAGGAATGATGATTTCTCGTTACACGCGTGACTAGCAGTTTTGTGTATGGTCCCGGACTCACTAAAAGTATGTTATTTTTAAGAGTCTTGAACAGCGTTATACACACTCTCCGACAGATGTTTGTGAAATATATAGACGAGACAAAAACTGCTAATATGAGGCCAAACTTTCTGCCAGAACATATTTCCTAAGGTGGTAACTTCTGTCGCATTTTGCTTGGAAGACAGGGTCACTCGTCTGCGCCACTATCATACCATAGTGCGACGAAAGTAATAGTGTAAAACTCGGTATATACGTATTTTATAGTGTAAACGTTGTAGAATTACTACAAGGCCACTCGAAAGACTCCGTGCTCCTTGTAGTTATGGCTAGCTAACTCATAACAGCCTTGCTGCATACTAAAAAAAATAAAAAAGGTCGCTTTGATTCAGACTGAGTTAACAGCTGACAATTTTTTGACCTCTGTAGAATACTTTCAACAATTTGTTAGCTTACTTTCCTTCCTTTGAACGCTGGCAGTAGATTTCAGAATTGATAGTAGGATCGAGCAAAAAGAAGACGCGCCATATCTTTCACCACGTTGTATCTTCATCCACACAGTTTACGAAACAGCACGATACATTAGTAGTAAATGTTACGAGGAACAAATATTTACAAAAGGTGAGAAGTCTGAAGCCAGTTTCCCGGCTGACGTGGCTATCCCGCCTTTTATAGCAGTGTCGGCTGCTTATAAATCTATTAGAGTATAATCACTTGTAATACAGTACATCGCACAAAATTTCGTATATTCGCAGGTCAATAGGTATACACTAAGGCATACTTAAAATGCAGTCGCAATAGTGCACAAAAACAAAGTGAATCGAAATACCACGAATCGTTTACGCACGAAGACAGTGAGTGAACCAATAAATAAGAAATATGATGTATACCTCTAAACTTATTACATACTCTAAGTACTGTTTGTTTAAGTACGATTAACAATGTTTTCCATATTCTGAATTGTGATGGTTAGGTGCGACAAACTTGAAGGTAACTGGATAATGATTCAAGTTCGTTGTTTCTGTGCATTACCTGTGATCGCCATACATAGCTCGAACGTGACATGGGCGTTAGTATTGCATCCAATATGGACTATTTCAGATAGAAATACTACTACTCGGTATGCGACTTCGGATTTTGCTAGACGTTGCACGAACTACCTTGACCTTCGACCTGAATCGCCATCCCTTCATTAACGGTTTTGTTAAGGCGCCCACCGAGAACAGTGACCGATATTGAGCCTTTTCTTTGTTATCGTCATCATCATGATGGTGGTGGTGGTGCTGGTTTTGAAATGTGGCGTGTAGACTAATGTAGAACTAATTATGAACAACATTGGTCGAACCTTCAACTATCCACATTTCTAAATCGGATAATGCAAGACACTGACATCTATTGTATATAGCCAAGAGAGCTGGGCGCAATATTTGTACAATGATGTAACATAGCGAATTCATCTTCCTTGTCTTATGTTACTTTTTCAAACGATGTTCCATGAATCACGTATGTTCCCGTCCTACCATACTGTTTTCCCTTAGCCGCACGCTCCTCTGCTGCCCTGTGTGGTAGGGGGTCACGGCTCCTCAAGCTGTTTTGACAGCTTTTTTCCTGCCCTCCTAGTAACCTTTTGTTTGCAGAATAAATTTTATTTGATTTGATCATCATCATCCGGGCTATACCAACTGCAGGGTGAAGGCCTCTCCAATTTTCCTCCTTTCTTCATTTCTTACACCAACTTACAAATTGAGTGCAAGTATCCACCGGACAATGAGAAAGATGCTGCGCCTTCGTTTCCACAAAAACCTGCAGGGCACAGCAGAGTGTTGGTATAGAGACGGAGTACATTTAATCCTTCCTTCGCGTGCAGCTGTCCGCACTGTGCGGAGAAGTCTTCAGACATCTACCACATGGGGTGGGCCTGCCCATCCAACCTAGGTATTCCTCCTAATCCCAACCCCACTCGGGAGGAATGGGAGGCGACCCTGCTCGGCTGCTATGACCTGCAGGCCCAAAAGGCCCTGGTCGAACACGTCCAGGAAGCGGCCGACGTCACTGGTGTCCCATACTAGGGACCCCACCTACTATTTGTAAGGGCCGGATCTTTAAAGATCCGGCTAATGCATACCTCCACCCCTTTTAAAACGTTAAAGGTTTATCACCACCACCACCTCAAAAACCAGCTTAAACAAAAAATATAACAAAATCCCTGAATGAAAGGGAGGTGTTAAAGACGTGATCACATCTACTCTTAATTACTAAAAATAGAGCTTTCGCTGGACTGATACATATACTTGCGTCCGTCAAGCTCAGCGTTTCAATCTGACATCTGACTACGCGAATATGTCTCAGTACTGATGTAGCCAATTGTTTGATGGTATACCGACTGATGAGGAATCCTGGGTGAAAAATTTCAGGGACCATGACCATGGTCAAAGGTCATTTCCGCACATTCCTCGGTATTATTACAAACAAAAAAAAATAACGAAAATACGTCGAATAACTCAGAAAATAGCAGTGGATAATCGAAATCAGACAAGAGCACAAAGATGTGAAACTGAAAGTTTGACACATTAGCTCGAATCGACAGCGTCGATTAATTCATGTTATCAGAAGCATGAAGGAAAAAAGGTTTTGGAACTAAATCCTCGTCTGTGTGCAGAACTCAACGTTGTCTGTTCCAGCTGCAGGTTTGAAAGCTTCGTGGTGAGAGCATGCATTAGTGGGAACTGCACAGAAAACATACTACCTCGGCGTTGAAGAGGCACAGGAAGATAAGCAGGAAGAGAGGCCGCGCTTTGCAGACGTGCGTCATGATCGTCATGCCCCTCTGGTTGTCCTGTGACGCGTGCCAAAAGAGAATTAAGGGACATCAAATAAGCCACTGCTGTCAAGACATCATTTTATAAGCGTAGAAATCACAAAGGAGCAAACTGGAGGATTTTGTTTTTGAACATTTGGTGGATATCAGACAGCCCCAGGAACTGCATTTTAGACACGCTGAATGTTCAGACCAACGTTTACGTGCAATAACATGGCACAGCACACGACCACATTTGCGTTTCGCCTACATTCCATCCAGAAGGTACATGACAGTTCAGCAAATATCGCGCTAAAGACTCAGCAACCCCCTTTAGTAAACATCACGCTAAAGACTAAACAACCACTGCACTATAAAGGCTTTTACTAAAGACCACTTAAGCTCTTCGCACTTTAGTGGTCCAGAGTGCCCCCTAGAATTTTGCTGACATGTTCGTAGCCTGGTTGGTGTGTGAATGAGTATACAGCCAGAGGGAGGATTTATGGGGAACGACTGTAGGCTTAGTTTGGTCTATGTGGTTTAACATCGTAAAGCGGCGCAGGATACCACACGCGGAACGACTGTAGAAATTGGTTCGGCCGGAGTCCTTACGTGCATATTTTTTTCATATTTATTGCCGGAAAAAAGTCGGAAAGGGAGAGGGGAGGGGAAAAGGCTTAGTGTTTTTCTTTCTTTCTTTTTTTTTTTTTGCGACAGGCGAAGGGGGAGGAGGAAACGCGGTGACCACTGTGGACCAATGCAAAGCGCTCAGGCTCTCACTCGGCATTCAATTAGTTCTCGGGGCATCCGAGGCACTTGGAGTTCACGGGTTCAGTGTGCTATATACGTCACAGTAAAACCTCCTGCGATGCCCAAGATGCAGGCAGCAATGTTTTTGAAAAAACAATTCTGATAGCGGAATACCCGCACATATCGACGTCCGCGCCTGTGTACTCACGGACGCCAGGACGGAGAAGAGCAGCATCATGGCGAATATGCTAGTCCCGAAAAAGATGGCTCCGTAAGTGAGAGACACCACCATTTCTGCACGTAAAAAAAAGAAGGAAAAAACGCCCTGTTGTAACAATTCAAGAAGGTCGTTTTAAGCTGCCTTTATCACAGACTTTTTTGCACTTATAGTAACTCTAGCAAGGGCTGGGCAAGATGTATCTTCGATACCGATACGCGATACCTTGAAAAATTGTATTTCCGATACCGATACAAGATACTGAAGCGAAATCGGTTTCCAATACAGATACTCGACACTGTATCTTCGATACTTCGATACATCTCCGAAATCTGAATATTATAAAGGCGGTAATATCATTAGCGAAGCTGGAAAATTTTACGAAGCTTTCTAGAACTTTCAGTGGTACCTATATAGCTGTTTTTGTTTCTCTAAAAAGGCATAAACGAATCCGACAGCACGGATTTATATTGAAGCTCCGCTGTCTGGGCAGCTGGCCTTAGTCACAACTTCATATTGAATTGAATCCATGGTTACAAAGCTTCCACAAGCAGCCTTCTTCACACGAACCCCCCTGTGAGCACTTGACTACATACAATTAAATCTGGAACTACTTCTGTTGCTTTCCATTTCATATATTACACGTTACTTACGCTATGACCAACGTTTGCTATGGCCCCCATCCGTTTTTTCTTTGCTATAAGGCTCAGTGCTGCGTGCGCTTGGGCAACTGAGCAGGTATTTTGATATTAGTGCGATAGCAGACATTTGAAGCTCGCATTCCGCTTTAAAAGCTAGATGAGAACAAAAATAAAATGGCTGAACGTTTTTATTAGTTCCGAAATTGTTCCGCGATGTGGGCGTTCTGTGAGCGAGGCAAATAAGAAAAGCCTCTCTATATAATTAGATGAGCACGCCGCACTGTTATATTTGATGAAGGGGCCCTTTACCGGAAGAGAGTGAAGCATAGCCACGTCGACTCGAGGATCTTGAATGTAGTTAACAAAGTAAAAATTCACTAGCGTCTCTTAGTCTCAAAAAAAAAAATAAGTGTTCTTGACGTCAATAAATTCGCATATTTCAAAAATATTCGATGAAAAAACAAGGATATGCTCAAAAGATGTATTCACGTTTCGCTGAAATGTTTTTAGCATAAAAATAATTTGACCATAGATTTCTTATTCGCATTTATGTACTAGAAAGGTGCAGTTACATAGATTTTACGTCGTGTATTTCTTAATATTTTAGACGTAATAGTTTTTACAGAAAAAGCCTAGTGGAAGCCTCTTCCCGGCTTGTTTCTTATCAAACGCTGTAAGCTACAAGAACGGTGGTTAGTCAACTGCATCGTGGCCGACTGAGGCCTTAGACGTTCATGTTCTTGCCGCCAAGCAAAGCCGACATGTGAAGCTCAAGGGTCTGGAGAGCATGGGTAGTGCATATTTACTGCGTTCGTCAGCACACTGAGCATGCTGCTTGACAAGAATAACATGCCTCAGAGACGGATAAGGAGGCGTTTTGCAAAGCGTGGGAGAGAAGCTAGGGATGAATTCCGCGTGGTTTCTACTCTCTGTCTTCTTTGGTGTTTCTTTGTCGACTTTGTTCTTCGTTTCTGCGTGTCTGTTATGGCTTAGCGGCTTTGTGGTACGCACTCGGTACTCACAAGTAAACAACCTCATGAGCACCTACTGGCTCCTTCAGTTTTAAATAAAGGGAATATGGATAGATGGAGGCTAAAGATACGGGGCGTCTGAAGGAAACCTCGAGCAGGAGGGAAATCAGGATGCTCTGCAAGCAAAGATGCCTCCCGGTTTATACTAGCGCCTGAGCGAGTGCCGTCAACCAAATGTCTGACAAACAGTGGCTTCAATACATTGCGGAGTATTGAGTATCGTTAAAATACACGATAAAATATATTTTCGATACCGATACTCCGATACTTTCATTTTCAGCACTCGATACCTGATACCGATACACAAAATGTATTTAAAGATAGTATCGAAGATACATGCATCTTGATGCTGCCCAAGACTGACTCTAGCCAAGGCTTCTTCACGGACTGTTCTTTCAGCCCCTACCACTTCACGACAGGCTCCGTCTGCTTCGAGACTCGAATCAAGCGATCCCTAACGTTCCAAGGAACCTGGTGATACCATCTTTACCGAGGTTTGGCCTTCGACCATCTAGCCAGGACATCTAAAAGGACTGAAGCGGCGCCACGCAGCGCTAAGCCTATAGGAACGCAGACTGCCGACATGCCTGATCGCACCCTGCATCAGCCGCAGGGGGCTGCTGCACCTGCCGCATCGCCGCCGACCCCCGCCCATACATCCCAGGCGCGCGCCCCCGAGCCCGCGTCTCAAGGCATGCTTGACCGTACTCTGCACCAGCCGCAGGGGGCTGCTGCACCCGCCACATCGCCGCCGACGCGCACCCACGAGCCTGCGTCTCAAGTGCCTCTGCCGCCGCCCCACGGCCCGCCAGCTACGTCTTCTGCTGCAGGTTCGCCTCCTCTCCATGAAGCGATGGCAGGCGCCTCTTCTGACCCACTCGAGATCATGGCTGCTGCACTCCACCCGACCATGGACGACGGCTTGGAAACGATAGGTGCCACTCGCAAGGCCGCGAAACCTGCCAGATCTCGCCTGGACGTAATATCGGTCGGGCTACAGCTGTCGCCTGGCACCGTTTCCCCACCACTAGGCCCTACGAACTGATTAAAACCATAATCGACGCTGCCAACCTCTCTGAACGCTCCAGTAACGACCCCACCCTCAAAAGCCACTGTTGAGCATGGTCTTTCTGAAAATGCACTCTGACTTCACGGTCAACCTTCTATTCCATATCGCCTACATCAATCTCTCCGTCGCTACCCTGTCAAACTTCCTCTTTCCTTCCTCGCTGTCATTTATGGTACCGAACGCGGCCTCTCCATCGCCGATCTCATGAAGGATCTGAAGACCTACACAGCCGATATCATAATCGCGTGCATGATGGGGTCTACCGAAACAATATACTAATTGCACTTGCTGGTACTGTCATCCCCCCATTGTTTACTTTCGTCGAGCAGCATTTCGAAACCGCCCTCACAAACCCCGCGTTCCTGCATGTGTACACGCTGTCTCGAGATTGGCCACCGCGCACATCAGTGCTCTAGTGCCCTTGTTAACTGCCCCAAGTGCACTTCACCCATCTCCCCACCGTCCTCTGTTCACGAGTGCACGCAGCCCTGGTGCCGTCACTGTCAGACAAATAAGCATGCTACTTTCGCCCCTATTTGCCCCTACTATAAACAGAAAAATAAGGAGTGTGCCAAGAACGCCTACCAACAACGTGTCAACTTTCGCCAGGCCACTGAACTGGCTCCTCCGCAGCCCCCTATAAACTATGGCTATCCTTCTCCCGCAGAGCACGCGTTCTATTCCCCTCCCGGTTCCCGCAGCACAGGCACTTTCCCAGCTTCAGCACAGAGTCGTGTGCTCTCCATCTCAGCAATCTCCGACGCGTCCGATTCCCAAGCCTCGTTGCTCTCTCAGATCATCTCCACAGTCACTCGTTTCTAACTCGCCCCGTCCCCGTCCTTTACCGCAGAACGCTTTGATACCCTAGAGCTCCGTGTGGCTAGTTTGGAAGTGACCATTCGCCCCCTCAAACAAGATCTCAACAGTATCGATCGCCGCCTGAATGCTCTTGAAGCTCGCATGGATCAGCTTCTCACTACAATCGATTCCAAGTTCTCAAACATAGAGAATGTGTCTGACCTTGACCGCCGCTTCCAACAGCATGAAGAGGCTATCACCCAAATTGATGCCAAATTCAATTGCCTGAATACTCACGTCAACACTGCCCCAATGATCTAAGTCACCCAGACCCAGCTACAGCCGCCTGTCTTCTTCGACACCGCAGCCGCCGCAGTGAAGTCTCCTCCCTATGTCCTCTATATGGTCGAGCTTAATGTCACCGCTGCTAGCTAAGGTGTGCAGGATGCCCCTGGTATTGCCCGAAACTTCTTATTGTTGCAAACGCTTAAAGCACGCATAAATTACTCACGCGGATTGTTCTCTGATATTAAATAGCTTCTAAGGTCATAGATGGCTGCCTAACACATTTACTGTTACAACACTAATAAATTGCATCTACATCCCCGTAAATACCGTATGCAATCCATACAGAGTAAGCTGAGAGCTGAATGGTAAAATACTCCATTTCGCCACACACTTACGTTTCTTTGTTTTTCCGGCTACTTTACGCATTTCTCTCCTGTTATATTGCAACAAAACTGCTTCGTAATAGTCGATCTAGCGTCAAATTTTGAAATTTCTCTTTCGTTATAGAAAAAGAACTCTCAGAAATAAACCACAGACCAACCAAACTTTGATTTTAGTTCGTTTTATCCGATAATTCGCTATAACCATGTTCGTTATAGCGAGGGATGTCTGCCATGGCCAATGTTAAGCTCCCATTGACCATGTACTTTTGAACGCATCCTTAATTTGATCTCCACCTTTCAGACTTCCCTGCAAACCATCATGGAATCTCTTCCCCCTCCCCCAAAGAAACGCGATGGCTTGCCACAGCGCAATCAAACTAGATGTCAACACGGAGGACTCCGACATAATTCAGTGGAATTGTCGCAGTCTTAATACTAACGGCACTCTATTACACCAGTATCTTCTTACCAGTATCTTCTCCTCCAAGAAACTCGCTGCTCTCCTAACGTTTCTGGCTACCGGGCATTGCACTCTATAGCTACTAACCCTCTACCTTCTATCTACGTCCGCTGTGACCTATCGGTAGCAGCCCTTGACATTCCCTCATCGCTTCAATCCCCCCCCCCCCCCACTCACGCGACACATTTGATGGCCCTAGGTAAATTTCTTGCCCTCTCGTACGGCTGTATTATGCGGATACTTTAATGCCCCTCACACACTACGGGGTTATCCGCAGACCTTTCGTGCGGGCCGCCTACTCCCCTCCATAGCCCAGCAAGCTCATCTCACTCTCCTCAACACCCCCGGAGTACCCACTAGGGCGGGCACATACTTCCAGTGCCATACAACCTCTGACTTCATTTACTGCTCTAGTCCTGTATCACCTCAGTGGTCAGCCACTGCCGATACCCTTCTTAGTGACAACTACATTATTTCCATCTCCGTCCCTCTTCGGATACCCACCCGCAAGCAGCGCTTTCGACATATCGACTGGAATGCCTTTCGCTGTCTCCTCTCCTCTGCCTCCTTCGCGTCCTATGAGTGGACTAGTGCCCTTCTCCAAGCGACTTCGTCCTCTACTCGCACGGAGACCGCTGCATATCCCACTTGTGACCCCGACCGCCATCTCATCAGGCCATGGAAGCATCGCAAAAAGCTTCTCAGAATAACCAGACTACAACTCAGCAACCTCCAACTGCAGACCTCCCTTTCAAAGTTTCGAGACGATATCATGGCATATTGTGCTACGCTTGAAGATTCTCTATGGAATACTCTATGCAACTATCTTGACACGGCACTCCATAAAAAGTCAACCTGTAGTCTTTTTCGAACCCTCCTTCGTACCACCCCTGCCCCTTCCCCGACACTTGTTAAAGCCCTAGCCACAAAGTCTCCCGAAGAGGTTTTCGCGATCCCTGCAGATCTTTATCTCCTATCCCCTTTGTCCCCCTTTTACCCTGAATATACAGGCTGTGCAAGCAATGACCTCGATGCCCCTTTTACACTGCGTGAGCTTGAAGCTGCACTTCTCGCTAACGCCACTCAGTCAGTTGCCGGTGAAGATGGAATCACTTGCTCCGCTCTTCGCAATATTCCCGATAACGCAAAAGAGCACCTTCTCAACCTCTATAACATAATCTTCCCGATAACGCCAAAGGAGCACCTTCTCAAGCTCTATAACACCACCTGGGTACAAGGCTCTCTGCCATCGTCCTGGATTTCCTCACTTATTTATCTTATTCTGAATCCTGGTAAGCCTCCAGCCCATTTCTCTGACCTCCTGTGTCGGCAAGACGATGGAAAGAATGGCGCTCACTAAGCTTAGTCGGCATTTGGACGCTTCGAACTCGCTCCCTCATACCCTCAATGGTTTTCGTCCCCAGGTATCTGCACAGAACCTTTTCCTCATACTTCAGCATACTTTCTTCACCTGCTAGCTCTCAGCTTCACGCCCTGGTCAAAGTCAATGTCCGCAAGGCATTCGATTGCGTCTCCCGTGACCATATTCTTACCTACCTTTCCAGCACCGACTGCGGCTCCCGCATGTATAACTACATTCGAGCTTTTCTCATTTATAATCGCGAGGTTCATTTCCGAGCATTGCACTTCACTTCTAAACCCCACCGTCTCACTTGCGGTACACCGCAGGGTGCCGTTCTTTCACCCATCTTTTTTAATATCGCCATGGCTCCTCTCGCGATTCAGTTATCATCTATTCTGATATTCAGCACTTTGTTTGCACCGACGACATCACACTGTGGTCCTCGCGCGGATCTCGTGGTCACGTTCAAGACACCATTCAGCAGGTATTGGATATCATTTTCTTTCTTGACCATACAGGCCTGTCTCCCGCGCCCGAGATGTCAGAACTCCTAATTTTTACTCACTCTGCCTATCAACGAGCTCACAACTCACTGACCTCTTACCTTGGGCGGCTCCCCAATCCCCAAAGTTTCTCAGTGTCGCGTTCTTGGCATGCCTCGGCATGCCGCCAAAAATTTCCGGCCTCTCCATGCGTCTGTTGCTATCTGTTAGTCTGTCACCCGTTTACTTCGCCGAGTCGTGAGATGGTCCTCTGGCCTGAGAGAAGCTCACGCCTGTCGACTGGCTCTCACGCTAGCTGTTAACAAATTCTTTTACTTCATACCATATCTCTCATTCACGCAGTGAAATCTAGACAAACTTCCAACAGCTCTTCACGGCCTTTATAAAGCTGCTCTTCGTCTTCCAATAATCACTTCCGCCGATAAGCTTTTGTGCCACCGGGCTTTTACATCCTCTTCGCAGTCTCCTTTCCCTTCATCGCGACCAACAGGTAGCTCACCTTTCCAGCACAGTTCATGGACGCTGGCTTCTCAACCAGGCTAATATTTCCCCCATCCAGTCAGTCCCTCTGCCAACTTCTTTCTCGCCGGAGGCTACCCCCGTATACTTCCAGCCAATATGTCGCCTGTCCTGCATGCTGGCCGCCGACATGCTGCTGCCTCTCATCATAGTCCGCCCTTCAATACCCATGGAGTCGCTTACACGGACGCCTCTTATGTGGCTCCTCGCGGGTCCGAAAGCCAGGCCCTCTTTCATCCTCGTCTATCTATCCCTGTCGCTCACAGTAGTGGCCCCTTTCTCCACCCTCCACTCTCTACCTCTGGAAGCTCTACCCCGACCCTCATCCTAATCTCTCCTTTCGGGAGGCTCATGTCCTTCGGCAGATACAGCTGAATACGTCCATAACCCCTGCACGGCTGTCTGAAATTCCGTCGGGATCCATCATGCCCCAACTGTCCTTCCCCTTATGCCAACCTTTCCCACTGCCTATTTTCATGCCCGGTTGCTTTGCAATCGGGTTGCTTTCCCACCCCTCCCCCATACTATCTGGGCCTGGGGGGACTGACTTGGTGCTGAGGGTGAGCAAGAACAGCGCCTGCCCTTCCAGCAAGCAGGCCATCGATGCATTAGGCGCCTAAATGTTGCGCTTAATAAAGTCTACTACTGCTACTACTACTACTACTGCTGCTACTACTACTACTACTACTACTAATACTACCACTACCACTACCAACTACTACTACTAATTCTACTACTACTACTATTACTAATGCTACTGCTACTACTACTACTGCTACTACTACTACTACTACTACTACTACTACTACTACTACTACTACTACTACTACTACTACTACTATCACAGACAGTTTAAAATTCGAATTTCACACCATGCGCAGAACTATGACCTCCCATGAAAGGTTTCTCGTTGCCGCAATGCCGCGGCGGAGCCCTTCCATAGACAGCAGCACTGCGAACACTCCTCAGAGCGATCGCTCTTCCTTCCTTCCCCAAATTACCCTTTTTTTATATTTTATTTTATATATATATATATATATATATATATATATATATATTTATTTTTTATAACGTCCCGAAGCGACTCTACTGCATATACATGGAACACTAAGCGACTCGGGCTATGAGAGACGCCGTAGCTGAGGGTTCCGGAAATTTCGACCACCTGGGGCTCTTTAACGTACACTCACAGCACACGGACGCCTTGCTTTTCGCCACCACTGAAAAGCGGCTATAGTGCTCTAGAGCACTATAAGGCGGCCGCCGCGGCCGGGATTCTATCCCGCATCCCTTGGGCGCACTGGTCGAGCGCCCTAACCACTGCACCACCAGGGCGGGGTCATTTGTTTTTTTATGCTTCTTTCCACACTAATGAAAAAGTGTTTTGCTCGTAACCGGGACCTCATCTCAATTGAAATGAGACAGAAAACGAGACAGTTCCTAAGGTGGCTGCTAGATTGATAGGGAGCGGCTGATTTATGAACTCCTCTGCCCACCATCAGCAAGCATTCGACGTATTTAAACATTCCCGCCGCCGTCGACCGTGAAGGTTACTGCTGTGATTGCGACGAAGGCAGCGAAAAAAGCTGCCCTCTGGCTGAAGCCTGATAACATTTCTGATTGAACCGTCGCTCTCCTCAACGCGCAGAAATATTATCATTGAATTCCCATCATTTTGCTGTAGGAGTTTCTGTGCGCTGTCATGCCGTTTTCTATTTTCGACGCTTAGGTTTTGCGAACTTTACGGTACAAAAACTCTTTTGGAAGTGTTTTTTATAGTTGCGATTGGAGATGAGTTGGAGCGCTTTGCGAAAGTATGTCAAAAGCAGTCAGCAGAGAAAAACAGCAGAGAAAAAGTGAAGCTTATGGTATATGTACAACAAATTGAAGCTAAGCGGCTCGTCGGTAGCGTGGCCGAGCGGTCTAAGGCGCTGGTTTAAGGCACCAGTCTCTTCGGGGGCGTGGGTTCGAATCCCACCGCTGCCAAAGTTTTTTTTTTTTTTATATATATTTCGATACAGGATCGTTTCGCTTAATCTAGAGTAATCGGTGACGGTGACAGCAAGAATTTCTTTTCTCCTCACCTTCCCACTGAAGGATGGCTGCTGCTAAGGCTATTGTGTTCACGCTCTGCAAGAAATCGAAAACATTGGCGACAGAAACTATTATTCATGAATCATAAGGCAGTCGGTCATTGCAACAACTATTCACTTCGCACATGGCATTATAAAAAGAGAAATAATACTAAGGACACCGTCTAGCTTCTGAACTCACCCCACAAATCACGATCAAGCAAGTGATGCCCACTTTCGTCTCGCACGACCACATGGTGGCAGGAACACGTTTAGACGCTGCACGTGAGAGAAATGGATTGCGTTATTATTATTTTTTTTTTTTCAAACAAGGGACCCCGTTTCCTTGCTGCATGTGGTAATCGAAGCCGTGTGCACAACTAAATCTAACAATAAAGGTTTCCAAAGTGCTTTCCTGCTAGAGGGTACGTTCTGAATCACTGTTCTGGATGCAAAAGCATCAGGAAGGGGTGGATTTTGGCAGGAACGCGAGGAAACTAAAACGAGGGGGGGGGGGGGGGGGGGGGGGGTTCAGTCGTAGCCCTGTCCCGTAACCAGCGAGAAAGTTTTTGTGAAAAAAAAAAACAGACTATTTTTTCTTTTCCGGTAAAGAAAGTCCAAGAAATGCAACGCCGAAATACTCCCTCCATGTGTCACCGACGAACTTTTCGTAGCAGTTGCTTTACGTAGAGAGACAATATATACCCGCAGGAACATATCAATTTCCTGGCGTGTGACGAGTCCACACACCACGGTTCTGAGAGCGCGATGGTTTGAATCCATCTATACACGTGTCCTAAACTGTGTGCAGTTGCATGTGCTCGACCGCGCGCATCTGTATGTCAGTGTCGTTTGCCCTCGCCGGCGGTAAATGGCACTGTTGGCGACGAATTTTTTAAATATTCAATTTCATTTTAGTAATCTCCACTACATGTAACACATACAGTAGTGAACTTTTCAAATTTAGCTTTATCTATCGCACTAAAGCTTAAGATTAAGCTCGATGGGAATATGCGTTGTCAGACGTTTAAACACTGCAAAAAACAACATTTATGAATATATGAAACCACAAATTGCTACCACCAAAAATTTATTAAGAATGCTTTCATTACTTGTAGGTGTCGGCGATAGTGTGCGTGTTTTTTACTATCCAGTATGAATTTCGACAATAAGCTAGTGCACTGAATACTCCGCACGCTAGCCCTTTCCGTCGAAAGCACCTCCAGGACGCTGTCAACCATTCTAAACGTTTAGACTATGCTTCCTTATTTTACAGCAACTGGTCGAATTTCCGCTTGGCGCTGCTGGCTGTTCTTGTTAGAACAACGCGCAAATGGTCGCCCAAAAATTTTCTTTAAATAATCTCAGTCGCAAAACTGCCCATACTTCATATATCTTTTAAGAAGCGTACTAAAGTGTTTCGGAGAGTCATTCTGTTGAAATATGCATATCCAAAGCCCACATTCGTGCACGCCTATGGAAGCATACATCTTAAGGAATTTTCCAGATAAACAGCTTCGTCCATGGTACATTGAATCCAGCATGCGCGTCGCGAGTCGACTTTGCGCATAAAACCCTCCCCACATTTTCCTTCATGAAGCGAGATGCTAGTGCAGTTGTAACACAAAATATTAGAACAGCTACGTTTTCACACGTAAAGACCACCCCGCGGCCGCAGGTAAATTACTTTGAAATAGAGCGTGAAACTTTTCTGGTACTTTCAGGTTTCGAACTGTCCAGACCGTGGTGGCCAGTGACCATAGCGAGTCTAACTTTAAAATGATTGCTTGAAGATGTACGAAAGCGAGATTCTCGGCACTATACACAATAGTAAAGTCGTAAATTGTAAATAGGTTTATAGGAAATAAAAGACGCAGTATCTACCACACTTCTTCTTGGACACCTTAACCGCACTGTAAGGGTCGGCCGGAAGGCAGGAAGGTGGAATTAAAAGCGGAAAAAGAGAAAGAGGTGCCGTAGTGGACGGCGGCCGAGTAATTTCGATCACCTGCGATCTTTAGGTGCCGTAATGGAGAGCTGTGGAGTAATTTCGAGCATCTGGGGACCTTTGTGTGTCGTAGTGGAGGTCTACGGAGTAATCGAAGACCTGGGGATCTTTAACGTGCACTGACATCGCACAGCACACGGATGCCTCTACTTTTCGCCTCCATCGAAATGCAGCCGCCCCATAGTTCGTTCTGTATAAAGCTGAGACTGACAAGAGCAATCCATATTCCGGTTGCTCAGTTCACGTGTTATAAATCTGCACGCAAAGGACCGCGGGAAGGGAATGAACAATTCAGGTACCGGCCTAAAAAGCATGCAGCATTGCTTACCGCAATTCGACGAGGCCTGGCAGGTCCGTATAGTCTCTTCTTCTACGCTTCACCTTGCACGCTGAACGCGCGTAGACTCGCGCGACACGCTTCACATCGTCTTCTTCATCTCCTCTGTACACATGGCACATATGATTTCTTCGGCATGATTCAGATATTATTAATATCAAAATCACACTGAAGATGTCTGTGGGTATGTACCATGTGTACAGAGGAGTGTGGTATGATGACAGTCTAACACATAACGCACGTGCTTTCTGACGGAATAGGCTTTTTTTTTTTTTTCTTTTTTTTTTCATCCATCCATCAGCATGACTCGTGCTTACATGCATTCTGCGGCTTTTTCTTCCCTGCTTTTTGTTCAACGTCTCCGGGTTTCAAAAATTTCTTCGTTTCACTAGTAACGGTGAGCAACTATTAGACTCACGGGAGCGACAGGGCGAGAGATCTACAATCTCGACCGTAACACGCAGACCGACGCCATTTTCCTAGATTTTGCGAAAGCCGACTATTGCTAAAACTTTCGCAGCTCAACCTGCACCCTAATATTTTAAAATGGATTGAAGAATTTCTATAACTGGTAATCGTTCGCAGTCAGTCTATGTTAACGGCCACCTGTCTAAATCCGTCCCAGTAACATCGTCCCGCAAGGATCTGTCCTTGGTCCCCTTCTATTTTCAAAATATATTAACGACTTTCCTCTGCGTGTTTCCTGCAATATGAGAATGTTCGCGGATGATTGTGTCATTTACCATACCATTAACAATCGCAATGATCAACACACCCTTCAGGCAGATCTTAACAGTGTATTAAACTGGTGCAATAATTGGTTGATGTCTCTTAATCCTATCAAATGAAAACTTGTGTCTTTTTCTCGTCGTCGTTGTAACCATTTTCGCTTTTATTACTCGGTTTCTAATACACCGATTGAGCTAACACAATCGCAAAAATATCTGGGAATCACCGTCTCTCCTGATCTGTCATGGTGCGCTCATATTAGTCACATAATTTCAGCATCAAATAACACACTAGGTTTCCTTAAGCGTCACCTCCGTTTTGCCCAACCTCAGATAAAACTGCTTGCATGCAAATAACTGGTAAGACCCAAATTAGAATATGCATCTGCCATCTGGATCACACATCAAGCATATTAGAATCTGTGCATTAGAATCTGTTCAAAATCATTCCGTCCGGTTCATTCATTCCTCATACTCGTACGACACCTGTGTTTCAACTTTGAAAGTGAAATCTGGATCGCCACTCCTCTCATTTCGTCGCTGCATCTGTTGTTGTTGTTGTTCTCCTCTAATGTGATGGCACATACCCACACAGGGGGATCGGCCAAGAATTGGGGTGCAGAGATATTAGATTTTGAGATGTATAACTACATCGTGAAAAAAAAAAAATAATAATAAATGCTAGGGAATAGAAAAGGAAATGTAGATATGATAAACCAAAATATATAATAGTAAATACTAACGCACGCAGTAAGAGAATAGTAAGATTTATATGTACAGAATAAAACTTCAAAGCATATTAGTCAGGTAGACGTTTTGTTTCTATTAAGAAGTTTTGAATGGCGTTGAAAACATACCTGTGGCTGTACCCAAGCATGGTGGCACCGAACGATAATAAAATTTGGCTGCTCAAATTAAGACCCAGCTGTTGTAACGGCTTCTCTAAGTACCGTTTTCTCATCATGGTAAAACGGCGGCAAAATATCAAGAAATGGTCTATTGTTTCCGGTTCCCCGCAGAATGCGCAGACAGGAGAAAGCGCCAAACCAGACCTGTGCATATAGAAATTTAGGGGCGGAATACGACAGCGTAGCCTTGTTAGAGAGACCTCAGTCTGCCTTGATTGACATGATTTCCTATTCCACGAATACTTGAGGTGCAGGTAGTCATCCGAGGATAAAATAGATCCAGACTGCGTGCTTAATAAGGCACGCCGCCGAAATCTTGCTGCTGTTATGTACGCTGTTGCCGGGAGGATGGGCAATACAGGGCCGTTCAGAGAATCTTTGGCTAGTCTGTCTGCAATCTCATTGGCTGTCACATTGCTGTGTCCTGGTACCCACACTATATGTATGAGCCTCAAATGTGAGGGGAGCAATGAAAGAAAGGTGTTTAAAATTTGCGAATCCATATTCGAAGAAAGCGACAAGCACAAAGAATAAGAGTCTGTAATTACAGCCACTGTTGAGTATGTTGTGTCTAGTTTGCGCAGAGCAAGCACCACCGCCAGCAACTCCGCCTGGAAAATTGGAGTAAAATCCGGAAGACGGACTGAAAAAGCCCAGTCTAAAAGCGGACAGTATATTCCAACGCCGGCTTTTTCATTAAATTGAGAAGCATCCGTTGCTATTGTTATGCTAACGGGAAGACTTTGTAAATGATCTTCTAATAATCCATTTAAAATGTGAGGTGCTAAGTGTTTCGCATTATTTGGGAAAATGTCATCAAAGATAATTTGAACCGACGATGCACTTACTTTTGTTGGAAAGATGTTAGAAAGGACTACGTGCAAAGGTTGTAACAGATTTTGCACTAGAATTACCTGCGGGGTATGAAACCGAGGCCATACGACTCCAAAAAAGGAGTCTGGCTCGCAACAAAAAATTGATATGGAGCGGTGGAATTGTGATTCATATATTTTCAGATACGTCTGGACAGTCAAGAATTGTAATCTAGTTATTAACGGTGGTATTCGGGCTTCAAGGTATAATACATTATTAGCCACGAATTTGGGGAGCCCAAGGCATAATCTAAGCGCTTCCCGCTCTAAAAGAACAAGCGGACGAATTTTGTAAGCAGGTGAACCAGAAAATAACACAGATCCAAATTCTATAATTGGGCGGACATACATAACATAAATCATTAATAGTGCGTCTCGCCGCATCCCAGACCTTGGACTGCTTAACCTGCGCAACATACCCACAGCACGTGCCCCCTTCGCTGCAACATGTTCAATGTGATCCCTCCATGCCAGATGGTCATCGTAAATCACCCCTAGATATTTCAAAGACTTAACTTGAGGAATCATTTCCTGCTTAAATGTTAGAGCAAGAGTTACCGGATCCTGAATTTGGAAAACAAGGAACGCGCACTTTTTAACATTTAATTTAAATTTTAAGTCATCTAACCAATTTTGAAGGAAGCTTAGGTACGATTGCAGGCGCCTGTTGAGGGATTGAATGTCAGGTGCAGCCGTAAAGAATGCAATGTCATCCGCATAGACATACGTGCGGATCTCCTGATGAGTGGGAATTGAACTCATTAAAATGTTAAAGAGCACGGGCGAGAGAACTGCCCCTTGAGGGACACCTCTGGTTTGTTGATATTTGCTAGAATGTACTCCATTCAATGAACAGTAAAATTGTCTGTTTTGTAGGAATGTAGATATCCAATCAATTAAGTATTGTGGAAAGCATAGCGATTCTAATCTGTGCAATAAAATTCGGGGCTCTACACTATCATAAGCCTTCTCTATATCTAGAGTCACCAATGCAGCATGCATTTTTTTGCGCCGCGCAAGAAGAATTCGACTCTCAAGGTCGGTATGTGCATTCCATATTGAAAATTTTGCTCGAAATCCGATTTGACAGGGACTAAGAATATGTTTTTGTTCGACAAACTCGGTAACACGTTTGAGTACGACCCTTTCAATTAATTTTACCAAGTTTGATGTTAAAGATATTGGTCTGATATTTTCCAAAGTATAGCCACCGCCATTGTGTTTCCGTAAAGGAATCACTTTGGCTAGTTTCCAGTCACCAGGTATCCAAGAATGAATAATTGAATAATTTACCAATTCTAACAAGGAATTTGGAGACACTTCAAAGAGGATTTTTAACATTTTTGACGTTACTCCGTCAGGGCCAGGCGCAGCAGTTGGCAACGTCATTATAATCGAAGAAAGCTGAGAAAAAGTAATTTTAGGAACATCCTTAACCGTATATACTGGGCCTACTAACGTAGGGTATTTGGGAAGTGTTGACAAAAAACGCTTTTCTAAACCTTTAGCGATGTTTTCTACTGTTCTAAGAGCTTCTTGAGGAGTCGAAACACATGAGGGTAAATTTTCTGAGACAGGAATCTTTTTCCGCGATTTTAAAAACCTGAAAAGTGCACGTCTGTTATTAGATTGTGAAAGGTAATTGAAATACTCATTATCATAATTATCTTTCGCTTGTGCGACTGTGCGTTTAAATGCAGCTGCAAAAAATTTATAATCATGCCAATTTTTGGGGCACTGGTTGTGAAGGAGCTTCTTCCATGCAGCCTTTCTTCTTCTATAATCGCGCGAACAATCTGCATTCCACCATTTTGGTGATCCATTGCCTTTAGATGTACGTACTAAAAATTCACACTTCTTACGACAGGATGCAATAGCCTGGCATAATGTTTGCGATTTTAACTCTTCCGTAGACTCAACCACAGACTCAAGAGACGAAATCAAAAATGAGTGAAACTGGTTATAATTTACGTATGATCTCAACTGAGATGTCGGCAGAGTTAAGCGGCAGTTAACCTCAAAAACAATAGGTATATGGTCGCTAGAGGTGCCACCATCAATTGTCGACCAATTTAGTATAGAAACACTAGTGTTTGAAAAAGTTAAATCTATCACAGATTGACTGTGAGCACGTACAAAAGTTGGTAAGCCAGAATTCATGCAGTGAAGGTTATTGTCTGAAAGCCAATCCCACAGACGCTTGCCGCAGGGATCCGTCTTGTAACCCCACGATACATGGTGCGAATTAAAATCTCCAGCCAAAATAACCGAATTTTGACAATTAACTAGTAGGTGGTCTAGAGATCTGGTGTCGTGAACACCATGAGGGAAATAAATATTCGCTAATGTAAACGGACTGAACCCTGGAATTTCAAAATCTAGAGCCAATAATTCTGAATCTAAACTAGAATATTGAAAGGAAATCTTAGCCCTATGACAAAATTTTGAAGAAACTAGAATTAGTAATCCACCACCTCTTGACTGGCGATCTTGTCGAAATGATAGATAATTTTGTAAGCGAAAATGTTTTTCAGTTGTAAGCCAAGTTTCTTGTAAAACAATTATTTCTGGATTATGTTTTAAAGAAAGATAAACTAAATCTGTAGTAGCTGAAAGAAGAGATCTACAATTCCACTGAAGAACTTTTAACTTTCCTATGTTTATGTAATCCGGGCAGCAGCAACAGCCTGCCCCAAAATGTTTTCCTTTGGTTTAGATCCTAGCTGTTGCTTTTTTGATTTTGCTTGTGGGCGAGGTGATGACGGGTTTGACAACGGGGATCCACTGCGTTTTAGAATTCGCGTATCTGTCTCATCCATATCTGCATCGTGAGCCTCGTCTGACTTGTTGGAATTAAGCATAGGTAATGCGGAAAGAGACTCATTTTGCGAACAAGACATTGCAGCTAATGAGTGCTGCACTGATAGTGAATGTCCAGGTGCCGTAGAAGAAACCATAGCAGGTTGCACAGTCTGAGTATTATTAGCTGCTAGAACATTGGATATGCATTCTGTGACTATTGTCACAATCCTATCCACCATTTTGGTCATGGTTGCTTCCATAGCAGTTATTATGGTTTTAGACATAGTGGAATCTAATGGAGCTCCTGAACGGGCCGACACACCTGCATACCCATGAGCTCTGTCTTTAATTTCCTGAATTGCCTCACGCCTCGAGCAACGTTTACGGTCAATAATCTCCAGAATTTTCATTTCATGCGCTCTAGAGGGACATTCCAAAGAATTTGCTGAGTGAAGTTCGCCGCAAAGACATTTGAGAATTTGATCAGAGCATAAGTGTGTTTTATGTGCTTCACCGCATTTGCAACACCGCAAAGTGGATTTGCAACCGCCTGCAGTATGGCCATAACGCCAACAGTTGTTGCACTGCAGAGGCTTTGATGGTAGGTGATCAACTCTGAATATTAAAGGCCACGCTTTAATCTCCGATGGACAGACTGTGCCTGCAAATGTAGCAATAACCGATTCTGTCGGCACACGAACATTATTTAGCTCCCGGCTACAGCGATAGACCGCAACAACGCCTGCCGCGGAAAGAAGGTCAAGTGTTTCTTGTGGACTTAATGAGAAATCTACACCTCGGACTAAACCTCTTGTGCAAGCCAGGTGTGAAGGGATAAAACTGCTTACCTGATGAGAGGCGAAAGAGGAGCATTTTAGCAGGTCCTTTATGCATGATAGTTCTTGCGAACGGCAAAGAATCCCGCCGCGACCAAATTGGCGCACCTCGGCTATTCCTTCGTAGAAGGAAGTGATTTCCTGAAGGGCAGCTCGAACAGCTCCTGGGTTGTTCATTTTAATGGTGCCCCCATCCTTAGGTACGAGTGCCACAGGGATGTTACGGACACCGGAGCTCTGAAAAGCTTCCAAGGGCAGATCATCGGTCAGGAGGGAAGCCGACCAAGGGGAGCGCCCTTGGCCGGGGGACTGCGTCGACATTACCTTAAATTGACAATGTCACCGCGTGCGTTAGTCAACAGAGAACAAAAGAAGCACAGGAGAAAGACAAAACCGGGACTAGCAACCCAATACTTAGCCGATCGTCAAGGAGCGGCTCGTGTCGCGAGAGGATCGGCGGATAGCACAGAAATATGTTGGCTGTGCATTCTCCCACTCTCCCCCGATGCATGTTCGCATACCGTTCCAAGGTGTACGGGTATAATAATGAAACAGGAAAACAATCGACACACGAGGGGATCGGCTGCATCTCTATAGCTCCGCTCTTTTTCACAAGTTCTTTTTTTTTTTTTTTTTATTCTCTGAATCAAGCACCGTACATCACAGCTGCAGCACGCATATCTCACCGCACCAGTAACCCACTGAAAGTTGCACGTCCACCATCGCACACTACTACTTTTTATGCTTCGCTCTTCCTCGAACAGCTTCAGACTGGAACGGCCTTCCCTGTGACATCGTCGTCATCGCTTCGCCATTTGTTTTCCAAGTGCGTGTAGCAGATCATCTTCAATGTTAAATATTATTGCTGTTTTGTTTTTGTTTTTCACATTTTCAAGTGTATTCCCACCCCTTATGTAACACCCTCTGAAAAGGGGCCTTTAAGGAATAAAACTGAACTGAACTGAACTCCTGCGCTTTTCTCCAAAACTATTCTTCTGCTTTGGCCTTCGGTTTCCGCCCGCTGTGAAGTCAAAGCGCGTGTGAGTATATTGGCAGTTGTGTGATTCGCAGCGGATAGCACAGAAATATGTTGGCTGTGCATTCTCCCACTCTCCCCCGATGCATGTTCGCATACCGTTCCAAGGTGTACGGGTATAATAATGAAACAGGAAAACAATCGACACACGAGGGGATCGGCGGCAACGACGCGGTCGACAGGATAGCCCGAAGGCATACTTTCCGGGCGCCTGCACCAGCTGCACCTGAGTTGTCAATCCCTTTCACATACGAGGAAAACTACTCGAATACTTCAAATCAGTGCGGAAATTGTACGGAACTCAGTAGACAGTAGTCAGTAGCCTGGAGAATACGAAACATATAGGCTAGGACCTTCCCAAACTTGGCAAAGTGCCACAAAATCTGGTCCGAAAAATCCAAAAACAAGACATGAACCGCATGCGGAGACGTCCCTGGCATCATTCATGTGATACGGAATTGCAAACAACAATTAGAGGAATATAAATCTCGAGTAGTCCGCCAAACGGAGTGGGAAGTGGAGTTTAGCCCAAGTCATTGTAACCCAAAATTCCATCAACCAATTAAAGTTTATTCTCCCTGTCCACCGATGCACGTGCATTGTGTTCGCAGGGTGCTGGAGTGGCCACAACTTTGACGCTGGCCTTCCAGGCATGGGCCGTCACGGGCAGACTGTTGTATGGTCCGAAGCCGCCCAGGATGCCCGTCTCTCTGGACCGCTGCACCGTTGCCAAAGAAGTCATCGCTAGTCTCGCCGCTAACTCAACCTTAACCTCGTAAGTGCTCGTGCCGCGCGTGCGAAGAAAAAAAAGTTAGTTGTGGTTTACCACTGGTTAACACTAGTTGAATTGCGATAGCAACGGTGGAAGCTTCTTTTGCCTGCTACATTATTCCCCTATCACGCCCTATCAGTGTAAGGTGCTACGTTATTGGGGACACTTTAGCTCATCCTTTAAGAGTTACCAGCTTTCTTCTTCTTCTTCTTCTGCTCCTCCTCCTCCTCGACTGTTCAAGGTCAAGCGTGGTACTGCCCCGCCGGGGTGGTGCAGTGGTAAGACGCCCGACTACTGTGCCGGAGTTCCCGGGTTCGAACCCGACCGCGGCGGCTGCGTTTCGATGGAGGCGAAACGGAGAGGCGTCGTGTGCTGTGCGATGTCAGCGCACGTTAAAGATCCCCAGGTGGTCGAAATTACTCCGTAGCCCTCCACTACGGCTCCTCTTTCTCTCTTTCCACTTTCATTCCCACCTTCCTCCCTTCCCTTACGGCGCGGTTCGGGTGTCCACAGAGCAAGTGTGACAGTTACTGCGCCTTTCCCTTCCTGTGAACCAATTAATTTACGCCCGACTACTGTGCCGGAGTACCCGGGTTCGAACCCGACCTCGGCGGCTGCGTTTCGATGGAGGCGAAACGAAGAGGCGTCCGTGTGCTGTGAGATGTCAGCCACGTTAAAGATCCCCAGGTGGTCGAAATTACTCCGTAGCCCTCCACTACGGCTCCTCTTTCTCCCATTCCACTTTTACTCCCATCTTCCTCCCTTCCCTTACGGCGCGGTTGCGGTGTCCACAGAAAACAAGTGAGACAGTTACTGCGCCTTTCCCTTCCTATAAATAAATCAGTTCAGTTCTCCGGCGGGACCACGCGACGGCTCGAAACCTGGCGCAGTATTGCTATCGCAATAAAAGAAAGCTCATTCCCAAAGGATAATTATTGGCTTACAGGAAAGGAAAGGCGATTTGTCACACTTTGTGGACACCTGACCCGGGCCGTAAGCGGATGAAGGTGGAAGTGAAAGCGGAAAGGGGTATTGGTGTCATAGTGAAGGGCTGCGGAGCAATTTTGACCACCTAGGGAACTTAACGTGTACTGACATCGCACAGTCTTCGTTTCGCCTCCATCGAAACGCAGCTGCCTGCGGTCGGCCTCGAACCCCTCTACAGAAATAATAATAACAATAATGGTAATTATAGTTGCCTGGAAAGGAAAGGCACAGCATGGCTGTTTTCGACGGGTGCGGCTGCGCATACGTATACTGTTTCTTCTGGGAACTCTGCGCCATCGAGAGGATAGTTTTTACTGTGCTCTTGTGCAGCTGTGAAACATGCAACTCAATGTGCATGCGCTTAGGGATCGGCCGCGGACTGAGCAGGAAATATAGCACATAGCGACAAAGTGAATGATGGTTTCCTTGCGCTCTTTTCTTTTTCGTTACAGGAATCTGCAATCAGGGTCCGTGTATCCAGTGTACCGACTGTCCAGCTACTGGGGAGGACTGCTGTCAGCGCTGGCCACCGTCGTCCTTGGCCTCGCCATCAGTCACTTCACCGGTATGTGTGCGTCTCTTGCTCGAATAAGTGAATAAGTAAAATACTGCAAAGTAGTACGCTATGGCCGAATTAAATTTTTAATATATAATTTCGTCAACGCACGCAGGAGCAGTGCAGCTTAGCCAGTGAAGGGAACGGCAGATCAGACGATCCTTACTTGACAAAATGAGAGACATTCTCTGTTCTAAGCTGTAGAGTCGCCGCCGTTTCGAAGGCGCTCGGGGCGAACACAAAGATCTAAAAAAGCCAGTTAATTAAGTTGGAAAATAGTACATCAGAACGAAATAAGATGTCGCTTTCCGCCACCTACTTGCCTTGTCAGATGGAGGGGAGTGCACTAGATGCAGCCCTCTTGTGAGGGTACAGACCTCAACCAACAACCACCATCATCCTACGGCAACCTCGGGCAAGGCCCCCCACACCACAGGGGTTGGGAGGTTTTTATTTCGTGGAGCGGGCGTTATCCCAGCCAAGGGGCTCATGCAATCTGGATTCCGCCACCTACTTGGCAGCTAACCCGCGGGCGGAGAATGGCTACCACAAATTTGCAGCTGTCTACGAAGCTCTTTATGTTGCTGTCGATGGCCATGTCGATGGCAGTGCTGCCACATTGGTCAGCTGGATTTTCCCAGTGTCAACACAATTTTTTTTTACGAAATATTTTTTTTTCGTGAAAGAATAATTTTAGTGTGAAGATCTGCAATCAAATTCATTGGAAAAGTACCACAATAAAATAAAATATATATCCAATTCATAACGTTCACCAAGTAGTTCTTCATGGCACCTTCCCGAAGTTATCTGCGCAGGCTGACACTAGCCATACAGTTTCCCCAGATATATGCTATTTAAAAACTATGACCCTAGCGGCCTGCACTAACCCCTCCCCCTAGCGAACGCGTAATTTTTCTCTAACATAGTTACCCCCATCTCCACTCTCCGCACCCTTGGACCGAGCGCTGATCGTGTCCACGGCACAAGGACAAAAATCCATCTCATCCCTGGCCTTGGCTGCAGAGCCACAGAAAGTTGCTCGGAATGTATCTGAATGAGTTCTGGGAATCATTGTGTACGTAAAAATATATCATACACCTGACTATAAGAAAACAAAGCTGATCCATTCTGAATTTTCTAAAAGTGAATCCGAAATGCCACCCTCTGGGTGCTTAATTGTGCGGTGCGCCACGCGCGCAATTGATTGTATTTGCAACCAAGGCCAGGCAGGAAAGTGAAGACGGGCTGAAACATCTGATTCCCAAAATAAGGTGAGCTCGGTGTTTTCCCTAGCTGTCTCTCTATATATTTTTCCGAGGAAACGAATATTTATCAGCAGTTTCCATCAACAGCAGAAATTTCCCACATTTTCAGTAGGTTGAAAATGAATTCCCCTTTTTCCCTTAGTAGCTTGCATTTCCCAAGAAATGGGAAATTTGCCGCGATTCGGCAACATTGGTCGATGGGTAAAGAAGTGAACGCGCCAAACGGCCAAACGCGCTGACTCACGCTCCACACCGCGGTGCTATTGGCGGGTGCGAGATGTGCAAGATAAAAGCGCAAACGAGCAATGGCGGCAACGGGAGCCACAGGCGTCCCGTACTAGGGACTCCACCTAATGTTTGTGAGGGGAAGGGCACTAAGCCTGACCCTGGAACAACCTCCGCGTAAATATTTTTAATAAACTTCTTCACCACCACCACCGAACGTAAGCCGCACACTACCACTACCAGACCTGCTACCTGCCATTCCAATGGGTGCGGAAAGTTCAAATATCTGATTTATGGTTACTGATCACGTTCGATATATAAATCATAAGTCAATGTGTTTGTTAGAAGCTATAGAAATATAGTCCTATAGAGACAATAATTCGTAATATCTAGTTGTATCGAGATCTATATTTCGATCTATATGCTTCGAGCTTTAAATCTCCAGCAATCCAAGAAAATAAATCAGTGTTTCCAGTTGCTGACCCGTTTGTTATCAGCACAGACCTAATTGAGGTCACTGCCCAATAAAGGTCTTGCGAAACATTATCCAAATAACCGGCCCTGCTTTTGACCGCACAAGATCGCTGTACATATGGTAGCATTGAAACATTAATAAAATGCTATTTTATTCTGGTTCTTAATTGTACTGGTCAAAAATTATTTAATTGTTTTTCTGACGTTTATTAAACATTATAAGCAAATTTTGGAATGACACTTTTCTTACCTTAATTCTACATTTAAACAATATGCGGTAAAGTTATCCTGCAACACGGCTATGGGGATTTGTCCAATATATTGGACACTGAGTAATGAAACAGTACTCCTATGCCAAGGCATTCATCCTCATAAAACCCTGCTGTCCAATATATTGGACACCTGCTTTCGCAGCAGGATTCGTTCGGAAGGCCAATAAAGCAAACTAATAAGTGCTTGTTCTTTTTCCCAGAATTACGCGAACGCACTTGTAAACCAGAAAAATGTGCTTACGGTCGAAAACAATGTCGAGGCCTGCTGGCGCACGACGTTTGTCCCTTGGCTCTTTGCACAGCTGAAAAACACATTTGGACCGCGTATAGAACGGAAGAAACATGTAGTTGGTCATCTGCGATCGAATATCGCATCGCATCACTGACAGCGTTGCGAAAAACACAGCAAGTTGTCACCAGGAGAGTCCAAATTCTCCGCACCATGCCACCAGCAGCGGAATGTTTTACACACCAAGGGGCGGGCGCCCCCTTCGCCCCTCCTCCGAAACGTCATTCGTGACGTAGGCCAGGAGAGGTCTATTGGACATCGCACTGAGCCGAAACTATCAGGGCTATTGAAAAAAATATTTACACTTTTCACCTTCATAACCCTACTGACTTATTCTGAGAGTTTACGAAATATCTGTGCGCCCAAATGAATTCGGGGTCTCAAGAGGATATATCCGCCATTTGCGAGAGTGCACATGTCAATCAATATGCAAGGGTCATCTTGGACAACACAATTTGAGCACTACAATATAGCATTCAAAATGCAACTCCTATACTCACCTTCTAGCAAATGCAAAAAAGGTGTCTCACATGAGATAGTGGGTACGACACCATGCAGCTTTCTGGGGGTCTGAACTCTAGGTGGTACTATCTCAGATATGTAACTGCAAGTTTTGTTCGGTGATAATCATCATTACTGCACGAACAGTGCAAAAATTCTCAAATTATATCGCTATAGACGGTTTTACAGGAAGAATTTTAGCATTCAAATAAAATTTAATTTAGAACATTAGTACATAATTGAATGATAAACTATATTACTATGATACAATGTGATATAACATTATTCAAATTTAACGTTATTGTGTTCCAAGGTAACATGTAACGTCACTGTAACTTACACAACTTTATAACATTGTAATTTTCTATGCTATAATTATATTTGGGAAAATTGAGCACTTCTTTTGTTGTATTAGTACTTTATGAACTGATGGGGTTAACTCTAGCCAAGGAAAATAACATGCAAGCGTCGCGATGATCGAACAATAATTCCTGCGATGCAGGAGGTGCACGCAGCGTCGGGAGACATGTGCCACTGACAAGTGACTTCTTCGTGAGAATTTGGAGGAAAGCCAAGATGCTCATGGACTCCGACTTGGTGAGTACATATTGGTGTCTCGAAGATCTGCAACTGAGGTCTTGTGCATCCACGTTCCCAAGTCTGAAGCTTGTACTACATCTCTGCGTCCAACTTGCGCCAAACACTGTGACCATTTATCCAATCAACGCGAAAGCACGAACTATACAGATACCGCAGCTATATTAGCGAGCAAAAAGAGTTGACTCCATATTGTGCTTATACAGCATCTTCTGTTACCTACTGCAGGAGGAACAAGAACGAGTGAGGTGCAAGGAAAATTCTGTGCAAGTCTTCACTATCGAAGATGAGCCCGGCAACTCCCTGACAAAGCTGTAGGCACCCTCTAAGGCATGCCGTTCACTTGCCAACACAGCTGCCACTTCCCATCTCAGCGACATCAAAGTGCAAGGGAGGTGTGGTCGCTCATTCCAAGTTCTATGCATCGGCGAGTTGCATCTTCGTTTTCATAGCCTTTTACACAACAAAACTTGACCGGCAGCCAACGCTTCATAAGGTCAGCATAATCGGTACTTAGGGAAGAAAACTGAGTCATATGAAACAGTGAGCAGATTTCATTAGTCCAATCGTCATCCTCGAAATGACCAACAATCGCTCGCTATTACCGGAGAGACCAAGAAGCCTAAACAAGAACTTCTTAGAACTTAAGGCAATATCGCTTATCTTAACGGCAATGACATTATTTTGTTAACAATGGGCAAGGCCGAGAAAAACTTTGTAATTGATTATAAAAGCACAGGGCATCACGAAGTCTTTGCCTCTTATGCTTTTTGGTGTGTCATAGCTCTGATCGAGTTTTGTAGACGGATGACTAGTAGACAAGCTAGATAGTTCATGTTTTCAGGAACAAGTATACCGCATGCGACGTAAACAGAGAACGCCTGACCAGGTTCACTGAATCGAAGTGCCTAAACTGGTTCTGTACTCTCATTGTCCTGTTCTCGTAAGAAAACACGGAGAAATACTACATCAATACAAGCCCTTTGTGAAAGGGAAATACTTTAACGGTATTTGATTGTGCACGAATATCAAGATACATTGTTGCATGATAAAAACGTTATAAACCCAAGCAAGAAAACGTCTCCACGTATCAGTTGAAGCACTGACGAAGCATGAAGGCAGAAATCAAAACCAAGTGATCCTTAGCATGAGACATCCGGTGGTTTAAAACATGTAGCACTGCACTTCTTGGCTCCGTATACCCTGGAAACTTTATAGCATGGAAAAGACGAAGAACAGGAGAGAAAACAAGCGCAATATATGTTCTATAGTCCTCGTCTTTTTCATGTTTCATTTTTTTTTTTTTTTTATATATATTGATCAACACGAACAGAAAACCCAGGGGCCGTATTCCGATTTTGCGTCGTTATCGAAGTGTCGCTATCTCACGTGATCTCGAGTCATCTGATTGGTGGAAACGCCGGAACATGATGTTGATACCTCTTCCGGTTTTGTAGGGGCAATACCCGGTTCTGGAGTTTCGACCAATCAAATCGCTCGAGGTCACGCGAGATAGCGACACTTCGATAACGACGCAAACTCGGAATACGGGCCCTGAAAACAAATCCTAAACTGTGACATGTATTAATGTGATGATCTTACATGCAGGAACATTTGTTATTTTTATGTGCTGTACCTTAACGTTTTCAATTAAAGATTTGTTGCTATTAACTACACTGCTTATTTATTATATTTTTAAACAAGCAGTAATAATTTACTATACCAGAAAAGGTATCATTTATTGCATCTCTGACACGTACAGCTAAAACTGCGACGAAATGACCAATTAAGGCAGCATAGAAATAACCTGTGCAGAATATGCCCCACGCCAAATACACTACTCAGTTGCACCTTCTATCCTTCTTTGTTAGAGGTAGCCCTAGACTATGGGAGTACCTATACTTATCAGTTCCTCCGATAGGGACCAGCGAAATATTATTACTAGCGCTCTCTCTAACATAAGCTTCCAATGTTCTCCTTTGCTTTGTAAGAGGGCCCTCCGTACAATGCAGAAGCTCTCAAGTGCCATGCAGGGGACTGCTCCCCCAGCCTCTGTAATACTGGTAATAAATGCTTCCACTGGAAGCACCCTCTTAGGTGCAAAGTTATTGTTGCGAAAGCAACACTACGCTAGTGGAGAGCCATTTCGCGTCTGCAACCGCTTCGCCACCTGCGCATGCGCAAAACCAGTCGTGACGTCACGACTGGTTTCGCATTTCGAAAAATTGTCCCGCCTCAACCGGAAGCTCATCTGCATGTACAGTGAACTAGAATACACTGTATTTGCATGGAAACCGCGCACAAAGATTGAGCACTGTTGTCCCTTTTGTTGTGTAGTAAGTCTTACAGCTGTTCTTACCTTGTTTGGTCCCACTCGATGAGAAACCAGAACAGTCTGTGACGACTGAAGGAGCAAACGGCGGAAACACAAATTTTGCACCTAAAGGCAGCGGTTGCATCATCCAGCATTATTACAAAAACATGTCATGCTTGTCTGGGCGATTTCGAACGCGACGCTTTCCTCCAGCGACGCCAGATGACGTTACAGCTGCCTTTTGCTGGAAACTCTGCGTTGACATCTTTTTCTCCTCAGTCTCGTCGCAGACGGTTCTGGGTTTATCATGCGCGACCAAACCAAGTAAGCACCATGGTTATACTTTCCTCGTGAAGAAAGGGACAACGCGCAAGCTTTGTGCACGGTTTCAGCGCACGTGAGCCACCGGTTGAGGCGGGGGAATTTTTCAAAACGCGTGCGATAAAGTTTCAGAACACTGTGTCACCCGCGTCGGCTTCGCGGCAGACAGCCGTGGAGAAGTTGAGCGAAACAGAGAAAAGGCATCTCAGAAATCAGAACGTACGCAATTCGTCGGATCCAGAAGTTGTAGCCTGGCAAAACGCTGCAGCTCAGCGAAAGTTGGAGGAGAAAGCTAAACGAGCAGCGGAGACACCGGAAGAACGAGAAGAGTCGTCGCCGTGATGCTAAAATGCGAGTTGCACAGATATGTCCATTGGTGACACTTCTACCCAGCCTCAACAAGAAGAGAGCGGCTCGGAGTTCGTGGTTCTTCTCTTCTACGTTCTCTTTGACCTGTGCCTTTCTCTCGCTCGGTTACACCGGCGCCGATCGACGCGCGGCTCTACCGCCGAACGGGCGCATAACCGCTGCGCCCTAAAAAAAGGCACCTCAGCATGGTTTTCCTGTCAATATTTGTACTTGGGGGATGCGACAATCTCCTGTCCCACACCACCCCTTATATATTCCCCTGGCCTACCAAAGGTATTTGGCCAAGGATAACAATAAATAAAATATTTACACAAGGCTTTCTTTTTTTTTTTTTTTTTTGCTGCTTTCATTGGCATTAGCTAGATTCCACAGGCCATACCATATGCATACTCAATAAAATCACCCATGCGCAAAATAAGAGGTGTGGCAGCCAAAAATTGAAATTTTGATAGGCACCTATGCACCACCTTTAAGAACGTGCCTTATTGTGCTACATGCTAGCATTAATGGCTCCCGTCTGCAGCCCTCCTTGCAAATCCGCATTCATGGTTGCACTTTCACTTGAATAGTCACTAAATTACTAATTTCTTAGTTAGTCACTTTATCATCCAACGCATGCTCATTAGTGTGTAGTTGTAAGATACCACATTGTGTGAAAGGTCATGCTGCAGACAAAGTGTAGCCTGTACAGACATACCTGTCTGGCTTGTAAGTAATGTGTCTGAATCGGGATCCAAGGATCCTGGAGGGTTCAATTCTCATGTCAAAGGAGTTACCCGAGTTCGCAGCTCCTCACAACTCAACCACGTCATGTGGTCTTATGACATCAACAACCTGTTGACCAATCAGTACCCAGCCTTGTCACCTGGCAACTATCACCTACCAGAAGGAAGATTATGAGTTTTTGCCCCAAGCCGACAACACTGATGCCGGATTTTCTAGAGAGCAGAAAGTTTAAAGCTTATTGAATTAAAATCGGCTCACATGAGAGCACAAAGCAAAAGAGATGTTGAAACATTTGGTTGCCAGAATACTTGTTTGCAACTCCATGTCCAATCTTTCTACGCTGATGCAGTCTAGTAACGTACAAAGAAGATGACTGAGGCAAGCACCCTATTCAGTGTTAGCAATGTGCCAATGCAAAGAGACAAAATCTTTCCTTGACACCATACCCAGTGCTGCCAAATACAGCTTCATGCCTAAAGTACACAGGCAGCAATTACAAAGAACCTGGACAGACGCAAGTGATATGGCAGTACCATAACGGCCACACATGCTATAGCATCAGCACCATTCATAGAAAGCACTATTGTTATAGTCATCTAAGACACCATTAAACTGAAGATGCATGTGTGGAATAACTAGACAAAGTGTCATGAAGCATGGGCAGCCATAGTTCCTAAGGATGGGCATGGAAATGGACTTTCTGCGAGTTGGAAGCTGCCCCATATTGTAGATTTTATAGCCGAGCCGGATGTTATACAGCAAAGCACCATTAGGTCAGCCTGAATACGTATGAAGCTAGCATCTAACGTGGTCACACCACGGTCTGTATTCAGAGTTTGCGCCGCCATCAACACTGCCTCTTGGGCATGACTTGCTTAGACTCTTTAAAGGGCCACTGTCCAGGGAAGGCCCTTTCAAGCAAAGGAGCCCAGTGTTTCGATCAGGTACCGGAGATAGTCTGTGCACAACGCTACAGTGACACGCGCGCCGCAAAGCATCGAAAATACAATTCAAAGCTCTCTCATGCTCTCCTTTGGGCAGCCAGCTTCCCCGTTTCCTGCGCTGGCCCGACGGGCCACAGTAATGACGTACGTACCGCGAACGACGTCCATTGGTCCGTCTCGCTGACTGACGGGAGAAGGATGGGTATCTACCGCTCGCTGCGCGCTTTTCCCTCGCCACGGCCAGACTGAATCCAGCGACGCGTGCTCCCTCGGTCGTTTCTTTTTTTCGCGCTCGCGGAGTGCCACGCCCCACCTCCCGCCAAACGCGGAGGAGGAAGGGGAATTTGTCTTGCGGAGGCTAGACGACCTCGGGCAGGAGAGTGAAAAACCTTTGTGAGGGAACGGAAGGTGAGAAGCATGACAGAATTGGGTGATTGCGGTGGCTGTAACTGCGTTATTAGTTACTCTTTTCAAAAACATTTTGCGGCCTTGCGTTCTAGGGGCGAAGTCTCACAGTCACCGGGGAAAAAAATATTTTCGACCGGAGGGTGGACAGTGGGCCTTTAATACAGCTGCAACAGTAAAACTCAAAAGTAAGGAAATCATACACCATGCAAGTATAGTTTAGCTTAGCAGTTGCAAGGATCATATGCTAGCATAACCTACCTCCAAGATAGTGCTCACACAATTCCATTTTCTGTGCAAAACTATGGCAACAAGTGGGTTGCTGTGCACCTCAGCATTACAGCAAAATGGGCAACTTATCAGGAAATGAAAAAATATGCGCAATGTTACCACCTGACTTTTATGTGAAGACAAGGAAAAAGAAGACAATGCCATTTATAATTTAAGTTCAGCGAATCTTCGACAGAAACACAAAATATTAAGGGATCATAAATGCATGACTCTTGTGACTTTTATTAGCGGCACTGAAAGTGCAAATGCCTCATAATAAGCTATACAACTCCTAGAGAAATGTTTCTTCCATCAAGCAACAGTGACATGCACAGTGCTGAACAATAATGCGCATCCTTGTATAAAAACATACATATAAAAAATAACAGGACAACCTCCGGTGCAAACCGCCCTGTGGAGAAATGTACGATCTGCAAAGGATATCGTCTTCTGCCAGCATGCATGCACGCATACACACACATCCACATAGGCAAATGCAATGCAAGAGAAACAAAATGAAACAATAAGGTATTTAACTTGAGTATGAACATGGCGCAACAACAATGAATCCTTTCACACAGATGAGCAACAAGGAGAAACTTTCACTTTCAAAGCACCTGCCGACAGAAGGCACGATCCCTGCACAACGCACACATAGCCGACGACCAAACTTGGCCATTTATGTTGAGCATCCTGGAAATTGATAAAGTACATACTTGCACACCATCTTGTAACCGAGAAGATTGTTCAATGCAGCGAAGGTATGAAATGCCAGGCAAATATACTAAGAAAGGCACTTCTTCCTCAGCCTGCAGTTGCTCATGTATGAAACATTCCCCATATAAGGGTCTCTCACTAATAGCACTGGCAATAACAAGAAGGGTGTGTGTAAAATGAAGAAAACATTCACAGTAATATCTTACAATAGCAGCATAGAGCAGAAATAAAGGAACATTAAAATAACAGTCAAATTCAGCTGACTAAAACATGTGGCAACGGCCACAGTTGCAAAGTGTACACTAAAAACATTGCCTTCCCAAATTCACTGCTCCGGTAAGATGCTAAATTTGTAGAAAATCAGTCCAAAAAGAGATATACTAAGATGCCCTAAGTAGAAAGCTATATTTATTACAAACGTTCACTAAGGCCTAACGTAACCAGGGAGCAAGAGCTCAACAACAACACAGGTGTACGCTCGGTAACAAGCATAATTAAAACCATCTGTCCACATATGCTTCCAAGTATGAAACTCCTCCATCAGCACTGAAAGAAATGACTACAAAGTTCATCCTTAAATTACACTCCAGAAGACCAAATCATCACACAGTCTCAGCCTCTTCCGGGCACATTTTGTTCTTGCCACAGCCTTTGTCCCCAAAGAGAATCACCACCGACATAATTAATGCAGCCACTTGGAGAGCACAGCATAAAGACGTCGCATTTGGTATGAGGTGGGAAAAGTCTAGAGTACTTGACCAACATTATTTTTTCCCGTGCTGACGCAGTGTAGTGGTCAGACCGGCGATCCTTTGTTTTCCGATTTCTTAGACTTTTTTTGTCGTGTTGTCTTGGACGATGACTCGGCGGCATCTTCAGACTCGGACTGTGTCTCTGATGGTGCCTCAGCGCCTGCAGCTGTTCCATTTGGCAGCTCGCTTCCTGGTGCACCGGCAGGTTTTGAGAAGCCTCCACTGTTCATTTTCTCAATGGCTTTCCTCAGCTTTTCACGTGCAAAAAAGAAAAAGAGCCATCAGTTCATCACTACCCCTGTTTCTGCTCTAAAAATGGAGCGGTCATCGTTAATCGCATATGCTTCTTTATGAAGTAAAGATTACACTGTGCTTCTATTCACACTCATTCAGTCTTTGTCATCATGTGATTCTTCAGAAAAGGATATGAATGGGAACTGTAAGGAAAATGCTTTATTACCATTTAACGAATACACCCATCCTGCACTATTTTACCAATATTAGATAAAACAGTTCAGATACACCTAATAGCCACACACTGAAGTAACAGAACAAAATCATCAGCCAAATTCACTACAGCACCTAGTCATACAAAATGGCAGTGTTAAAATATGGAAGACACATATACAGATACAGATGAATACAAGCATAAAATGAACATGTAAAAAACATACATGCAAATAAAATTTGGAGCTTTTAAGCGCTTCCATGCAGTAGATGCCTTCCAAGTTGCTTTCTGGTATAGAGAGCAACTCTTTATGCTCGTTTAGACATGAAGAGTTCCTGTTTCCATCAACCAGTTACACATCAGTCACGCTACACGCACTCTCGAAGGATAAAACATGTAAAAGTTCACATCTAAATATGCTTCACAACACTGCTTAGTTAGCCTTTTCATGAAGCGAAGTTTACTCTGCTTCAAGGACCCCACAAACAATCCATAAACAGTCACCTACCCAGTTAAATGCCTCACGATAGCCAAAACGCAAATTATATAGCTTAACTCATACCAACCGCAAGCCTGTGGTTTTCTTTGTGGACACATCCCAGTATAGATTGAGAATAGAAAATGCCGTCAACAGCAGAAATTTGGCTTACCTCTTTCAGAGCCACCACTCCTATAAGACGTCCTATGGCTGTCACATATGCATGCTGCAGGCCCAGCATCGAGAATATGGAATGCACCTTTGATAAAAGAAAGGGCAATATAGACTGAGTCTAAAGTATGCCAGCCATTTAAGAAAAATGAAGCTTTCCTATGTTTTGTAGTCACAGTCATCAGCACCATCATCATCATGCAGCCTGAATACACCCACCACAGGGTAAAGGCCTCTCCCATATTCCTTCAATTAACCCAGTCCTGTGCCAGCTGCCACAACCTAATTCCAGCAAACTTCCTAAACTCATCTGCCCACCTAACTTCTTACCTTACCTTAATAGTAAAGAATACTGGCTGACATCTTTTACACTGTTCCTCTATCTCGTGCTAAACTAGCAAGCAGCTCTTACCACACATGTGGCACATATGGCGGTAGCATACCTTGATGAGTGTGGTCCTTTCGACCAATTGGAACGGTGCTGGGTCAATGTGACAGTGTGCATAGTCTATGGGCTGTGCCAGTTGCTCCTCCTCCCAAGACAGTTGCTGAGAAACAAAGACCATCGAAATAAGTAAACACCAGTGGCCCCAGAAATTCATTACAAAAAGTACCCAGTAGCAGGAAAACAGACAGCAAAACATAATTGCACCACAGCACGCCAATGAAATGAAAGCGCAATAAAATCACAGATAATTTTGTATGCCTGCTTGTTATGCTCCTGCTGCTCAACAATGGTCGCACTCAATGCTACAGCATGTCTGTTACAATTAAAAAAGTATCACTCACTAGGACATATAACACTGCTAGAATGGCACCTTAATTAGCTCATCACTAAAACCTAGCACAGGTATCATAGTGCAGGAGTGATAATGCTGTGCAGAGAGCAGAGACTATTTTGTCCAGGCAAACTTCAACACGAACATTAGCATTAAAGCTAAACGATGTGCGGTGCTTTGAAAATTCGCATGGATAGAGTAATATTTTCTTTTCAACAATACATCCAGAAAATACTACAACTATGTCATCTATGCTCACTTGAAGTTCTAAAACAGAAATATATATTTTGTGCAGTGAAACTACAAAAGAGCGAGATTAATGCAGGATGTCCTACCAGAATAGAATGTTATCAGTATAGAAAAAGAAGCAGGTCAGAGAGCACTCGAAAAGTCAATTAAACCTCACAATGCAGCACTCAAACAAGAAAAAAAAAAAAAGAGAAAAAGTAACTCACAATCTTTGATATTCAGGTAGTCTAAGCTTTAGCAGTTATTAAATCAGCTACACAGCAGTAATATGATTGTACTTGTGTGACTTACCTCCTCTGGTGACATGTCAATAATCCTCTCACGAGGCTGTGATGAGAGAAAAAAATTATAAATTCATTATATCATGTTAGCCTATGTCACATGATCTCTTTTTTTTTTGCTAAGGTTTTAGGAGCAAAATCATAAAATAAGCACATATGTGTACTTACAGTTATTGCTGTACCAAATGGCTAGGAAAAATTAAAGTAAAGAAGCACTAACTGCCTGCCAATGTTAGTTAGAGAGACAAGTATATTCAGAAGTTATAATTCTGAACATTCTTAAAAACTGTAATAAAATGTTTGCGAAGAACTCACCAGTTGCACCCGTTTTGTGCTTGTGGGAGTGTTGGGCAAGCTGGCATCCTGCCAATGGAAAGACACCATCATGGCATTGTTAAAACTCAAACACGATCAAAATACAATACGTCACAGTATATACTGCAGGGGAAGCGCACAAATGCAAAATTTACAGCAGGAAACAAACCTTCAGTGCATATATATATATATATATTTTTCTAAACTTTAAGTTATTATTGATGGCCCAACAGTTAAGAAAAAAGCGAAATGAGCAATGCAGTCCTATTTAAAAATTAGGAATGGTCACTAGTAAATGTTCACTCACCTTATCAGGATTTACATCTTGCAGAGTTAGCGATTTTCTGAATATAACCTCAAATGCTTGCCTCAGCCTGGAATCTGAAAAAAGTGACAGCTTGGTTAATTTACGATTGACTTTCCTGATTAATTCACAACATTATCTAGCAATTATATACTCTGAGCTCATTTTCTTTCTGCACTCCACTGCACAAATCAAGTGCTCCCAATGATGACAAGACAAGCAAGACATCAAATACTTGAAAACAAAGCTGGCTATGTGAAATAGCTCATTCTTCTGAAAACTGGAATAATTTAGCACGTTTTTCGTAACGATCAATGTATGACAGCCGTCAGATTTGGGCTTTAAATCTGCTGCAAGCACTCCTCCCATCGGTTCAAAATAGACTCATGCTCAAGGCAAAATTTAATCACACTATTCACCTACTACATTCACTATTCACTATTCACACTATCTCATTAATCACCAGCCAACCAGTTGATAAGTACATAGAAAACTAAATATGGAAACTGCTTGTTCTGCAGATGCAGCAAACATATATATGACATGCATTAAACATTTTTTGCAGTTAACTATGCACATCAGTTGCAACTTAAGATGTCTACAAACACAAACTAGAGAATTTTACTCCTGTAACAGCAAAATTATGTTTTGCCAGCAGAGAATCTTGTAAGCAAACTGGAGATGCAATACCTTGAGATGTTATTGTTGAGTATGGTGACTGCATGCCATAGTCCTTGAGGATAGACTTTTTTGGTGACTTTGGTGTCAGCGGAGGAGATGGAGGTGGTGAAGATTTTGGAGATGGCTGCAATAAAAACATGTGATGGCATGACTAACTGTGTTGAACTCTGACAGGCATTGCAAATTAAAATCAAATACGATGTAATAACCATTACATAAGCAGAGCTAATGAGATAACAGCAAGGCTATAGCATTCTGAGCACAGCCAAAAACGTACAGACAATCAAATTTTGCGAGATCTGTGTTGTACACCTCAAATCCAGTGCACCTCCTCATCTATTAGCCATAACAATGCATGCTGGCTGTGAGTACGCCAAAATACTTTTCAGTTTTAACCCGAAAGCACCTATAAACTTCGACAGGTAAAAAAAAAATTATGAAATGACTTCAAATCGAAAGGCCTTCGTTACTGGCCATGTTGAGGCTAACAGGTAGCTGTTTTTCACTGAGAAGCAATTTCCTTTTTTTCCTTCTCAAAAAAAAAATAAAATGCTGAGGAGGCACCCAGAACAGTACCAGCATAATATTAAACCCTTGTCAACAAATGCGTTGCTCCGAACCTTATTGCACAGTGGGCACAGCAGAGCACCCAAATGCTCGCAGCCAACGTAATTCTAGGAAAGCTTTTTGTTAAGTATGAACTGCAGTGGTAATGTTGGTCTGTGCGGAGCCATTTTTTTTTTATCCACAGCAAAGAAACCTTAGATTCAGCCAAGCTCATGAACAAAAGGATTAATCGTCATGGCAGAGAGTACTGAATCATGGCTTTCACAAAAGGCTGTCAGGAACTGGAGTGTTGTGGTCAATGCTGTCTGTCTTTATTAGGCCTTGAGCACAATAGCCCCTCCAAAGTGTGCTTCCATGATGGTTGTCTATATGCCTGCTGCCAATGCTGCTACATATTTGCGTCAAATTTCGCCATTTCTCAAGCGCACTGACATCATGACAGAGAGAAGCCAAACCTCAGAGCGCTTGTCTAAACTTTAATATTTGCAAAAACTTCAGAGAGTGGCCTGTCTATACAAGACGCCTGCCTCGCTTCTTGCATCTATTACGCTTCAGTCGGAGAAAACCTCTTATATGAAATGCATGGCCTCCATGGTGTGAAACTTTTCATCTTAATAAAGAAGTGAAATCAAGAACCTGCAGAACGTTGCTGAAGCCTAGTGAACATGGTAAATGACTACCTAGAATTGCAGCTTGCAGCTTTTGTACATCATTCTGCAATGTGCTCAGATAAATTCTTTACAACATCTAGGAAAGCCACTTTGAGTTGCAGGTCACAAGAGACCTGTAGATAGATGCCCAAGCTGCTGTCTGTTATGCAAAGCTGAATTGCCAAAGGATTCCGCTGACTAACAGACCTACAGACTCATGGTGCAGAACAAATGTAGCCTCAAGATGCTTGTGCCAGAAGCCAAAACTTTCCATCATATAGTCATTGCTGTCACTTCGTTGCTTTAAAAACTACATGCATGCATATAGCCTGCTTTGCCCCATGTGCCTTCACCAGTACTAATATCGAGCAAGCATTTTAAAAGCTGGATGCTTTCAACACATGTATGCTAACCTAGCTAATCGAGTTAAAAAGCTAAGCAAGCCTACTGCTACAATCAACTGTGCATGTGTCTGCATGAATGAAGAAAACAAAAATGATGTCATGCTTTTTGTGTCTATTCCCCTTTTTGAATCTTTTTTACTGATAAACACAGCCTTTAGAGCTTCAATCACAGAACTAGCTAGAAAACACCGACTCCCCAAAAACAAAATGGAGCCTGAAAAACACCAGTCGAATTTTTCACAAATGAACACCAGAAAGTGCATGGCCATGCAGCAAATGAATGCTAATAGTACAGCCTAGCATGAATACTTGCATATAGCATGTGTACACATGTACACACAATGTGTACACATGTACACACAATGTGTGCACACCATGCAATTGTTTATATTAGGGCATAGCATTGTTTCTAACAGCACAATGAGTTTTTGATCATCCCATGGTTTTCCAGCTTTATTTTTCCCAGCCTAAATCGCGTTTTTAAAAATAACATTTTAGTTCTTATAATCTGAAGTTATTTGTTAAGTGCTTCTGATCTTGACATGTGTCCCTGTTTTCTTGGTCACTGGCATTGCTCCAGTTCTCTGTATATTCTTGCGCTGCTGTTTCCCAAGTAACGTTGCCATCTAGTTTTCTACAGTTGATAGCAAGCACCCCTGTTTGGGCCCAAAAAGGGCGCACAGTAATTTGCAAATAACTAAACACAATAATTCTTCAACATCACTATGATTTCTTAAAAGTTAACAGGTAAAATACTGCCTCCTAGAAAGGAATGGCATGCGACGTTTCATCTTCGCAATCACAGGGCAAATAAACAAGTACATTAAAAAAAAAAACAATACCAATCCTGACGCCAGCAAGAAGACTACAAAGCATGTAGAGATGCTATGAGATGAAACATACTAACTACATGGCAAGCCCAAAAGACAAGCAGCGCTGAATAAGGGGACGTTTGTTCACAGGGAAAGTGTGGTGGGTAGACAGGGAATGCAAACGGCCGCGCCGAAGAGAAAGACGCACCCTTCCACTGTTCGTGACAGGGACCACCTCGAAGCGCGACTGACGCCGCTGCTCCATGGGGCTCTTGCGCGCCGTCATGTCCATGGAGCGGCGCCGGGCAACCTCCTGGAGCCGCCGCCAGCGGCCCAGCTGCAGCTCCATCAGCCGCAGAAGCTCCAGTCGAGGGATCGAGCCCAGCAGGATCATGGAGTCTGCACAATCACATGGGAAGAGAATGAGAAAAAAGCCTGAAGCTTGAGTCTCTGAAAAGGACCTCATGAGCATCCTTTTTATAAGTTCCATGCACACGCCAGATGCCGCCACCATTGGTGCTGTGTTCAGCGCCATCTGTGGCCACTTCTGCATCCAGAGTGGGTTGGTGCCCAATAAGAATATGTGTAAAGAAAACTGTTACGAGCGTTCTAATGACTTCACAGTGAACCTATGACATCTCTTTATGAAGAAAAATCGAATACACCCTAAAGAACAAACTGCGAAAGAATAAAACCTAATTTCAACAGCTATACATTTTTAAAACACCGCAATATGTGCGCGTTGGAGTCAACCCTGGCAGCTGACACCAGACAAGGGCATGACCCATGGAAACACGTGAAAATAAAAGTTTCGGAACAGTTCTTGTTTCGCCATGTATTCATGTAGGCACCTGTCCATTTAAAGTTGCTGTGTGCTTTGAAGAAGGCTGTGACAAACCATGTAATATCACTGCGAAGCTGCATTTGTAAAACAGCAAAATATGTACCTATTGGAACACCGGACGCGTCCTTAACAGGTGTTCTATCAGCTGGGGTTCCTGTGGATCCCACAAGCTTCTCCTGAAATCCTCCATACTGTTGTGTGTGCTACACTGGCTGAATAATATGATCACTGAAGCTAGAAAGCCTAGAATTTCCTACATGAAAATCAGCTCTCAAACGGCATGGCAGGGGAATGAAAACTAACTGCGCAACTTTGCGGAAGAATGTGCAGGTGATAACCCAGCAGCTTCCAGCATCCGCACTTAAGCTCCCTATGTTATGTTTCTAAACGAAGCAGGGTTTCGGCCAGCCAGTGGCCTGACAAGGTTCTTTTGACAAGCGGCGCCCTCTGCTACAGATAAAATGTGGCAAATGAAACAAGGAAAATATTGTTATAGAGCACATTGAAAATGAAGGCAGCCCTCTACATCTTTCTTAATTAAGACAGTGAGAAACACGTCTGTTATGGAAATAACTATCAGAAAGATATAACAAGACATTACTGCTGACGACAATCAAGCAAACTGCATTCAATGTCTCCACCATTCCTGCTCTCACCTTCTTGGTCCCCAGTGAAATCGGATTAGTGCTGTTGCAGTCAACAAAACAGCAGTTAGTGTTACTCTATTCAGGGTCAATGAGTGCCAAAAAGAAGCTCCGTGACAAAATGTACAACTCACTTCCACGCGCCGAAATTTTGCTGCTTGCCCACTCCTGATGCCTGTGCACCGCCATGGCATGCACATGGCTACCGAGTTAGAATCACATGTAGCCCGTATAAAGGTCATTAACCTCCTTGGAGCTCATACACACTGCTAGCATCAGGAAGACGTATGGCTGCCGCCTAGAGTGATATGCAATGAAATTTTCAACAACAGATACCCTCAAGCTACAATTACTGCGAGTTCCCAGAACTGTGTCTTTTCTTCAGCTATACTGCACGCTTTCACTGCAGTTCATCTGACCAAGTACTCAAGCCAAAGTTCCTTAAATTTTTTTTTGTATCAGTGACACTTCAAAACAGAATGCCGTGCAGCAAATGTGCTTGCTGTGCAAGCAACTCTTGGTAGTGGCCTGGAAGTGCGGAGATAATGCAATAGTATCGAAATAATTTCCTGTTGTCCCTCACCCACACTCATGCTGGTGGGAAAGATGTGAGGTGCTCACCGGGCGACTCGACAAGAGGAAAGCAATTTAGGCGCTTGTTGGTGCGCAGCAGGTGTTTGAGGTCCTTGTAGGTAGCACCCTGCCAGATGAACACCACATCGCGGACCATAATGTCCTCCACGTAGATGTTATGTGCCCTGCATCAAGGCAGTCACCATAGGTGAAAGGAAGAGGAAAGAGGGGTCAGCAGGCAGAAAAAAAGAATAAAGAAGAGGTCATCGAGAGAGCAAGGGGTGCACATTTAATCATCACCCAAAGGGTGCCATTCAGCTCATAGTGTAATGTTTATGTCCTTTGTGTACAAAACTCGATTTACGCTAGAAGATTTCCTCAGCAGTGGTGCTAGTTATGCACCTGTTATAACTATGCACCTGCTATGCAGGCTATGCTATAACTGAAATCTGTGTAAGACACTACCTACACACTAGTCAGATGCACAACATTCAGCCTAAGCTCGCTCAAGAAAAGGAAGTGTTAAGTGATCTCCGCACAAGGCAGAATCAAATGTGAGAACTATGATACAAAGGATTCAAAATACGAGTATCTCCGGCAGCAATAGTTTGGGGAAAAACGAAAGTCGGTTATCGCTGTATGGGTCACAAGCCGCAGTGACCTAAAATATTAACGTAACAGCCCTTCAAAATGTGCACTGACCAAAGTGTACTTGGACAACGATGAATGGTTCATCTTGAAAGTAGCAGCACGAACAAACAAGGACATGAAAGGGAGCAAGACAGAAGCTAACTTGCGACTAAAGTTTATTGAAGCAAACATGAAATATACAGAGTAGCCAAGCAACAGCACTAACCACATGATCACTGATAAGCAGACAGCAAAACACGAGTCACTAAAATTCCCGAACAGTTCCCTGATCTAGATAACCCAATTCACTGCATGTTGATGCGATGGACGACTAACTAACACATTCGTCATCAAGTTGAAAAATCTGTCTAACTTCAATGATTGCACGGTTGATTTTCAATTATTAGCAGCCAAAATGCACATAACTGAAAAAAAAAAAAAAACCAAAGCAGCCAGCGCATTCCTTATAATTCAAAGACAAGTTGCTACCTCAACCTATATCTACACACTTCTCGTGCTTCCGTAATCGTGCATTTAAACACCTTCCAGTTTGACCTACATTAACCCGACTGCAAGATAGTGGTATCTATACAAAACATTCTTTTTGCATGGTATGCATACATACTCATTATTCACTCGACATGCTTGCTATTCTCGAGCCACATTGGCCAAATTATTCTTAACAATATTGCTACGAAGATGACGAAGCGGGCAGTGGCGTGGGGCGGAGCGCTCGCACCAGGTCCGCTGGCCATTAAAGCACATTTCATCATCGTGTCATCACGTCGTTCTGTTTCTGTTGTGTTGCCGTGTTCCATCGCTTGTCATGCCACCACGTAACAGTATTACAAATGCTTGGCAATTTATTAGGGGCCGAGAACACCACTTTAACACCATACTTCCTAGCCACAGTTTTCAAATTATGTGACAGTCTATACACATATGGTAACACAACTGGTCTTTAAGTGAGTCTGGCCCCTGCCTGCTCCCGGAAATCCCGGCAAAACAGTTTCAATTTCTTTAGCCATTTGTCACACATTCTTGCAATAATGTGAACTAGAAAACCTGCATTCGTTAGCCTAGAAACCTGCTCATTAAAACTGATCGTTGTGAGGTGAAAGCACGACTTCTCCAATACTGAACCCAGACCGCATACTGTAATGCTATCTTTAACAAGCTTTGAATGGTTAGACCTGTAATCAAGTAGCGGCTTAGCACTCCTAGGTGAATATTGCCAGCACACATGGTGCGTAAGCATAATATCAAAGTAATGTCCAGATACCTCAGTTTTTTTTGTTCAGTCATTTGTTCCATCGTAAACCTAAGACTAAGGCTTTCCTCCTTAAACAATTTAAGAATATCCTACAGGCCTTAGTATATCACACATTTTGTAAAGGGTCGAAAAATCATCTACATACCAACAAAACTTTTCCCCTAAAAGCCGATTCACGCGACGGACCATCAGTCCATGGACCACGTATTACGCGTTGGCACGTCACTGTCACTACTATGTAAGGCACGCTGTCAGCCTGGTCCTGCCCCCTTCAGGATAATGCGCACTATAATTGTGCTCTTGCGTGCTGGTCACTCCGGCGCACTACAATAAATAATTGTGCTCCTACTGTCACCCCCACCAGTTGGGGGTGCGTGAGGCGCGTATAGTAGTATGATTACCTATTATACTGCGCATCATCCTGATGGGGCCCAGGAGTGCCAGCCTCCCCTGCCTTTAGCAGTACTGCAAGCATCGTCAGGATGATGTGCACTATAATAGGTAATCGTGCTATTATACGTGCCTCTGCACCCCCAACTGGTGGGGGTGACAGTAGGAGCACAATTACCTATTGTAGTGCACAATTATAGTGCGCATTATCCTGAAGGGGGCAGCAGAACCTCATGGGCTGGGTCAGACTGTGTCATGCTAAAAGACCAGTTGTGTTACCATAAGTGCATAGGCTCTCGCATAATTTAAAAAATGTGGCTAGGAGGTATGGTGTTAGATGGTGTTCTCGGCCCCTAATAAATTGTCAAGAATTTGTAATATTGTTAAGAATCAATCGGCGAATGTGGCTCAGGAAAAGCACACATGCCGAGGGAATCATGAATATGCATACGTACCATGCAAAAAGAATGTTGTGTATCGGATACCACTATCTTGCGGTCGGGTTTATGTGCGTCAAACTGGAAGCTGTTTAAATGTATGATTAGCATCACAAGAGATGTGTAGATATAGGTAGAGGCACCAACTTGGCTGTGCATTGTAAAGAGTGCACTGGTTGCTTTCCATTTCTTTCAGCTACACATATTTCAGCTGTTCATCCATTGCAAATCAACCGGGAAATCGTTGAAGCTAGACATATTTTACAACTAGGTGACAAATGTGCTAGTCAGCCATCCATCGCGTTAACATGCAGTGAGTGGTGTTATCTAGATCAGGGAACAGTTCGGGAATTGTAGAGTCTCGTGTTTTGCTGTCTGCTTATCGGTGATTGAGTGGTTAGCGGTGTTGCTTGGCTACTCTAAACATTTCATGTTTGCTTCAATAAACTTTAGTTTTGAGTTAGTGCCTGTCTTGTCCCCTTTCAAGTCCTTGCTTGTTTATGCTACTACTTTCAAGACTACAACTTTACCAACTCGCCCTAATCACCATTCTTCTGAGATGAATGTTTATTGGTAAGGTAGATAGAAAGTATATGCGAGTCACACGCAAGTGACCGCATTGAGCAGATTGTGCGCGCACAGAACATATATTGTAGTACTTACTCGGATGACGTGGACAGAATAGGCGGCAGGTATGGGAGCTTCTTCAGTTTGATGATCAGATCATACACTGAAGGCTGAAGCATCTGGGACACGGCGTTTGCTATCAGCACCGCTATCTGCAATAGCAAGGAAACAAAAGCAGGTTCCAAATATAAATAAGCCGCAGTGTTCAATGCAATTTAATACGGTGCTCAGAAAAGACACTGAAACTGTTCAGAGTTGTACTTATAAGGTGCCCCGGTGACCGCACCGCTCGCTTATCATGTGCCTTACATAGGCTTTGCCAGAGTTGTGTGTTTCTCTTCTTTCGCCACCAAGCAACCGAGTACCACCGTGAAGCCAACCTGATGGACACTCCGACTGTACTGCATTAATCCCTGTGGGGATAGCTTGCCACACTGCTTCGGAGTGACTCACATTTCTGTTCTGATATGCTGTGGCAGTCTGTTACTGTTAGCTTTCATTCATTTCTTGTTTTCACCGGTTCCATCACCAATAATGTAATGGGGTGTTCTGCACCGAATCGCACTACTGGCTACGAAAGTAGCAAATCGCTTTGTTTCGTACAGTGCAGAAGATCTATGATTTGCCACTGTCTGCCGTGGTTGCAGCGCATCGGCCGTGAAAAGTGCATTTCAGAAAGAATATGCAAAATAATTCCTTGAGTGTTTTGTCAGTTCTAGAAATAGTATGATTCATACTTTTGTGGCTCTATTGAGGAACTACTAGACTGCATGAGTGCAGAAATTTCTTCAGTCTTTCACTAGGTGCAGTTACATATACTTCAGATGTAGCGGCGGTGATTTATTCCGATTAGGACAGCCAAAATATATCACTTCCCAACTCCTGCAAAGAGTATGAATGGATTCACTGCACAACTTGGTTGCTTATGCGGCACATGCAACTATAACCACTGAGCTCTCAACGCCCTCTAGTCCCAGTGGAAGTCTGGCAAAAATTTCTCCTAACCAGCTCACTGCTTTGCAACCTTCGATAAGCCTCTCCTATATAGGCCTCAAGCAACCCCTAAATAAATGTCAACTTTTGCCTTTCCAACAATGTGCCTATACAAAAAAGTAACAGACCGCAGCCATTTCTTTTTAATGTTAGCTCTCCTTCGCTTGTCCCCCGGTTTTCGTATTATCGGCGCAGTCCGCAGGTCAGACTTCGGCAGCACACCAAGCCAATATGCGTAGTTAATCAAATGCAACGTAGCTGCGCCAGCCCTGCTGTGCTTAGCCCTGCTATACTTTTCTGCGCATTTTTACTTCGTCGAGGAGAAAAGAAGTGCGCTAGAAGACAAGCGGCCGTTAAAGGCGGAGGTGAGCATAATTTTTTCACGATGCGGCGAGCGGCGTGGAGCCGAGGTCTTGGGGGCACCGAGCGTACATGACTCCTGCCCTTACTGTCCTTGAAGGATGAGAGGTGAGTGACGTGAGGGGGAGTGAGGCCTATGTTGTAGGCGCGCAAGCGACACGCGACTATTCAGTCTGCACGCGCTGCCCACAATTGGCCATGCGTACCAAAGTTGCCGCGACAGCCGCAACTGTGATATGTGGCACTCTCGCATTGGCTGCATGCAGCTGTGCGACCGCTCTGCCACTCTTTTGGCCAAGCCGCGTGACCTTCGCAATTCAAGTTCCCAGTGAGAGAGAGTGGCTTCGGACAGACATCAGCGAAATCAGTGATTGCTGCTTGTATGCTAAAATGCCAGTCCCATATATGATCATTCCTTTTTTTTTTTTTTTTTTGTCGGCGAATTCGTTTTGCGTGCGAAATACACGCGGTCATGCCTCAAACTTGCAGATCTTGACAAACGTTTTGTTTTGACAATACTGCTACTGAGCCCCGTTTCATTTTCTGTTTGAACAATTTGGGAGAGAGGGTTTTTGAAATCGCTCAAGCGGGGAAAGGAGGGAGGGGGTTGACATCAAAACTGACGCTTCACATGCACACACTGCGCGCAATATCTCATCAAATGTGACTCGACTGCATGAGCGCTTTTTCAATTTCGCCGCGCCACACGCATCGTCTGCACCTGCACACTTTCAACTACCGCGTCAGTGATACCGAAAGTAAACACCTAAGTTTGTTTAGAAACATCGAACCCTGTATAAACGCCCGCGGTAGGGGAAGTTCAGCGGCACGGCCGCACGCGTTTGACACGAGGGTAGAATTCAAGGGCAAGGCTTAGCGTTGCCAGCGGCCGCGGCTCGGTCGGTAAACTTGGCAATGTGCCAGTAAAATGCTGCCGCTGCCTCCAGACGCGCTTTTTAACGGCGATGGCGGTAGACGCGATACTAAAGCGCTCTTTATAATTAGTGTATCCCTTCCTTCGTAACTCGAGAATGCTGCGGCACAAAGCCCTAGGTCGAAGGCGGCCTCCAAACAACGGCGTCGACCGGTTTTCATGATGTCGTGGCCGGTTAATAGTATGAAATCGCAGGTGGTCAGCAAGTGCATACATTAAAGGGCCACTGTCCAGGGAAGGACCTTTTAAGCAAAGGAGCCCAATGTTTCGATCAGGTACCGGATATAGCCTGTGCAAATAACTGCGACGTGCATGACAGTCGCGGTTCGCGCCATCGGCTGGAGGGCTTCCTTCGAGAGGTTTGCGCTAGAAGCATTCTCTAGTTGTATCCGACTATACATAAAATCTCGATAGCGGATATCGTTTACAAATTATAGCCAGCATACTTTGTATTCAACGCACGCAGGACAAGACCCACTGAGCACAGAATATCTTGTAGCTGTCTTGATATGTCTATATTGGTCACATATATCTTGAGCTATCAAAGACATCTACAAGACGTCGCTTGGTGCTAGTCTAGAAGACATCATCGGCAAGATGTCTGGAATCTGTCTAGTGAAGAATTTTTATGTCTTCAGCTACGCAAGACAGTTATTAGCCGGCTTACGCCAGATGTCTTCTAGAGTTCTGCTTCAGAAGTCTACCATACTTCCTAAGAAGACGTGTCAGGGTCACATATGCGCCTATAGTGCAATATGTACACAATTTAACTGGACGACACTGTTCTGCATACTCTAAGTATAAATTGTCGAAGGTTTGTTCTAGCAATTTTTCAGCTTGCAAAATACTGTATCCAAAGTGCCTGCGCTTTTGAATTAAGCATGCAATTTGGGCTGTTTCCAGCATGCAGGACCAATATGGCACCAAGAAATGCTGTTTAGGCGATGGGTATCTCAACATAATGTACAAAAGCCGCTGACACCTTCATTTCTGCAGCCGATAGCCACACGCGTACTGTGTTCGACCTCGCTGGACGCAGTCCAGTCCGCCGGAAGACTCCAAACTCCGAGTGTTCACAACGACAAAGTAAGCTAGCGATGTATCCGTGTGTGATAAAAGCCAGTAGTTCGCACAGAGGAAAGATTTGCTGCGCCGATGTTAATACGGAACGCCAGCTATGCACGATCCGCCATTCCCAAACTTCGCGCGCCGTGGCCTTTTCGCACCCCTCCTCTTTACAGCGAGATAGAAAATAGTGCGCCAAAATAATTACGCAAGACGCAGGTTGTATTTACCGTTTTGAAACAAATACGTCATAAGCAACAGTTACATTTTACTTGTATAGCTTGTTTTATGAAATATATTTCAGATTTCTATTGTTTTTAAAGTTATTGTATCAATGCGCTGCTCGGCGGCTGGCCATTTCAAATTTTCGTCGTGTCTAGTCGTGTCTGCACGTTAGGCCGTTGGTTTGTGACTGCGTTGAAAATGTATCCCGCACAGCGGCTGCTACTTCTGGCTGCAAGGCAAGCTTCGCTGGGTGAGTAAGAAATTGTTTCTTCTAAATGAGTCACTTAATGGAGCAGTAAAGTGACTGAGTGTTTTCTTTTTCCGATAAAAATGCTGCAAGGACCGTTGTTTGCATCCGCCGGCGCAGGCTGTATGGGCGAGCAAGATAGCGCGCGCGGACCGTTTAGTCAGTACGAAAGGCGGTGTTTTATGGCGCATCTACAGTTTTGTGCATGCAGGAAGGTTTTTCGCTTGTAATTCCACTCGCCGCGTTTCGTGAACTGCCATTGGCGGCGGAACCTCGCGATGTAATTCTTCAAAATGAGCTTGGCGATCCGACGTCTTTCGTTGATTGCCGCTGGTTCTAACACCTTCCCAGGAAACACAACTGAGCACGAAAGTCTGCAGGCTTAGTGTGGCCTTCACTCTGCAGCAAGATACAGAAAATGCGCACCGTCGAGTGGAAGCCGTGCATTGTTTGTCAGCCTGCAGAGCTCTATACGCGCTAAGTTATGCCGCGGTTGCGAAAAAGAAAGAGAACGATCTCAATAAGCCGCCTTAGAGGGGAGGGTAAGGTGCATTCTGGCCACAGCGACTTTCCCAACTGCTAGCAAAATACTCTCTGCCTGTTCACAGGCACAAGTTTAAACGCATAGCGAGATAGGAACGGCGTACAAACATTCTGCAGTGATTTAATTTTAATAGTTCATAAAACGTTTACAGTCAGCCATTACATTGCCGTGATTAAGTGATTTTACATTTTCATATAGTCAGAAAGCACAATTTAGTTCTTTTTAAGTTCCTGAACTGCATGCTGTGTGATGTGCTGGTGCTCTATTTGCTTTGGTCCTCAGGCTTTTTTTTTTTTTTTTTTTTTATTGGCGGAAATGTTTTAAGAAATTAAGCTTCAGTTGAATTGGTACAGAAAGAAATCGAAATCAAATCTTTCGGACGGACCTCATATAACGAAAAGCCTATTATAATACACAAAAACATATCAATTTCATTTGTTTTCTTGCTTCAGGGCCAATAGACTCTTCCTATCCAGAACTGGGAAAAGAAAAGAGAGTACTGAATCATAACTTACTTTTAAGGCGTATAAAATGTAGCCATGTTATAAATGGGTTCAGTGTATGCCTTCTGGCTGTCCTCAACAACAAAGCTGTGACTCCACGCAAACCTTTTGATAGCATATGGACTCCTCCCGAAGTGAAGGTGTTTGGCATCAAAGGTGAAATACCTTCATTTAATTTCAGTTCAGTTCAGTCGTGTCCGACTCTTCGTGACCCTATGGACCATGTCACGCCACGCTTTCCGGTCTCTCACTATCTTCCTAACATCACATAACTTCATCTGCAGTGCCTCAAGGATCCCATCTAACCATCGCGTTCGCTGCCTACCCCTTCTCCGGCGACCCTCAACCTTTTCCAGCATCAAATCTTTCTCCAGCGACTCCTCTCTCATCAGATGACCAAAGTAGCTGAGCTTTGACTTTAGAATTAATTAACTTAGAATTAAGTTTAGAATTTAGAATTTAATGCTCTTTTTCACATTGTGCTGTTGTGTCTGTGTTTGGTGCTCTTGTTATTTTGTGTCTGCGCGAATTTTCATGTAAACAAAACACTTACCCAACAGCTCAAGCAAGTGAGCTATGCATTCTTTTTTTTTTTTTTTTTGCTCTGGGTGCATGCTCACTGTTTAAAATATTGCTTTCATTTGTTCTAGGAAAAACTGGTGATGCATACATACATAGGTACCTACATATATACATGCATAGATACATACATAGGTAATGCATCCATACATAGATACATGATACATAGATTTATTTCTTCTCTACATATGTCGAATGAAACACTTAGCAAACTCAGAGGCAGGAACCTTACCCAGCATAGAAAGTGACTCTCAATAAAAAAAAAGAAATGTATAAATCAGGAAAATGGTGGTTCTCTACAGGTGTGTCTGTTGGGGAAGACAAGAAAATGTTTTAGCCTTCGAGGTCATCAAGGAGTTATTAATATACATATATTATACTCAGCACTATTTTGTGCTGCTAGTGCGTGTCTTGGTTAAACATATTTCTATTGTGTACTCAGTACTCTCAACCTTATGTGACATATTTTGAGGTTAAATTCATATCCTATGTTTTGTAGTCAGTGATTTGCTTTATTAAACTTCACAAGAAATCGTTAAAGCATTGGAACACCTTGCAGGTTGCCACCACCTCCACGGCTGCCTAGCAACTATCCTTTTCCTGTCTGTGCTGCAAACACAACTTAGCAATGAGGGCCACAGGACTGACATCTCCCTGGCCAGTCGCGGGCTACTGACTGAATACACAGGTATGGTTTGACTGTGCCAAAAACTTAGAGTTGCCAACAGTGGGACTTTTTCCTTCTGTTAGTGTAGCTCATATATCTAAATCGTGCTTTTGATTTTAATCCTGGCAGGTGTGACATGGAAAGCCTTCAACACCAATGAAACTTAGTTTTGCCGACGTCACAAAAGAGTGGTTGGTGTTTGCCTTGTGACAAAGACCAAGTCCACATCTAAAGGCGCTGCACAGCCACCATGAACAGTGCCACAATAGCAAGCAGCTGGGATCAAGGCACCTTCTGTGCTCATTTACAACTCAAGTTTGAAGCTTTGTAATTTTGCAAAGGTAGGCCTCCAACAATTGACAGAGAGGAGCCTCCCAATCAATTGAGCCACAAAGGAATTCCCCCTTTCATAGCAGTAGGTGACAAAAAGAGGCAGTGCAGCTGGTGTTCAGTACCGATAAAGAAAAAGCTGCCCAGCCTAGTTAGCTGTGGACAAGGGCTGTTGAGAACGATCTGATTGGCAGAAAAGCCTCCTTTGAGGGATATTCGCCCCTTCATTCTTAATTTGTAACTGACTGCAGTGGATCTGATAGCCCCGGAAGTTTTTTTTTTTTTTTTTTTAATTTTCTCTGCTCTCTAGGGTTGTACAGAATAACAGATGCACAACCCATGCCAGCTCCCTCATTTTACAATGCTTTCATGCCAGAATGTTGGCAGTGGTATTCAGACCTTGTTTTTTTTTTTCAATGCCTTTTCTCCATGCATAATAACAGGCTATTTAGCGTAACACAGTCGCACACAAGACAGAGGACACCATCAGCGCTTACAACTGTTCAGCGGAAAGCAGCCAATATACACAGCCTACTCAGGTGATGTGCACGGGTACAAGGCAACATGGAAACAGCACCATTTTGTCAAACTATGCGTGAGAAATTTTTCTTCAGTCTCATAAGAAAAACCAATTTGCTGCTGACACAGCTGCAACCTGCTTTTTTATATGAAGGGCTTCTAGTGTTTCATGAGCCGTTACCCACAGTTTTCACAATTGGTGCAAACCCTACGGTGCAAGAGAAGTCGCTCACCTTCATTGTTAATGTCTTTTGCATGTTTCCTAAGTTGGCCATTGACGCAGAATCCTGCTTGTGCAAAATAAAATTTTTCTACGTGACAGTAGAATTTTATAGACGGTGGTGCACTTTACGAAATGCTGGCCATGTCTCTTCTGACAGCCGACCTGTTTGCTTTCGTAGCTTATGTGATGGCTTAGCTGAGCAAGCTTTCAGGGAGCAGAGAATACCATCTATACATTAAACAGGTTTGAGCTGTGTCAGTGACACTCCAGCTTTTCTTTGAGGCTGAACAGATATTTCTCATACCTTCTTTGATAAGATTGGTGCTGTTTTCCTGTTGCCTTGTACATGTGCACATCAGCAGTGAAAGCTATGCATCGACTGCTTTCCCCTAAATAAACAGTTGCCTAAATAAACAGTTGTAGTAAGTACACGTGGTGTCTTCTTTCTTGTGTGTGTCTGTGTTATGCTAAATACCTTTTTATTTCTGAAAAACCAACTATCTCAGCAGTTAACTTCCTTCTTTTTATACCAGCAGAATGTGAAGAGCAGCACGGTGTGCAACACTGAATTTTATTCTCTTTTTTTTTGGCTGTGCCTTCTGTACTCCTCGCAATCTGTTTGCTGCACTACAAAAGGTAAGGGCAGTTGGTGCCATCATGGCTGGTTCATGCTGCCCTTATCTTTTGTAGTGCTGCAAACAGCTTTTGATAGGGAATATAGTGGTTGGTATGTACAATGACAGGGATGCAAAACTTTTGCTCCTTCCTTTTTTTTTCCTTATGGTGCCTTTTAGTGTTTCTTGTAGAGTGATGTATGACCCTTACCTGCTACCTTTTCCTTAGTACTTTTTAGTTACGATAGTAGAATGTAACTATGACAGGCATGCAGCCATTGCATTTTTTTTTCAGTGCATTCTAGTCATGCTAACAGGAACAGCAGCAGTGAAGCAGTCTTGGCTTCTTTTTTTGCAGTGTAGATTTTTTAATGGATTTGATGTCGTGCCTATTGCTCAAGTGTTTGTGCAGTTTCTACAAGCATTCAGTTGGTGACATGCATGCACATATAGTATGAAATGCAACACGTGATGATGGTCCTTTGTGAAAGCGCCTTTTTCTGTATACTGAAGCTTTTTCATTCGAATTTGTTGCTTTGTTTTATTTTGTACAAACATTATGCAGATAGTTCGTTCAACCACTCAACCAGTTTTGTACACTTTTGCATACCTATCCCTGTTTATTTCTAGTCATTTCCTGTTGTTTGGAGTATGGATGTTGTCATTCTTTTGTAAACAGATCATTTTAAGCTTGGAGAGAACTGCATTATTATTTTGTCATTTTCATACCACTTGTAGTGTCTAGTTTCTGTGCTTGTAACTTCGTAGTGCATTGTTGAAAAAAAGTCAAATATATGATTTACACATTTTGTTTCCTAGCACCTTTTGTAGTTATTGCCGAATCTCCCAAAGAGCACCCAACCATGGCTGTCCACCGTACAGTGTGGCATGTTTTGTAACAAAGAATGTGTGCAGTTCTCACTTACTGTTTGCAGTTTTAATGTCTGTAAGAATGAATGACAATATGCATCATTCTTTACATGGCATGTGTTCATGAGTTTGCTCTTTCTGGTGTTTTCTTCCTTGGTACAATATTAGGCTTCAGAGAACCACATTTTTTAATTTGCATACTGTTGCTTGTGGCTTTCCTTGCTTTTAACATGCATGAGATTGTTTAAGTTGCCTATTTGCAATGTATAATGTTGAGGAAATTAAAGAGTTCTGTAGTTTACTCATCTCATTTTCTAGCATTGGGTGCAGTTACTACCAAACTTTCTAAAGAGCACCTGATGGCCATTAACAGTGAAATGTGGCACGCTTTGTAATAAAAACATACAGTTCTCATTACTAGACAACAGTTGTAGTGCATGAGAATTAATGATTTACAATTGTACATCAGTTGAGCTTGCATCATAACTGAATGTGTGAAAGAGCACTGTGGGTGTGTGACGGCAATACAGCTTTAGTTGTAGTAGCATCTGATGAGACTATATTTTTTGTCTGGCAGTGGTGTTGAAAACCTCTGCAAATACATAAGCATTTCAGACAGTTTTGCGAGAAATAGCAGGGAATAAATAATTTAGAGCATTGCAGGAGATTCTAGAGCTCATTTTAGACATTCAGAATCTATTTTAATGATCTCTAGATGATGACTTGCAAGACGTCTTGCAGCTTAAAAAAGTTGGTGCATTAGCTGAGCTAGAAGGCAGCTACAAGAAGTACCAAGACATATAAAAACATCTTTCATATCTTGTCAAAGCATCTTTTAAATGTCTATCAGCTGTCTTGGGTGCCACTTCAGATGTCTATAAGGTGACTTGTTTATCTTGGGCAAGATGCCTTATAGCTATCTGCTAGACTGACTTACGTTTAGTAAGTTATTTGTCTTCCAGATTTCTAGGAGATATCTTGCAAGACGTCTTGTAGCCTAAAAAAGTGGGTGCATTAGCTGAGCTACAAGATCACTACAAGAAATATCAAGACATCTGGCAATGTCTTGCATATCTTGTCGAGACATATTATATACGTTTAGTAGCCATCTCAGAGGTCTACTGAGACATCTATCGGGCATCTTGCTTGTCTTGGCAAGACAGTTTATAGCCGTCTCATAGATGGGTTGGTGTTTACTGGGGAACTACTGACCATGACAGGCAGAATGTGGGACATTTGACCCGTCATCTCAAAGGCGATGACGGCCGTAGATATGGTTCGTGTGGCGGCCCCGGCCATGGCGGCAGCACCTGCATGCACCAAGGGGCAGAGAGAAAGAGTTCAGCCAAAATGTCTTCAGTCCTGGCAAGCAAAGCCGAGATACGGTGAGGAACGCATGCGAAGACCCTTAAAAGTGAAACGCCGCCCACGTCATATGAGCGCCACACAGTGTCGCTTCGCAACAAGGAAATATCCCATAATTAAAGGTTTTCTTGTAGCCTTAGCTAAAAGCTAACCACTTATCTTAGTTTCGAAGCTTAGCTAAAAGCGAAGCTTCGAAACTAAGCCCCCGAGGGAGCACAACAGCAGGGTCAGCAGAGCCTCTTCCAAACGCACACCCCTGAAAGAGCCGGGCGCCAGGCCGGGGGACGCTTGTACCCAATTTTACCGGTGGGTGTCCGGCGGCGGGTTTCGAACTGACCACCTCCCGCAGCCGAGACGGGCGCCCAAACCACTCGGCCACACAGTGTCGCTTCGCAACAAGGAAATATCCCATAATTAAAGGTTTTCTTGTAGCCTTAGCTAAAAGCTAACCACAAGACTCATGCTATACACAGTATTTTAAAGAACACTTTAAATAATTCCTAAAAACAAACAGTTCAAAATAGAAAGAATATACTGGCAGTAAAAAAAAAAAACTCCAGCCTCGGCGGACACAATCTGCGGCGAAACTATTCTAATTATAATTATCTAAAGCTCTCTAACTGACCTTGGCACGTTAGACGCCACCGTTTTGGAACATTAAACCCCACATATCAAACGAAACCAAACTGACTTTTTATAAACTCATTTCGGCAGTTACAGTGCCGCTGAGCGATTCGAAGCTGTGACCAATACAATGATGCGTCAGTTTTTGAAACGAAGAAAAATTCACTTTCTAATGCCTCGCAGCGCGATCGAGGATTTCAGATGTTTTTTTTTTCTTTTTGTTGTTGTCGTTGTTAGCTCGGCGCTAACGGGACGCCCGCTGCTAATATGATGCAGTGATTATATACGGCGCCAATTTAAAAAAAATGAAAACAAAAAAATATCCGTGCCGATAACCGCGATGTAAGCGGTGATACTATGCAGAGTATACGTCAACGTCGTATCACGTGGCTGCACGTTCCGTCTTGCAGAAAAGTAGCACTGGCCTCCGCCACCATAGCTGTCATGGCGTTCATGGTCGGCACAATTACCACGCAGCTAGCGTTTAGCGCTTTCTGGTAACATCTGTAAACAGCGCTGCTAAGGCGCTGATGCGAAGCTGCACGCTTCTTCAATACTCAGATGCGATGCGACATTCCCCTCTGAGTGTGAAGGCATTGATAACGGCATGGCTGTAACCAATGGACCCCTCCAATGCCGCTCCGCACGCCGCCCGGCGTGATCATGCGTGTCACGGAGATGCGAAGGACAGTTATGCAACGAAATACTTTCTATAGATTTCAGACAGTTCATAGCGGGCTGCTGGAGCGGAGAAAGACACGCTGGGGGCGCAGACTGAACTTGGTAACACGACCAAAGTTTCGGCTGCGACGTTTAACACTGAAAGGCTCGCTTGCCCCCTTTTTAAGGCCTTACTAAGTCCGACCTTTCCAGCTGTCAGAGTGTGACTTACCCGCCACGGCGTAGCCGCCAGGGATGACCTTGTTGATGTTTTCGCCCATGCGGATTCCCTCCGGAAAGAGCACGGCCATCGTTTCACCGACGAGCCGGCCGAAGGCGGCGCCTGGAAAAAAAACGGTCGGGAGGGCTTTCGTCACCTGCCGTTGCACTTCTGCCACAGAAACCGCGGCAACATAAATCGACTACAAGAAAGCGCGCAACGCTCGAGCGCTCACGCAAACGTTCGAGACACCTGAACAGGAGTCAGGTTTCAGAAAGTCATGAAGAAGGCAACCGCGAGGTCATGCTGTTTTTCATAGCTACAGGAGCAGCGCGCGAGCGGCTTTATAACATTCCCCAAGAATTATTACAACGATCGAACCCTGCAAGGACAGTGTTGAATAAGCTAGTTTTGAGTGCAATGTTCAACGGTATGAAGCGACACGAGCCTGACCGCACGTCGTGCCCAGCTGCACGCGTCGAGAGCAAGCCGCACAGAATTACACATCTTAGGGATTTTTAGAGCGTTTCGTATGAGAGGGTGATATCAGAATTACCCTGTCAGGACCCTTTCCAAGTCCTCCCGAGGCCGCGCAGACACGTTCATACGGCTTGATTAAAGCGAGGCTTTATATGTGGGCTGGTAGCCTCCACTATGGCGTCATACTTTTAGAGGTGGAGCTTAAGTGTCCCCCACAATTTTTTATTCCTTCCCCCTTATTTTGTTCCTGCCATTCTTTTTTTTTTTTCGTTTTAAAAGCAGAAGGGGGGAGTTGTGCTTCGCCATACCCATCTTGAACACGGGTATGAAGAGTCCCAGAGGCACGGGTATGGTGGCGGCCAGTGCGGTCATCCAGAGGTTCATGAAGATGAACAGGCCCAACGTGAGGAAGACGCGGCCCTTGGTGGTTCCCCAGTGGTTGACCACCATGTGCTCGTCCACGCCCAGGTCGCTGGAGGTCCACGTGAAGTTGGAGAACAGGTCGTGCACTGCCTCGTGCGTCGTCAGCTGCGACCGTTCCGAGAGTAACGGCACCGTCACAGCCGCTATACACTAGCGCTCGCGGCTCCAGCCTTCGCCGCCCAGGAATATATGTCTTAAAGGTTACAGACAACGATAACTGTCGCAAATACTTTCACGAGGCGCAAACGCTGATGAACTTTCTCATCTATGATGTCTCCTTCCTTTATCGCATTTTTCTAACGCGACACAAAGCAAAAACTGCGAACATTAAAAGCCCCGCCACGTTAGTGCAGTGGTTAAGATGCTCGACAACTGTGCCGCAGTACCCGGGTTCGACCCCGACCGTCGGCGGCTGCGTTTAGATGGAGGCGAAACGAAGAGGCGCCCATGTGCTGTGCGATGTCAGCGCACGTTAAAAATCCCCAGGTTGTCGAAATTAATTCTGAACCTTCCACTACGGCACCCCTTTCTCTCTATCCTCTTTCACTGCTACCTTCTCCATTCCCTTACGCCGCGGTTCAGGTATCCACCGGCTAAACGGCGAGCGGGACAATATTGATATACTATGCTGTATAGCGCCGTAAACTAATGCCGTTGTCTTATTTAAAGAAAAGCAAGAGAGAGAGCAAAAATCAGTTTAACTGCACATGTCAACGCGATTATCCGAAAATATATGCAACTAAAGCTTACTCTCAATGTGGTTATCTCCCTGGACAATTATTCATCCGTCCCACGGATCTTACCCTACATATATATAGCGTAAAGAAAAAAAAATTAAAGAGCACTGCAGAATCTACATTGGAGTAATGCGAAAGCACGGATGCTATTGTTGGTTGCCTCTAGTTGCGTAATTCACTTCTTGTTTACCCATTTTAGTCCTTGGTACTTTCAAATTGCGCGCCAATCCCTTGCTATGCCCTTTTTTCGGCTCTGCTTCCGGTTGCGTGACGTCACATCCTCTACGTCACATTAATTAACTTCTTGTTTACCCATTTTAGTCCTTGATACTTTCAAACTGCGCGCCAATCCCTTCATATGCCTCTTTTGGTTCTACTTCCGGTTGCATGACGTCAGATCCTTGACGTCACATTAATTCACTTCTTGTTTACCCATTTTAGTCTTCGGTACTTTCAAATTGCGCGCCAATCCCTTCTTTTGCCCTTTTTCGGTTCTACTTCCAGTTGCGTGACGTCACATCCTTGACGTTACCTTAATTGACTGATTTAATTTAGTATTTGATACATTAAAATGTGGCGCAAAGCAATTGGCTAATGAGACCATTTTCGCCTTTACTTTTACATTTTTTGCCTCTAATTGTTTACCTAATTAACTTATTGGCCTAATTATTTTTTCGGCATAAACATTACCTCATCCTTTATCGATTGCCACCACTCACTAACCTCTACCACACTTCTCAATTATTCACAACTTCTGCGGACACAACTTTGCGGACGCGGTCTGCGGACAGAAATCTGTGAATATAGCGAAGCAATGTTCTCGCGTAAAAAAAAAAAAAAAAAAAAAAAAAAAAAAAAAAAAAAAAAAACAGCATGCAGATATCCAAGCCCCCATCCACAGGGTCTTGAATATTTGGGAGCTGGGATTTAAAAAAATCGTATGCAAAATCTACTACCCCATTCGAGCTGAAATAACGTTCACAAAGTAGCAAAATATCGTCTACGTTATCTGATAAGTGATTCAACATCGGTACTTGCCTAGATTTTCCGAAATCGAGAAAAAACTGCTCTCGGTGGCGTGCACAATTTTCGCAGAATAGAGTCGAAAAGCTATTTTGACATGGTGCGTCATCTGTCGAGCTGTGAGACAAGCTCCATTCCGGCCGTTGGCGCGCTTGCCTTGCTGCCCGACAGATGACGCTCCATGTCAAAACAGCTTTTCGACTCTCCTGCAAAAATTGTGCACGCCACCGAGAGCAGTTTTTTCTCGATTTCGGAAAATCTAGGCAAGCACCGATGTTGAATCACTTATCAGATAACGTAGACTATATTTTGCTACTTTGTGAACGTTATTTCAGCTCGAATGGGGTAGTAGATTTTGCATAGGAATTTTTTAAATCCCAGCCCCCAAATATTCAAGACCCTGAATAACAACCACGTACAAGTAATGCCGAAAGTTGGGCGAGTTGGTTAACATTCATGATGGAAAATACTGCGAAGGTACATGAAGGACGGCAGGAAGTAAGACACGGACAAGCGCTTGTCCGTGTCTTACTTCCTTCCGTCCTTCGTGTACCTTCGCGCTATTTTCCATCATCAACCACGTACAAGAAAATTACCCAAGAGAATCGCTAAGCCGTCCTCACTTGCACGTTGTTTTTATATGCAAAGCAGAGGAGTATCAGCATTAACCGGACGCAGTAGCACTTGGTGTCCGAATTTCTTTTCTCACCGGACGACGATTGATAGCATGAGTTCCAGAACACGGCCTATGGTCCTAAAAACGCGAGCGAAATAAACGGGCACTGGCCACGCAAAGATATGACAAAAAAGCCGCGCTCGTACACCCATCAAGGTTTCAAATGAGCAGTTTATTATATGCATGAGATACCCAAGGTATAATTAAGGAGTAAAGCCAGTTAAAGTACGCTGTAACGAAGCTCACCTCTGCTGCCATGAACTGCCCGAGGCCCTCGGGAAAGGTAGCCGATGAGATGAACACAGTAATTATAAGTGGATACAGAAACCGACTGAAAAAAAAAATCCAGAAAAAAATGTAGTTACATTTCCATCCTACGTCTATACACGAAGACATCACGCAGCGCGCTTATGTCAAGCGGGAACAACAACCGTTGTTGTCTGAAGGCGAAACGCAAGCAAAGCCACTGTAACGAAGGGTGGAATAATATAGAAATTCCAAAATCTATTACATTTCCTCGGCGATGACGTCAAAACTGCGTATGGGGTGACGACTACGTGAATTTACTTCTGAAGAACGTCCTGTGACGTCTAACAATGCGACCTGATTATGCGCAGATTCGAATTTTAGCCGGCCAATGACAAAGAAGGCGATGGAATAATGGAATAACTTTCGGATTGAATGAAATCGTTACATTATTCCACCCAAGGTTTCGGTAGCCTTCAAAAAGCGCCAGGTAACCGAAATCGACCCAGAGTAATCGATCAAGGCGCGGATAGCAGCGCAGTGTTCCTATCGCGCGTCACACCAAAGTATGCTAATAAAGGAAAAACAATAAAACAATCCAAATGCTCCGCAGTACGCCAATAGCACAGCGTTCAGTCAAGGTATTTGTAGCAATGCAAACGGGCGTCACTTAGCACATTTCAAGTTAGACATGCGAGCCTGCGACAGCAGTCAAAGTTCAGAAGCGGGACGCGAGTTGTTGAGTTCCATAAACAGAGCACACAAGGAGGAGGAGGACGCATAAGCAAACATACGTACTTCCTCTGCAGGAAGGCACTCATGCGCTTGTGTTTCCGGTTGAACAGCACAACCCTCTTGTGCATGTACACGAACGTGGCGCCCAGAACGCCACAGGCTGCACTGTAGAAAATGCAGAGCGATGCTCAGTCGAACGCAAAAGCCCTAAGGGTAGAAAACTGCTGAACGCGCGGGAGGGAAGGCGGCGAGGCTTACCCCATCACAGCGTAAACGACTAGTTCAACGAGATCAAAGGGAAAATCCATCCGGAAGTTTGTCCTGAATACTGCCGTTATCGTATCTGTGAACGAAAAAAAAAAAAAAAGAAGATTGAGAACAAGGAAGAGCAGTTATAAACATAATATTTTGGTTTGACTGCTACAGAAGTGCGCAGCAAGGGGCCAGGCATACCACCATACCAGGCAAAACACCCGCGTGGCTATAAAACAAACAAACAAACAAACAAAAAAAAGACTGGCAGAGAGAGAGAGAGAGAGAACTAGGCATAACTCTGCTGGGGCAGCAGGAGTACGGTTTTGGGCTACAACGCCACAATGGCGTCGAATGGCAGAATGCGTGTTTATTGTCCCTTTGGCCGATTGGCAACGGATGCAAAACTAAATAAACTGCGGTTTCTTTTTTGCTTAATTAACAGAACTTCAAAACAGCTTCCGCATTCCGAATTAACTTGATATCCGATGCACAGTTGGCCGCCGAATGGACACACTCGCCCACAGCAAAATGTAAGAAATCAATAATTATATCCTCTCGCAATGTGCGCCTTCGTTCGTGATGCGTGTTACAGAAAAAGCGGTGGCGACACAGCTTCCTGTGCCGCCGCATACAGCCAATGTCGTGAAACAATGAAAGGGCGGCAGCGAAGGTAGACCGCCACGCTTGCCGTGAGGAGCGTACAATTTGCACTTAATTCGTGGGCCCAGGATGTCGCCCCCACCTGAGAGCCACACAGGACCCACCTGCCCTAATTCACATCAGGGGCAAATAAAGTTGTTTCACTCGCTCTCTCAAGACGGCGTGGAAAAAGTAAGAGAAGCCGCGACATCATTGATGCCTTTGTGGCCCCATCCGAGTGACACAACAAGCCACGTTCGGTAAGCGTAAGTGGAGCTGTATATAGCTGAGCGGTGATGCAGTAATTAACTTGCGCGACACATCGGCAGTTGTAGTAAGCAGCACCCGGCCGGACGTCGCAGACCCCAGCTGGTGCAAGATCTATACAACCGCCTCTTACACAAGAAGGCAAGATGTGCGTGTAGTCTTCTCGGCAAGCTGTTTCTATCGGCTACTGTAAATGTGCAATAGGAAAAAAACTATATATGACTCCCGTTACAGATACAACTGAAATGCCAACTAGAGACGAAGGAATAAGTAGCGAAAGAGAAGGAAAAAGAAAAAGCGATAAAAAACGAAGCAATGAGTTTTATTGGCTCACTCGATACTCGCATTGGTTGATCGCATGCAAAACATGCTGTCATTTTATTTCCACGTTAGTATACGCAGTACGACAATCTACCGAAGAGGACAGACATCAGGACAGGTTGAAACACAGTCTGCAAGGTATGAAGCTCTATTATAATTTTATTAAGCTCTCACGAGGTGCCCTTATTAAAGAGCCATAAGCACCTTATTTTAGTAGTCGCGTTTTCTTCTTCCTAAAGATGCGACATTAGCATACATAGATCGCAGCGTGGCATTCGCATGTGAAAGCTAAGCACATTACATCAAATTTCATCACTGATGCCGTTTCGGTTTCCCAGCGGGTGACACCTCTCTCTCTCTCTCTCACACACACACACACACACACACACACACACACACACACACACACACACACACACACACACACACACACACACACACACACACACACACACACACACACACACAAAAAAAAAAAAAATAAAAAATATTAGAAGAGTTCAACGCTGCTGAACCGAATATTGAGCGAAAGCAATAGCTGCGAGTGACCGAGCGTTTTTTATCTTCTTCTTCTTCTTCCCCAGCCCACACATAAAGCCTCGCTTTAACCAAGCCGTATGAACGTGTCTTAGTGGCCTATAAGGGTAAAGTGAATACCAGAGTCCTGGCAGGCTGATTCCGTCCCATGTGAAACGAGAGACCCAAGTTGGCAGCTCCTGCCAGCTTGGTGGTCACCGCCGCTCCACGCTGGCGGCTCAAACTGCGAGGAGCAGTATTGCTTTCGCAATAAAATCTGCAGTAGCGATTCTAATGCACTGTAACACATAAGCCAGTCAGCCTGCCTCAAGAACAGGTCCGAAAACAAAAAAAAAACAAAAAAAAAAAAAAAAAAACAAATCAGCGTTTTTCGCGAGCCTCGATCACGTAACCATAACGTAAACATTGTAGGCGAACACTGCGGGGCAATCTGTGTTATTGAGGTTATTTTTGTACAGTAATCCTCAAAAGGCTAAACGAGCCAGCCCTAGCAGAGGTATGATCCCCAGAACGCAGTGCGGCAAGTCGCCACCGGTGCAAGGTCGGGCCAGAGGGGACAAGCACGAGTCGCCTATTTGAAGGAGCGTCCAGTACGCATGGGGCAACAAAAACATTGGTGGTGGCTTAGCTTGGTTAAGCCTGGATATCAGAAGCGAAAAGCTTCGGCGATGCCGTGGCTTAGCTAGTGGTTCCTTGGCGTAGTTTTGGCTTACCTTGTTGTTCACGGTTGCACCTCATAGATACTCTATGGCTTATCACGGTAAAACATTGATTACAGCCGTACATCTCATAAGATTAAACTTTATTCCGATTCCACATCATCATTATCACCGTTACGCTTCTGTGTAGACATAAACACAGCCCGGTGAATGCGCGACGGCACCGGCTAAAGGTCAACCGGCGGAGTCGCGGCGGCGGTTGCAGCGGCAGCGGCGGCTCCGACCACCTGCGCCTCTCCTGTGACGTCACCTGGTTTGCGCATGCGCAGCTGTGGCTTTTATTGCGAAAGCAATACTACGCCAGGTCTAACCGCTCAGCGAAAAATCGCGAGCATGGCGCTGACATGCGGTAGCTGGCAGCTGATATGGCTACGCACTAACTGGTCGTAGGGTTGCGTGACGTTATAATGGCTGGAGCTGCCAACTCTGGTCTCTCCTTTCATAGGGGAGGGTGATAGAATCGGCCTGCTAGGACCCTTGCATTTCATATGGCTTGGTTAAAGAGAGCTTTATATGTGGGCTGGTAGCCTCCGCTATGGCGTCATACCTTTAGAGGCGGAGCTTAAGTGTCCCCCGTAATTTTAAAGAAGAAAAAGTTACCTGCCTGAATTTGGTTTATTACTCATTGACTTTCAGTAGAGACCCCATGCATCAACAAGTGCAGGGGAAATGAGGGGCTCCTTATTATATACTCATAAAAGAAGCCAGCTATCAGCGAAAACAGTGTGTATATATATATATATATATATATATATATATATAATCTCCTATGCTCTCCTTTGCTTGGCTGATTGTTGGCATCTTTCATGCGTGTATAAATTAGTGTAGGCAGTTAAAAATAAATAAAAAAGCTATCTCCTAGCTGGCATCGCTAGTGAACGCAATTAGTTTGGACAGATAAAAATGAATGTATGAATGAATGAAGCCTTTATTTGAAAATAAAAATATTATTGCACAGTCTGCACCACCAAACGCACAAAGGGCTAACTCATAAGCACATAAATAGAGTAAATAAACAAACGCAATTAAATAAACAGAAAAGATAACATTGCTCAGCCCAACTAGCAAACACTGCAGGAGTATAATAATAATTGGTTCACAGGAAGGGAAAGGAGCAGTATCTGTCACAGTACTGTCTGCGGACACCTGAACCGCGCCTTAAGGGAAGGAGGGTGGGAATGAAAGTGGAGAGAGAAAGAGGAGCCGTAGTGGAGGGCTGCGGAGTAATTTCGACCACCTGGGGACCTTTAACGTGCGCTGACATCGAGGTGGCTCAGCTCCAGAGCCAGTATATGCCCCCTCTGCGGGGCACCCAAAGCCGACTTTCATCACATCCTCTACATGTGCTCTCAGCTCCAGCCACCCCGCAATTTGCAACTAACAGACATAGAGCAATGGGAGATCGCGGTGTCCAGCTCGGACCCAGCTGCACAAAAGGAGCTGGTGGGCTGGGCTCTAAGAGTCGCTGAGAGCCACAAGCTCCCGGCCACCCTACGCGATATCGAGCCGACCCATCAAAACAATCAATAAGGCTCAAGATTCAATAAACGTTTTCACCACCACCACCAGCAGGCCCGTGCATTTTCTTTTCCTTCTTCCTACAGCCACAGCCACAACAATAGCACACGGACGCCTCTTCGTTCCGCCTCCATCGAAACACAGCCGCCGAGGTCGGGTTCGAACCCGGGTACTCCGGCACAGTAGTCGGGCGTCTTACCACTGCACCACCCCGGCGGAAAGCAGCAAAATTTGAAAATATTTTACGTGCTGCCAGAAATAAGGTCTACGTCAGAGGCTTAAATCTTTTAAACGGCAGCATTCTTGGGGCGCAGCGGGGCCGCAGCTCTCTATTTCTCCACAGCACTGCAGAAAATACAGCACGGGTTTCAAGGCACGATGCAACACACCTCAGCAAGCGGGCGTATCTCGCGAGCAGCGATCCATTTCGCAGTTGCGGCAAAAACAGGATGACCACAGCTCGCTTCGTGATGGAATGATAGCGTTTTTCGCAACCCATGCAGAGGCAGAGGCGGCATACTTGCGAGACCCGACGCGAATGCTGCTTCGCGTTTTCCGTTAAAGAGGACCCTGGCGTTTTTCTTTATTTCCTTTTTGTCAAATGCCCATACTCTCGGACAGAACACTCCGGTTAAGGTTCGCCGCGCAGTAAGTGGACGTTTTCGATCACAAAACGCAGATGGCTGGAGCTGGGCGAATCGTATGACGCGGAGAACATATAGCAAACAAGCAGTCTGCTAGCCCGGCGGGAAAAAAGAACATCAACCTGACCGAGGGGACGAGCAAAAAATTAAAAAGCACGTGCAGAATCTGCATTGAAGTAATGTGAAAGCACGGATGCTGCTTCTGGTTTCTTCTGGTTCCTTCTAGTTGCTTAATTCACTTTTGTTTACCCATTTTAGTCTCTGGTACTTTCAAAGTGCGCGCCAATCCCTCCCTATGCCCTTTTTCGGCTCTACGTCCGGTTGCGTGACGTCACATGCTCTACATCACATTAATTCACTTCTTGTTTATCCATTTTAGTCTTCGGTACTTTCAAATTGCGGGCCAATCCCTTCTTATGCCCTTTTTTGGCTTGACTTCAGGTTGCGCGACGTCACATCTTTGACGCCACCTTCACTGATTTAACTACTATTTAGTATTTGGTACATCTTGACGTCACCCTAATTGACTAACTTTAATTAACTATTTTATTATTTGATACATTCAAATGTGGCGCCAAGCCATTGGCTAATGAGACCATTTTCGTCTTTACTTAACATTTTTTCCTCTAATTAATTACTTAATTAACGTATTGGCCTAATTATTTTTTCAGACAAAACATTACGTCACCCTCTATCGATTGACAGCACTAATTAACCTCTACCACTTCGCAATTACAACTGCTGCGGACACGATTTTGCGGACGCGGTCTGCGGGCAGAAATCTGTGAACATAGCGAAGTAATGCTTTGGCATTAAAAAAAAAAAAAAAGAAATCCTTGCGACGAAATAAAGAATTCTCAAACTTTCTCTGGGGAGGCGGAGGAGGAGGAAGTAACGACAGCCGCAGTGATCACGACACAACTTGCTACACAGCGACACCATTAGCAAGAGCAAGGCTGCAGCGAGTGGGACTTCCTTCGTACCTTGTTCCTTGAGCCAGACTCCCAGCAGCTGCCAGACGAGGGCGCCACAGGCGGCGGCGAAGAAGCCTCGCCAGTAGTTGCGCACCGCGAAGAACACCGACGTTACCTCGATGCTGAACAGCACTCCTGCAGATGAGAGGGGCGCATAAATAGTTTCTTTCTAATGCTGCCGCTGTTATTGTCCGGCAGGTAGTATGGGAGCGAGAGAAGGGAGAAGAAAGAAATGCACAGAACTACCAGCTAAGAGGGCCGAAACACGTAGCTAAGAAAGGGTAAGGACATGACAATAAATATGTAGCCACAGACATCAGGATGAAGTGTAGAAAAAAAACCTCGAGATATGTAGCCACAGAAGAAACTTACACGTGTCGACTTATGCACATCTGATTAAAGTCATACGTTAGCTATATGGAAAGCACAATGCAAACAGCGGTCGCCGACCGCGACTTCGACAAGGAAGCTGAAATTTCGGCATCTTCACCGTGAACACACTTTTCTATGTGGTGCCCGGTTCCTTCATGCGTACTGCAGCTATGTACTGGGTGTTTCAGCGAGAACTTTAAAAAATTCCTAAAAATAGAGGGTACGACACAGAAGAAGAAATATTTGCAGAAACAAATTTCTCTCTGCCATGACGGACACAATATGCTGCAAAATCCCTGTAATTATAATTTAATAAAACCCAGTAACTAACATTTTAATTATCGCAGTTTGGTGGTTAGCCCCAAAGGAGCCGTGAACGAGCTGATGTCATATAAGTTTTTGAAACGAATAAAAACTAATTGTCTAAAACCCTGAAGCGCGAGGAAATCCGACGGTTTTTTTTTTTTTGTACGAAACCGAAACTAAGCACTAGAGAGGCGGTACAGAAGCGACGTCCGGTGATGACGTCATGCCTTGACAACTGCGCCAAATTAAAACTGCCTGCTCAATTGTGACATATTGTGACCTTTAATTTGCTGCACTTGCTCTTGGAAATAACGTTCTTAAAAACAAGATGAGAGGCAAAATAACGTCCGTGACGTGGCGCAATACCGCTTGTTCAGGACTTCTAACTTCTCACTAAGACAAAGCATCCAACTGCGATAATCAATCAGAAAGTTAGAGGGTTGTTTTAGACAGAGGTGTTCTGCACCATATTGGGTGCGCACCGGCAGACAGTTTGTTCCTGGAAATATTTCTTTTTCTTCCATTCTGAACCCACTATGCTCAGAAATTACTGAAAGTGTTCCGTGAAACACCCGGTATATAAACAACTTAGATGACGACTGAAGTAAACCGGCTATCCTACGTAAAAGCGCTTCTTCAGAAAACTCCTCCTACCCTGGGTTCCTGCACTGTCCTGCCAAACACAACATAACTGAAAATAAATGAAGGAAAAAAAAAAAAAAAGAAGATAGTTCGCAGTGATTGCGGCTCGAGGGATGGTGTGGCCGTACCGCCCAGCGGAGCAGCGAAGGTGCAGGCGACACCCACGGCGCAGGCAGCGGCGAGCATCTCGCTCGTCCGAGACTCGTTCTGCACGGTGGCGGCGACGAGACGGGTGCAGCCCGCGAGACGGTGGAGCAGCGACCACCAATCCGCGGGACAGATCGAGGCGAGGGAGCGGGGTGTGAAATGGGAGAAAAAAAAAAAAGGAGAAACGGAACCAAGGATGAAATAAAAAGTAAACACAAACGAAAACAGAATGGTGCACTTCGGCACGAGGACGAACGAAAACAGGTAGGCAAAAAGAAAAAAAAAGAAAAGAAACGCAGTTACGCGGCATGTCCTAAAAACGAGACCCTCCCCTCTCTCCTCTCCTCACTCTTTCTTGCATCTCTCAGCATTTTTTTTCTTTTCACTCCTTTTAGCCTTTCCCAAAAATTCATCAATTCATGACGTATATATACCAACGCATCACAGACGAAGACACTACAGCAACACTTCAGACGTACGCTCAGAGTGGAACAGTTACTGCGCTCCCCCAAATCTTCGTAACGTAACCTGATCTAACCTATAGTCCAGTGTGCATAAAGAGCCCAAGGCGGCGAAGAAAACTAGGGAGTTATTACTCGTTAGCATCCACCGCCAGACTGTTCCCCGCATAATATCCCAAAGAATGCGCACTGCGGCAAGAGAGAAAGCGTACGCCACTCACCTCGTAGATGCCCTTGAAAGAGGCCACGATGCGGCTGAGAACCGTGGCTATCATACTTGATATGTGCACAAATGGTCCCTGCGGAAAAGGTGATGGCGGAGTGAAGCGTTTATGCTGCTCGGAGGTAAAATGAGAGCACGTGCAGAGATGCAAGCACGTGCAGAGATGCAAGCACCGATCATATAAGATGACCGAATTACTAAGAGTCTAACTAAAGCAGCGAGAACACAGCCACAAGTAAACAGATTTTAACGAAACAGTTGCAAATATTTTACGAAAAGGCGAACAAGCCGACCTTTATTTATTTGTTTATTTTTTGCCCGCAACGCATGGGTGTTCCTCTCTGTGATCTGTCACATGTGGCATCGCCATTGGCACTAGTTGTTAGAGATTTAGTTTACCGGGCTTTGCGTGACTGCGTACTTAGAGGAATAGCTGGTTTACATTACGCATGCAGAAAACGCTAACGTAGAAATAGCTTTAGCATATGCACGCGATTTTCAAGAGTTATAGCGTTGCGGATTTTGCGTGCTTAGCGTGAAAACACGGCGGCGTCCTTCCGGGAGAGAGTCACTCGCTTCAGCAGAATAAGAAGCCGTCGAGGTCTTTTAGGCACTTTTAATGATGCCCGCTGTTGTTGCTGCCTTTCGCTACCACTAACCTTGCTTCGATGTCGAAGTTGAGGCCCAGTGCAGTTCTGGAGGTACGCTCTCGATTCTGGCCCCTCAAAGCCTAATGAAACCTAAATCTGCTACACTACCGTCTGAAACTGCACAGAACGGTGCATAACGGATAGGTAGGTGATGGAGGTTTGGAGCTGTGCGATGATGTTTAATGCGTTTCAACAATTTGGTACGGCAATCGACATAAAATTCACGAAAATATTTCTGGTGCTACAAATCGTCTGAAGGAAAGTATACACTTGTTCTAGCGGTTTGAACTTTGCATTCATTTTACTATAGACGTGCCACCAGGTTTACGTTTCTCACTGCACAGGGTTTTAGTTGCCGACGCATTCCTTGGGCATTTTTTGATGGCGGAAATGAGTGTTACTGTATTAATTGGCTCTGAAATAATCTGACTTGTAATACCTTTGCCATTCGACAGCAGTAGGAAGAACTGAGAAGGGTATTGCGCCTCCAAGCAAAGCAGATTACATTTAACGGTTTCGGAACGCTTACTAAAACTATATTTGGGGATAAGCACCTTGCGGCACGCTAACGTAATTTTCCTTATTTCCGCAATCACGCTAAAGCTGTACTAAACATCTATATTAAAGCGATAGTGTTAAAGGCCTCGTTACCCGGAAAATCTGGCGTCGGTGTTAAGAGCAAGGAAATCACCGAACAGAAGTTAGCAGGTGCCATAGTCGTGCACTGACTGGTAGTCGGGTTCTGTGACGTCACGAGACTACATCGCACGACCGAGTCGGCAGGCACTACCAACTCGCGATTTGCCTTTTAGATGGAAGGGTGAGATCGGAACCCGCCCTTCCAGGACCCTTCGATATCTGCCTTGGACACGTACGCTGCCCCTATGGTACAGCTGGTTAAAAAGGGAGTTTATATCAATTTGTCTTAGCTCAGTTTTAATCATGGCACTACGATTAACTCATTCACATTATCTTTATCCAAACTGAACCTCCCGCGACCACAGTATAAGGTTTGCTATAGAGATGATCAGTGGCGCACGAAGTGCGCTAGCGTGACGGTCGCACGAACAAAGTGCGCTGTGTTATATCGGCGTCACTTATAAACTCATTAGTCAGGACAACAGGTGCGTACATAAACGAACGCCACTATGGCTAAGCGAGTTCCGCTGAGCCAATACGTTTTCCGTCGATTTGGGACGCTAAAGCCTCATGAAACCAAATGAATGCTTTCCAATTTTATGGCAGTCGTAGCGAATGTCAGGCAGAGGCGAAATACAATGTCATTCGTGAGCCGGCCTTATTATGGCCAGCTTCGAACAGCCCTTCCATGCACTCGGAATTATATGCGACGTAAGCGTCAGCCTCATCCATATTTCCGCACCTGATAAACGCGCGCGCGTCGTCGACTCCACCGTTTACACAGACCGTGCGACGAGAATACAAACGACAGAAGACATTAAAGGTCTATTCACACTTGCGACTCGCGAAGGACGCGCGGCCGGAAGTCGCATGCGACCAGTGTGCAACCGATGTTCACACTTGCGAATGCGACTTGGGGTTGCTTTCCACATCGTGTCTACCTTGACTGTTCAACACATAGCGTAAAGCTAACTTACGTCCACGTCAGCTGAGCCGCTGATTGGCTTATCGGTGTTCAACACATAGAGTAAAGCTAACTTACGTCCACGTCAGCTGAGCCGCTGATTGGCTAATCGGTTTGCGACCAGCAGTCGCGCGACTGGAAATCGAGCAGTGTCCGAACGGCCCGCGGCAGTCGCTTTTCGACCGATGCGACCATTTGCGACTGTCGCTTTTCGACCAAAACGGTCGCGCGACCGCTGCGAGTCGCAAGTGTGAACGAGCCTTAATACCTTTCTGTCAGGTGAGGGAGGTGCCAACGACTCCTTTCCGTGCTGATGCAAGACCCCGCGTTTTCACCTGTGCTTGCGTCACACGCAAACAACAACGCAGCGGCCAATATGGCGACGACCGAGGGGAAGTCTTATTTGTCTTACTGGTCTCATCAGTTTCTTCATCTCGCATTCCTGGAATCGTTCATTATATGCGTAGATCGCTCGTCTTAATGCTGTAGTGAGGCAAACTGCACGGAATGGCAGCGTGGTTTTGACCTGCTGTTCTGGAGGACGAAATACCACTCTTCCCTCGCCTAGGCGAAGAGTATAGAGCCCCACTTGGCCCATGCGATCGATCGATCGATCGACGCCGTGCAACAGGCGCAGCACCAAAGTAAAAAAATAAAAAAAAAAAAAATAAAAAAAAAAGAATGCTTCCCTAACGTGGAGAAAAATAGTGAGGCCCACCTCTTTCCCCAGCGGCAGTCCGCTGCCCAGGGTGCAGGTGAGCCCGATGATCTTGGCCACCAGGGCCCGGAAGGTGAGGTACTCCTTAAGTACAACCCCGCGCAAAATGGTCTTCATCTCGGGGATACCGGAGCCTGAGCAGCGGAAGGGAGAGGAGTGACGGCGCTCCATCTGTGAAAAAGTCTACACAAAGTACGCATTTCACGCTATTTGACGGACAAATGCTGCATCTGCGTGATTAGTTCCCATTTTGCTTCCTCCGGCGTGTTCCGGTACAAAATCCAATCGACATTTTTTCAAAAACAATGGACAAAGTCAATTAACTCTCGCCCTAAAGTCTGAAACGAGGCCGTCACGGAGAGCGACTGCCTCGGACAGGCTGTGGTCCCGGGTTGGAGCCACGGAAAAGGACGAATTTTTCTTTAAGCATCTGTGAAAGCTGCGCAGCTTTACTTTGCAGCTGTATGGCTGCACTCAGGTGAACGCTAATGAGTAATCACTCCCTTATTGCTACTTGCGTTATATAAATCTGTTCAACTGGCACATTAAGAATACCACGAAACAATACCCCGACTACAAGAAAACATCAATGGCACACGCAGTAGCTCGAGACGGCAGCAGGATGACCAAGAATAGCGATCCGCAGTTACGCCGCAGTCCGCGTTTGAGTGGGTACACGCATGACACCTAAATTTGACAGCAATATCCTGTCATTCGCTCTATACTTATTGAGGACGGGGCGAAACTGCAACCCCCTAGGGGAATTGTCCTATGGGGCAGCTGGCAGTATATGCGCTGATTTTAATGCAATCTCAGCTCGGTAGCTTGGCTGGCGCCAAAAGACGGCAGGGTCCCAGCGTAGGTGTAGAGCCAGTGCGCTAGCTAGTAGGGGTATACGGAAGAAGGAAAAAGTACGGGAGCTGCAGGGATAAGTTAACGTACACACGCAGCATGCACAAGCAACGTTTTGTCCGTATTATCCACGCGTACTAAACCAGCGTGGGCCGTTTTGCGTATCGAAACCATTTATCTGACAAGGCGACGCGTATCCTACGCGAACGCAGTCAACTTGCCCAGCGAACCCATAAATAAATAAATCTAACGTGTGATGCGCATCCCACTCTGCAGTGTTATGTGTCTCTCTTACCTCTCCTTCGTTCGTGGACGCTTGCACTATAGCCCCGAGGGGTCGCATACCTATCAATCCTTTAATAACATAGGTCCAGGCAGATTTATTGTTATCTGTATTTAATATTTAAACGAACAAACGATATACAATAGATGCGTACATACCTATTGCTTGCGGCGCTACGGTGTGAGCAAATCCAGATGAGAATAATATAAGTAATACTGGGAAGAAGACCCAAACGACGTATTTCAATATTAGATTGTCCGTCAGATCTCTGTGCAGCCATCTTCTTGCTGGAGGAAAGGAAACGAAGGAGGAAAAGGAAGAGTGAACAGGCGCGCGTGCAGCGGAACTCCAAGGCAAGAATGAACGCAGTGCCGACTTGCACCTGAAGTAAGGCCAAATAAGACGGCAAACACTAGCAAAGCCATACACAGAGATCGTGCCAGGCTTCAGTTCACTACACATACGTAGTTATACTTCCGCGATTATCAACGCTCCTGTGCTTCCTCTCTCATAGATCATCTATTCTGCGGTTTCCATACGGGATACGTTTAACATTTAAATGTGCGATTTACAAGGGCTGAAGGCGAGACGGCGAGGTAAGAACTAAGCTAAAAAAACGTCAGAGGTGTCCAATACAATTGTATTGCACTGTGTCGAAAAGAAGAAAAAAAATACGAAGAGAGAGAAAGCAACGTTCACAGCAAACGCGAAAAGAAAATATAAATACGAATGCTCGGATCAAGCGAGCAGTAACTCTGACCGGAATGCAAGTCATACTACCTCAAAACCTGATTACACTAGGTATGTACTACAAGTATACATCAAATGCCCGAGAATCGGAGCTGCGCGCGAGTCTTGAAGAAAGTTGAGAGGTGATTGAGAGCTTGTCCGAGGGCACGGAGAGTCTAAAAAGCATGCACTGAAGTCATCGAACGTTCTTCCTTATTCGCCTTCACAGCATATGCAACAAACTATACTATGCAGACGCACAGTCTGGTGAGGCGTCTCGCGCCGGCCGTTCCGCTCCAGTCTCACCAGTTATATAGCCTGTTAACGGAAGGTGGAGGAGGGGAGTCTGGAAACGTACTTTTGAGGAACATAGAGATGCCGTAGTCCATGGAGAAGCTGATGAGAGACGAGATGACGCCGAGGAGGATGAGGAAGACCCAGTCTTCACCGAGGCGCGCGAACGTGTGTTTCCAGATGCTGGACAAGAAGTCTGCCGCCACGATAAAATAAAGAAGAAAAAAAAAGACATACGGGTGTCATAAGAAAGAAAGGGCCACACATTGCACTAGGTGTTACAGTGAACACTTGAAGAAATTCCCCAAAATACGAAATTCGAAATAGAAAACAAATACTTACCAGGAACAAACGCTCTATCACGCCGGATGTAACTATAAACTCCTCTAATCATATAACTCATTTACTAAGCACGAAAATATTAATTTTTATGTACCCTATTCGGTAAGCTTAATGCTAAGGGAAGTTCCAAGTCATGGGTAAGACAATGCATATTAGTTTTTCAAACGATTAAACACTCATCACAGATTCTAACACTGCAATCAAAGCCTATGACAACGGTAAGGTGTCAAAAGAGGCCGGCAAAATTCTGCAAGCAGGCAAGGAGAACGTACCCAACGACCTAAGTCAAATAAAATGGGCACCCTCCCATAGTGGACTCGCAGGGAACGAGATCGCCAACGAGGTCACCCGAGGACTCACCCACCGGGCCCCAGCGCGGGCAGTCTACTCCCTGACCAAAAAGCGAGACTTAACCACATACAGAGAAATTCTAGAACACTACAGAATAGCCAGGAGAACCCCTCCCCCCCCCCCCCCCCCCCCCTTTCCATAGATCTCTCACAAATAAGGAAGAAGCAATCTGGCGAAAACAGCAGACGGGCACCTTCCCAAACCCGTATATCCTACACAAATGGCATCCTGAGGTGCACTCTTCCAAATGTAAAAACTGTGAAGGCATAACTACCCTAAATCACATGCTCTGGGCTTGCTCAGCGCTAAACGGGATACATGGAAATAAAGAGTCATGGGAATCCTCCCTTCACAGCCAGGAAGAACAAATCCAAAGGCAAGTCATCCGCCAAGCCCGGGCCGCCGCCAGAAGCCAACTGATTCCGGCCGACGTCTAGGGGGGAGATAACCGGTGAAAGGGGGCGCTGCGTCTCACCCGATCATCCATACTCTCTGACGGGTGCAAATAAAGTGCTTTCTATAAATGGAAGAACTGTTCCCGCACCAGAACGTAACTGAGCGCAGTAGACGCACAGGAAGTTCGGTGGAAACACGATTTCCTCTGACAATCTGTTGCAATAGTTACTGCACCAATTTCGAACTTCACCTGTGCCACGTCATGTATACAAGCGCTGTCAAAAGCAAACTGAAAGCAATATCAGGGAAAAGAATTAATGTTCCCAGCCCTCATTCCTTGCATTCTTGAATAGTTAGATACCTCTTAATTGTGACTGTAGGAATTGCCCAAGCCACCAATAAATTTTGACTACTACGCTTTGGTTTCAAAGAAATTAAGATTTTTTGACAGAGTCGCCTTCCATTTACTTTTTGACGTCGCTTCGCAGCTAGGGTGTAAGGAAAATGACAGTCACTGACGATTGTGTGGGAGCTATTCTTCAGAGCGACGGAGCAAAAGAAAGTGCACGATAAGACACAGTGGCGAATATGCAGTTCGAATTTTGCGCCATATTTAATGCAACACGTCTTTCTGCGCGTCTTAATGTGCTCAGTTTCGGTATCATGGAAAAAATGTGGCCGGATTTCCTGACATCGTTGGGCATTACCTGCTTTCAAAAGCTGAAATGGCAAGCCTTGTGAACGGCTTCGAACAACTCCCCATTGGCACTAACCCCTGAACTAATTAAATTGGCAATTAGTGAGTTTCAGTCCATTAGTTATATGAATAAGAAAAAGCGTTTAAAGTAAAAAGCGGGTCCACTGTGACCGAAAGTGTGTTTCTGGAAGTCAAAATCAAATCAAATTGGAATTTTATTCACCCTTTTTTCGCATACAAGTTCCATTTCCTGTCAAACTACGCATAGAATTCTTGTTGCCTCTATTTCGAACTTTCTATCTGGTTTTTAGATTTTCCGCATCTTGCACTTAAACAAGCTGGCCAATTCCCTCACTTGAGATGAGCCATATGCACCAAGTTCCCCTTACAAAAAACTCTCCTCTCGCTTCTAGTATTAAGTTGAAAGCCTTTGCAACAGGCCCATTTCGGTCATTCATACAAAAAAAAAAAAAAGAAACTGCCTAGTCCAAGTGAGTTCACACGCATTCCACTGCGCACAGCAGCGTACGCGGCCCCAAGTTAGAAAGAACAACTGTGCCCGCTAGTTATTGCGCTTCGCCAAACCCCACGGTGACGTCGCGGACTGCACCTGTGGCGGCCACGGGGAAACAATGCGTGCCCGCCCGCCTGAACACCCGCACACACATGCCGGGAATGCGGGCATCCTGTCGCTGCGAAAGCGCATTCCGCTGTTCGACGCAAGCTTCGTCCCGACCATTTTGCAGAGGCGAACTGCGTCAAGGAAGGTGCACCGCGCCCGCGACCAGGGCTCCGAACGACGCAGTCGCTGCTCGGCCCGGCGCAGTTCCGTCGCGTGAAGCGTCGTTGCGCGTACACGTACAACAGCCCGAGCTGTCCACCGACACGACGAGCAGGAACAGGACGCCACACCCTTTACTCGCCCGAGCGCGTGTCGGCAAGCTGAGCCATAATTTTTGTCTCGGGTGCGACCGGACTGCAACTGCATCGATCTAGTATGCGTGCAGCTACGATGTAACGAACGAATCTACGATTACCTTCGAAATGCAACAAAGCTGAGACGCCGAACCCAGACTCAAATCCGCCTTCGCATTGTCTTTTCTTCGTCCGTTCTCGGAGGAGTACCTTATACGCTCGTTAGGCACAGCATCACGTTAAAGAATCCAATCACTCTCTAAATTAAATGAGCCGAATGACTTGAAGTCCCGAATCCAACTCGCAAGACGAGGTTTGAAAAGGGACATTTTCTCACCCAAGCGCATATCTCCCCAAAGGCGGCTTCGTCCTCTGCAGGGAAGTCAGTCGCAGCGCACCGCTTGCCTGCCTCGAGCATATCCTCCAGAATGCAGCGCGGAGACAGCGGACCATCGCACGCAAAATGACACCGCATCGGCCGTTGCGTCGGAGCCGTGTCTTCGCGTGCACCGACGTATGCCGTCGTATGCATAGCGACGACGTAGCCGCGCCGATACATTATTCCCTGGACCGCGTATAGTAACCGGAGCATCAATGGTGTGCGGAGGATGTGCTTTCATGCAGACGCGCAGGGACAAAGACCGCATATGGTAGCACCAGCAGATTCCGCCGCCACAAAAAATTACAATAAAATAAAAATAATAAAAAATAAGGGGGGGGGGGGGACACTTGATGTCCGACTCTTAGGCTTTAAAGGTATGACAGCGTTAATGGCTCCAGTTATCCGGCGAAAAAAAAAATAATAAATTAATTTAACTCGCCTCGGGTTCCGCCTTTACCGGTATGACGTAACGGTGTTAGCCAAGTCCTACAAACGTGCCAGCGTGGCCCAGGGGTAGCGTATCTGACTATCGAACGAAGGTTACCGTAGAGTTCGATTCCCGTGTCACCCTGCCATATGCTGTCAGAGCTGGAATCTCCTGCCAACTCGGCCATGTCACGTGACCTTGTCGCGTCACACAAACCAGCCGACCATTCGATGACAGGCAATGTCACCAGCTGCTGCCAACTGTCATGAGGTATGCTGTGGTTTTCCGTTCACAACGGACTCCGTGGGGAACGCTGTCGAGCTAAAAAGTAGGCGAGTCGAATCAGGCGACAGAAAAATGCTCGGAATATAACCAACCATTGTGCACGGTTACGAGAAAGAATTTGACTCAGTGGGGAACCTCGGCATTCATGCGGGAATTGCAAAATCAGGGTGCGGATGAGACATGTGTGATAGTACTGGAAGGTATCTATAAATGGCTGCACAGCAACCATAGTTCTCCATCAAGAAAGCAACAAAGTTCCCAGAAAGAAAGCTGCTTTGCAAGGACACGCGATCTCAACAGTGCTATTCACAGCTTGCTTACAGGAAGTACTCAGAGACAAGGATTGGACATGTGTTAGGCATAATGGAAGATGCAGTAGTATAGTTAGTAGCCTGCGATGGGATTATATAGTGCCTTCCAAAACTCAGAAAACGAACTGCGAATCATGGTTAATGAACTAGACAGGAAAAGCTCTACGGTGTAGGCCTAAACCTTAATACGAAAGAAACTAAATGAATTTTCAACAGCCTCGGAAAAGGACAGCAGTTTACGAAGTGGTAAGGGAATACGTATACTTAGAATAGGTAGTGACCACAGATCCGGACCATGAAAGATAAATAACTAGAAGAATCAGAATGAGATCAAGCATATTTGTCAAGTACTCTCTCATTTCATGAATAGCAGCTTAGCAGTATCCCTCAAGAAGAAAGTAACAGCTGCATCTTACCGGTACTCACTCACCTAGGGGGCTGAAACGGGGAGGCTAGCAAAAAGGGTTCTATGGACAACGCGGACAAGTATGGAACTGAGAACGGTACATGTAACGTTAAGAGACAGGAAGCATGCACAGTGAATCGGGAGACAAATGCGGGTTTACAAGAGTTGAGCTACGGGTCAGTTGGTTGACCATGCTAGACGGAACAGCGCAAAGGAGGAGGTCGCAGACAAAAGAGCACACACACAGCTCTGATCAATGTCCTAACTTAACGACCAAGCGCTGGCCAAGAGTTGCTGAAAGTCTTGTCGAAATCAAGAAGAAATGGGCATGGGCAGGACATGATAACCTGTCTGAGAGTGACAGAGTGGACGATGACGACGACGACGACGACGATAATGATGTGTGTGTGTGTGTGTGTGTGTGTGTGTGTGTGTGTGTGTGTGTGTGTGTGTGTGTGTGTGTGTGTGTGTGTGTGTGTGTGTGTGTGTGTGTGTGTGTGTGTGTGTGTGTGTGTGTGTGTGTGTGTGTGTGTGTGTGTGTGTGTGTGTGTGTGTGTGTGTGTGTGTGTGTGCGCGCGCGCGTGTGTGTGTGTGTGTGTGTGTGTGAGAGAGAGAGAGAGAGAGAGAGAGAGGGGGGACCAACCCACCAACCCGCTCACTGGAGCCACGTTTAGACGAACTCGACAGAAGTCGAGTAGGGTCTCATGTTGCATGTCATCATCATCATCATCAGCCTGATTATACCCACTGCAGGGCGAAGGCCTCTCCCATATTTCTCCATTTAACCCGGTGCTGTGCTAGATGCATCCACTTGACACCTGCGAACGTCTTAATCTTATCCGCCCACCTAACTTTCTGCCGCCCCCTGCTACACTTTCCTTCCCTTGGAAACCAATTTGTTACCCTCAGCGACCATCGGTTATCCTCTCTTCGCACTACATGTCCTGCCCATGTCCATTTCTTCTTCTTAATTTCTACTAGAACGTTGGTAACTTGAGTTATTTCTCTGACCCACTCTGCATGCTTTCTATCTTAATGTTACCCCTACCATTTTTCGTTCCATAGCCCTCTGGGTTGTCCTCAACTTAAGTAGAACTCTCTTGGTTAGCCTCCACGTTTCAGCCCCATAGGTGAGTACAGGCAAGATGCAACTGTTGTATACTTTCCTCTTGAGCGATACCGGTAAGCTGCTGGTCATAATCTGCGAGTGCTTGCCAAATGCGCTCCATCCCAATCGTATTCGTCTTGTTATTTCCTTTTCGTGGTCCGGATCAGCGGTTACTACCTGTCCTAAGTAGACATATTCGCCTACTACTTCCAGTATTTCGCTACCTAATGTAAACTGCTGTTCCTTCCCGAGGCTGTTAAACATTACCTTAGTCTTCTGCATATTGATTTTCAAGCCTACCTTTCTACTTTTCCTGTCTAGGTCATCAATCATTATTTGCAGTTCATCCCCCGAGTTGCTTAGCAAGGCAATGTCATCAGCAAATCGCAGATTACTGAGGTATTCTCCATCTACCCTAATCCCTAACTGCTCCCATTCCAAGTCTCTGAATACTTCCTCTAAACAATCTGAGAATAGTACTGGGGAGATTGTGTCTCCTTGCCTAACACCTTTCTTTATGGGAATTTTGTTACTTTCTTTATTCAGAACTATGGTTGCTGTGCAGCCACTATATACATCTTCCAGCACTTTCACGTACGGCTCGTCTACCCCCGGATTTCGCAATTTCTGCATCACCGCCGAGGTTTCAACTGAGTCAAATGCTTTTTCGTAATCGATGAATGCTATGTATAAGGGCTGGTTATATTCCGAGCATTTTCCTATCACCTGATTGATGGTGTGGATATGATCGATAGTAGAGTACTGTTTCCGAAAACCTGCTTGATCCTTTGCTTGATTGAACTCTAAGGTTGTCCTGATTCTATTAGCAATTACCTTAGTAAATACCTTATACGTAACAGACAGTAAGCTGATTGGTCTGTAATTTTTAAGGTCCTTAGAGTCCCCTTTCTTATGAATGAGGATAATGTTTGCATTCTTCTATGGTTCCGGTACCATGTTGCATGTCAATAAGCAGAAATCCGCCCCTTTCTAGAATTGACACTCGAGAGCCTCCAAGAATCGTTGACAAAAACGAAGAGGCGTCCATGTGTTCTGCACGTTAAGTATCTTCAGGTGGTCGCCATTTCTCCGTGGCCCTCCGGCACGGCACCTCTTTCTCCTCTGTCCGCTTTCAATTTCACCTTCCTCCCTGCCCGTACGGCGCGGTTCCGGTACCATAGAAAAAGTGTGACAGATACTGCGCATTTACCTCCCTTGAACTAATTATTATTAGTTATGTTTGTTTAAAAAAACGTCAAAAGGGCTAGCGCGACAGCCTTACTGAACGCATACAAACTTAACAAAACTTCTAAACGAAGCGGTCCTACAATGCAGCACTGCTCCCGTTACAACGACCTCCTTCACAGCCTCCCGCCGCATGACGGCACGGAGCTAAGATCGCACGTGAGTGAGCACGGACGAGCGGCCTCCCAACCAGCTGCAACCGTTTGCCCGTCAGCAGCCGTCTCCACCGCGGCGAATGCGTTAGCACGTACGTGCGCGCCCAAAGCGACGCACACACACAGCGGTGCGCGGTCGAGCGGCAAACCCCGACGCCGCGACCCGACTGCAGCACCGCGCAATGCTGGCGCAAGGGTCCCTAAAAGCGAGTAAACGCGGCCGGCTGCCACCGGCGTCCGCCGGCTCGCTGTCGAAGCTGTACGCACGGGCGTCACGCTCCGGCGCCTCGGCGCGTTCCACTGATCCGCGCAGCCTTCCCAAAGGGCCACCCGCGCCGAGGTCCTGCCGCGACACGAACGACAGAACCGCACATCGATATGCGCAATCTGCAGCCTTCCCGCCGAACGCGACGCGGCCGTGGATTGGCTCGAAAGGTGCCCATACTACATAGGCCGAAAATGGGCAAAATTCTGTTCGTGCGAGTGTTTCGCGGGAATGCGATCATTGTAGACAGCTGTAAATAGTGCCTCGGTGCCTATCTATTGTCTGCCCGGTCTTTTTTTTTTTTTTTTTTTTTTCACCCTTCCGACTTCTCTTCCGCATGCCCCTCTTAATTACGCTGGCTGCAGATAGGGCATGCGATGGTTACGTGGGCGTTTCCACAGCACGCGCCCATCTTTTTTTCTTGGTTTTGTAAATATCTAATAAACCCTTATAATAACAATTGGTCCTGCGTGGTCTCTGAGCAACATGACTTGCTACTCTTTAATGAACTATGTTCCGGAAATGCAGCTGCCGGTTATTCTTCGCCGGACTAACTCCTTCACCTCTTCTAATTCCTTCTGGTCTATAGAGTTCAGGCTACGATGGCACAGCAGTTTGAACTGCATATAAATTATAGATGCTCGTGCCAGGCTCTGTGGACTAGGCAGTCCTGCGCTTTCCCCGAACGACGAAGCGAAAGACTTCGGCTGGCCTAGAAAGAAGGGTTACAAAAGTTCATAGCCCGATATATATATATATATATATATATATATATATATATATATATATATATATATATATATATATATATATATATATATATATATATATCTCTCTCTCTCTCTCTGTGTGTGTGTGTGTGTGCGTGTGCGTGTGCGTGTGTGTGTGTGTGTGTGTGTGTGTGTGTGTGTGTGTGTGTGTGTGTGTGTGTGTGTGTGTGTGTGTGTGTGTGTGTGTGTGTGTGTGTGTGTGTGTGTGTGTGTGTGTGTGTACACTGCTCTATACCTTCACACAGAGCCAATGTGGTCTCCAATCAGTCAACGGTTATTCTATTCCCTGCCTCCCATAATCACCACATTCAACATAAACAGTTCACAGAGGAGAGGCTCCGCCTCCCAGAACTCTGAAGACGCGCCATCAGAGTGCGACATCTTCCTGCCAACATGTCACGAGAAGACCATAATGGGCGGCGGCTGGCACGGGCGGAAGGCTTGGCCCGCCATTATGACAACAAATCAGGTGTGTTCTACGTGGATGCCTCGGGCCCCCATCCGGGGTGCTGGTATACGGCCGCAGTCGCTCACAACGGGAACATACTCGATGGCCTTACATTCAAGGCCAAATATATAACACACGCTAAAGAGGTAGCCACTGCACTCGCCGCATCAGACCACGCTTCTAAATATATCATCACCGACTCACGAGGGGCTTATCGGAACGTCGCCCAAGGGTGGACCACCTCCTTAGGCTATACAATATATCAAAATTGCAGTCGGGACACGGACCCCGCGTGCCGACATCTCGTCTGGGCTCCTAGCCACCAGGGTCTTGCAGAGAACGAGGCAGCTGACGCAGCCGCCCACGCGCTTTCTCTCCGGTTTCCTCGGGACTCGAATCGGCTGAGGACAGCGATTCCAATCCGGTCTACAAATTCAAAGATATTGTAATTTTTTTTTATCAAAACTCGCATCGCAAATACCCTAACCCCTGCAAAAGGGTTAGGAAAAGCGAGCGAGAGGCTGCTCCTGCGCCTCTTCACTAACACAATGCTGTGCCCGGCAGTACTTAGAAACATTTTGACTCCCAATTCACTGGCCACTGCCAGTACTGTGGGGAGGTGGCTGACACCTACCACATGGTATGGGCCTGCCAACAAAACCCATCCCTTCCCCCCATCCCTAACCCTTCCTGGGAGGACTGGGAGGTGACCCTGCTCGGCTGCTGCGACCTATACAGGCCAAGAGGGCCTTAACGCGGCGTGCGCGGGCGGCGGCAACCGCCAATGGGGTCCCTCACTAGGGTCCACCCAGTATTGTAAGGCCGAAGCCCTTAAGGCTCCGCGCCAAACCTCCAAATATGAAATAAACGTTTTCACCACCACCACCACTACAGCGCAATTCCCTGTACTCCGTTTCGCTTTTGTCTCAAGCAAGACAAGGAGAAAGTTCGCGAACCGGCGCCGCTCCCGTTAGAAGAAAGAGAATTAGTGCACTTTATTCGGCAACTATGGATTAACCGCGCCGATGAGGCAACGTGCTTTTCCCACTAAGGAGGCCAAGCCGCACGCCAAGAAGAGACTTCTTGTCGCCTGCGAGCTGTCCCAACTTGCCTTAACTGCTTACTGCTCGGAACGCACTGGGTCAATTTTGCATTGGAAAAAGAAACAGCGGCCCATGTGGAGCAGCTGCGACAAAAAAAAAAAAGAAAAAGAAAAAAGACACTGTTCCACAGGGAAGCCCTCTCGAAAATCAGTTTGGCCCGCAGGCAGAGATAGATGCGTCACCTTGCTCTGATTATATCGGCAACTATACATGTGCCTAGAAGCAATATGAAAACAGATACTAAACTAGTCTTACTGTTTTTTGTTCTTTTGTTTTCACGTCCCTTGACAACGCCTCCCTCGTGGATAATATATATATATATATATATATATGCACCGAACCGTTTCGCGTTCGACCGCGGCCGCACTGGGACCCAATCCTAAACTCTCCAAGTCGCTGCAGTCGGGACATGCTGCCAGCCAACGCTTGAAAAATGGCTGGGGCGACGACACGGAGCGCTTGGCAAGTTGACAAACGTCGCCAAAGCGGCTAACGCTTTCCGCGCAACATTTCCGTCCCCGTGCCTAGTGGGCATGATTAACTGCCGTCATTTTTAAAGCGAAGGGGTGGGGTTACAAAGGCCACCGGCTCGACAGACGTTCGCTTCGATCCTGCCCCATACACAAAGCGACTCCCCACACACGGCGATCTGTTCCGTCTTAGCTACCCGCAGTAAGCACACCGTGTGCAGCGTCCGATCAAGGCCGCTTCCGTGATTTCCCGCCCTGTCACCACTGCGGGGCGCGAAGAAGTCGCGGCGCCTTTATACGCAAGGTCGGCACGGATACCCGCAGCGCTAGCGAGCAAACTATAATAAAACGCATTGGTAGGTCGCCCTTGGGGGGTCTCCGCTTGGGCGGCTTTGCATCTGAATCACTCGCTATCCGCTGCACGCATCATGACACTGCGTGCACCTCTCTGCTCGTGATATTTCCTTCCCTCAATTTCTATCCGGCCGATATTTTTGTTATCTTTCTTCCTGACGCGAAGGAAAACGAAGCGCGTATGAAGAGCGTCGTGGACGCGACCCTCCAGTGGGAATACAGCGCGGAACCCTACATTTGTCGTGAGAATTTTCGAACTCGTTTGAGAAAAAAAAAAAAAAAAAAAAAAAAAAGAAAAAAAAAACAAAGAAAAAAACAGTGGAGCTCCCCGTGTGTTATACGGCTGGATTTTATGTACATGTTCGGTAAAATCATGTTATTTAATAGTATTTGCCAAAGCAAGCTTTAGAACAAAAGTAAAACAATCTGCTCGGGTAAAGTTCACATGGCGGATTCCATCGGAAGAACTGCACAGCTGCGACCCTGATTTCGCACACGTCCCTCGGAGCGTTGTATGCCCTCCACCCGCACTTTCCTTGTAAACAATCTCACCGTTCTTGCGGCTTAACACCCCGATCACTGAATATCAGGTGAAAAGCTTGCCACTATACTGCCATCTTGACGCCTTTAAACGTGACACATAAAAGCGACGACGGCGCGCGCGCTCTTGGACGGAATCTATTAGGAATCTATCACACGTCCCCTATGTGCGCACTAAATATCACTAAATATACCCCCCCCCCCCCTCAAAAAAAAAAAAAAAAAAGAAAGGTCCAAAAAAAGAAAAAAAAATCCAGGGGTGCACTTAAGTCTGCTTAAGCGCTGCAATTCAGAAGCAGTACGAGTTCTGTCACGCCGCCTGCTGGATTCGCCCGACACTATATGCTAGCAGATCTCGGCCGAGTCCATCACATCTGTCATCCCAGGCCTTCATTGAGCGGATTTGTTGTGGGACCTTGCCCCCACATTAGTCCTCCGGTTCCGTCTTTCTCGCCCTGCCTGAGCTCTCACTCACAAGGCGCAAACCGGTGCAGCGTACACACCGGACATCCTGAGTCGATGGCGCCGAACCACGATTGGCTGCCCCAACTGCCCTGTTGACTCCGTTGACTTGCAGCACTTGCCTGTCCTGGCACGGCAAGCCTCCGCGCCCGCTACACATCTGCTCACCACATTCAGACTTACGAAGACTGGACAGCCCCCAATACCAACGCCAAGCGCAAGCTTAGTGCCCTGCTAGACTTCATGTCGGAGTCTGGCGCCCTCAACCTCACCTAACCCACCGACTTCAGGCCTCAGGTCATCCTTATGAATGAATGAATGAATGAATGAATGAATGAATGAATGAATGAATGAATGAATGAATGAATGAATGAATGAATGAATGCTGCACTCGGCCAGATGGTGCATGTGTACGGCGTATTTACCCAGATTAAATGAAGGAACGGCGCAGGTGGAACATGATCATGACGATGATGTTCAGAGCACATCACGAAAGTGTTTTGCATTGTAACTTGGTGAAGACGACTGTGTATTTACGGCACAACGCGAAGATGTTGCAGTTTTACACGAGGCGTGATCGGCTGCGGCGATAGCATAGTGCTCTCGTGCCAGGGAAGCTGATATGTTCCTTCTGGCGCAGGGTCGAAACCATTATATATTTTTCTCTTTATCGACAGTTCGTGAGGGCACGTTCTGTCCACAAATCCTGCCTATATACGCCACTTACGAGCCATATGTTTCAGCATTGAAAAAGGAACAATACATCTGTGCTCTTCCCTCCCACGTATAAAGTGCTCTACTGGACTAAAGGCATATAGCTATATAGCAACTTGATGGGAATACCAAACTACTCATTGTACGCAGTCTAGAAATCTAAAGAATGCTTCAATGATGCAGAGAGAGAGAGAAATTGAGGTTGCACCCACCGAAGCACTTTCGCTGCCACTCAGGCCGGTAGGGCTTGAGTTCCTTTTGGTCGAGCTTCTCCTCCTTCTTGCGCAGCTTCTCTAAGGTCTTTAGCCGAAGCGCCTCGGACTTGGCGAAGGCTCCCAGGTCCTCCTTGTACTGGCCAAACATCTGCCACGGCAGAGGGGCCCGGTTATAAGCGACCACAAAGGGGCAGCGAATGTCGTGTCGCATGAGAACACAAGACGTATTGCGAATGTGACTCGTGCAGTCCCCAAATCAGGCCTCGCAGTCACCGCGCACTGGGCACGGCTACTAAAACAAAGCACGGGAAGTCCTACAAATAAGCATAAAAGTCTAGTTTTTTTTTTTTTTCTCGCTCCTGTTGGTTTTAAGTTTGGGCGCCAATGCGCGCAAAGTGAGTCAATGAATAGACCATATAAGATCTGCCTTGAAGTATTGAACCTAGGCAGAAAGAGAAGTTACGAGACGATTCGAATCGCCAGTCGATATTTGAGAGTTCATATTTCTGCGCTTTCAAAACAAGGTATACATTCACCCCAAGAGCCTGGATCAGGAATTGCACGATCACGTCTCTAAAGACACTGCTTATTCAGCAAAACGAGGAAGCTCCGCGAGCAGCGCATGCATGCATCTCGAAATGGAAACTTTGCGCGTTCAGACCCGCAACCACTAAGCGTGGTTTAATGACGTTTTTCGATGAACGCGCATGCGCTGAAGATTCGCAGCTTTGCGACTATGTTGGCTTAAATAAGTCAAGATTCAAGCAGCGCAATAGCGCCATGTTCTTCAATATACGATGCCAACTTGCCCATCTGTTTCTTTGCGGCAGGAAAATGTACACAGGAAAGCAAAAATATGAACAAGCCGCTTTTTTTTTTTTCTACTCGCAGTTTCGGCGCAACGAAAACAAAAGTACGATGACTCCAACTGAGCATCAGCTGACCTTGAGGCTGGTGCTTGCTTGCACTAACTCGTGGCCGATTGCAGACACTTTTAAGAAAGCATAGCATGCAATACAGCCCCAAAGTAACTATAAAACATACAACACCCAATTGTGATTCTGTATCATATTCCTTACTTATTGAGCAGCACTGATGTAAATTTCCCTTATATACATTTCATAAATTTAATGGCTTCTTGTAGCCGTGTGGGTAATTGCTGTTACAAGAATTTATATCGCTTTCGACTATAGCGAGCTACCTACCAGCAGCAACCATACAGACAAGAACGAAATGTTCCTTCTATATAGGTTGCGAAATCGTGCACCTCACAGTTTTTTTTTTTCCCAAAGGTCACAGCTCTTACAATGTTTCATGCCCTCATAGCGAAACGCAAACCGCAAGCTTCGTATAGAAAAAAAAAAAAAAGAAAAAAGAAAAAAAAAAACAAAGCAGGTCGATGAATGCTGGAGCATGCTCATCCGCAAACATCAAAGCTGCCTCTACTCACCCATGGTACCAGCAGCCATCGAGATAGTCAACGGCCTACACGGCGGTAGATGGGCCAGCAGGCAATGACAGCGCACGGCACTGCAGGGCAGCACCTATGGAGGCCCGCAGTAACGATCCTCGAAGATGAACGCGGACCAATACGTGGCCGAATCCGCTGGCAGAGAACCGCCGTACATGCAAACCACGCTTAATGAACTGCGCATGGCGAAGTAGAGACCGGCTAAGCAAACGACGAAACAGCGCGAGCGAACAGCTATGTTTATGATGCTCTTCGAGCGACAGCCACGAACACGCCCACAGCTAAGTTAACGAACCCGAAGCATATCCGAAGCCTGAACAAATGCCACGGGAAGTATACATCATCGGTTCAAATATGCGTCGATAAATAGTTCCGCACCAATTATTCCTAGCCTGTCAGGACAGGGTGTATTATCGCAATTCACTCCATTTTAAATCGAAGCACTCGATCTGCACGTCCTCGCTTCAAAGGTTGCTTGCATGGATTAACCACGTACTGCGAGAGCACCATCAGCGCCTGTTCCCTCCGCATCGGTTTATATAGGCGTCTAGGCTGAACTTATTGTCGCTGGACAGAGTAGCGAGTTCTTCTACCGTGTTTACGTACGCCAGTATAGTTTCGACTTCAGCGATCGGCATGAAAAATCAATAAGTGGTAGGCTTCATTTTGCACTTGTTCCGCTCATAAACCCTGCAGCTGTTCTATCCTTGCCTCCTCTATCTCCAGCTCTCTCGAGTCGACACCGATGGAAAACTTCGGTAGAGCTCCATCTTTATCAACCGAAAGTAAAACTGAGATCTGCGAGAGCGTCGTCACGCTCTAACGTTATCCGACAATACAAAAAAAAAAAAAAATGTTAGGAGTACTGTCACGAACTCCAGAACGTACTGACAAAATCTTCGGACGACCGGTCTCATATAGAAAGTACATTTACGTAACCCCGGGCCGCTGAGCCTATCGATACTTTAGACGCGCCAGGTAGGACGAGGGAGGATGACGAATGCGTTTTATTTATTTTTTACTTCGAATTTAGGAACACCGCGCTCTCTGGATGCGTTAATGGGCCACGCCATTATCCCATCTTCAGCACCTAAATTCTTTGTGTGTGCTTATACTACCGTGTTTCAGCTCTGCTTACGTATACCTAACACCCATCTTTAACGCACTGATACTATTCGGTCGTGTATGATACCTAAGCAAATAAATATTCACTCGAAGCTACAGGTGATTAGTTCTACCGCCTGCCTCTCTGACAAATCTCAGGCAATGGAAGCGATCGCGACACGTGGTCAAGACATGCAGGTTGCCAGCAGCTGATGGGGGATGCGGAGCGCGTCGGGGGGACAATTTCTCGACTGCTCGACAGTCACGCGAGATCGTGATTGCGCTACAGACGGAAACTATCGATAGTGCTATAAAAAGTAATTTTGGTAGTGTTATCGATAACATAAAACCAACCGCACGAACGCATTGCAACATAAACTTAGTTCCCTGAGTGAGTGGTGGTCACTACGAAGGGACCCCATTATCGCAGTCTACGCGTCACCGAGACCTGTAGATATACAGCCGTGCTGCAAAAAGATTAGCACTTTAGGTATGTGTTTCCGGAGCGGCCGACAACAAGGCTCGGCGTGGCGGTTACGAACGCGCCAATAACAAGAGTGACAATCCAGCTCGAAACACGGCGCCGCGCCCGCCTCGGTGGACAATTTTCGCCACTCAGGTGACGTCATCGTGTCTTTTTCGTTCAACACAACTATGCCATAAGTATTAGAGTTGCTGCATAATGTGTCAAGTGTCGTAAATGTCCTATTTGTGCAGGCAAAAGCGACCCGAAACGCACCATTTGGTGCGCCCGCTTCTAAACCGAAATCGGTAGAAATTAACACTTCAGCGGCTATGCTTGACGAGATCCGTGCTCACTTTAATATAGCTGCTGCTTTCAATACAGTAGTGCCCCGCCGGTGTGGTGCAGTGGTTACGGCGCTCGACTACTGCTCCCAAGGATGCGGGATCAAATCCCGGCATCGGCGGCCGCATTTCCATGGAGGCGAAAAGCAAGGCGCCCGTGTACTGTGCGATGTTAATGCACGTCAAAGAACCCCAGGTGATCGAAATTCCTGGAGTCCTCCACTACAGCGTCTCTCGTAGCCTGAGCCGCTTTGGAACGTTAAACCCCACAAACAAAACACAAAACAAGCAACGATCGGTTGTGCCAGTAACGATAGCCACTGAATCGCAACTCTTCGGAAATCGTAAGAGCAGCATTGTTCAAAACGGGTTCCAGTTTCTTAGATGACAGTTTATCCTGTGTTGCTCTGGGGCACTTCAACCTTACGAGATTCTTCAAAAAGGCGTAATCAATATTCCTAATGCAGTTCCGACTTTTTTTTTTTTTTTTTTGCGGGATATGGCTAGAGGCAAAAAGCTAACGCTTACTTCGACTAGGGTGACGAAAAAAATAATAATATATTGATAGGAAAATTTTGGCACGATACGGTAGTGGTGCGCGATAGACTATTATATTTCTTAGATCCTCAGTGCAATTACGTACGTCGATACACCGGTGCGAGAAGTCTACGCACGCTAAAAGTCACACAACGGTCTCCTCCCACGAGCGAATATATTGGCGGAACTAAATATTTTACTTCATTCGCCAAAAGATTGTTCATAACTTACACAAACTGAGTAACACTGATAGTATAGGTTATCGCAAATGTTTTGGCAATATCGCTGGCCAAAAACTGCATAATTATTCACAGCAGTGTTGGTAATAATACTGCCGATTATACTATCGATAGTAACAATATCGACTGCACTATATATAGCTATATCGATAGTGACATTAGTCTGCCAACCAAGATCCGTATAACTCGTGCTATGGTCTTTCCAGTTGTGATGTATGGATGCGAGAGTTGGACTGTGAAAAAGGCTGACCGCCGAAAAATTGACGCGTTTGAATTGTGGTGCTGGCGAAGACTCTTGAGAGTTCCTTGGACTGCCAGAAGATCAAATCAGTCGATATTGTCGACCATAAACCCTGACTGCTCATTGGAGGGTCAAATTCTAAAGTTAAAGCTCAGCTACTTTGGTCATCTGATGAGAAGAGAGGAATCGCTGGAGAAAGATTTGATGTTGGGAAAGGTTGCCGGAGAAGGGGTAGGCAGCGAACGCGATGGTTAGATGGCATCCTCGAGGCACTGCAGATGAAGTTATGTGATGTTAGGAAGATAGTGAGAGACCGGAAAGCGTGGCGTGACATGGTCCATAGGGTCACGAAGAGTCGGACACGACTGAACGACTGAACTGAACTGATTGATAGTAACAATATCGATAGTTATTTCCATTTGCCGATAGGTTTGCATCATTCTATTGCACACAAAACACGCAAATTCCCGTGCTGAAATCACGCTGCGTCAGTGACTGAGGCGAGAAAATTTGACAATCCACTTGGATGAGACTTTGACGCGCGTCACCAAAGAGAAGCAGCCCTCTCTACACCCTTATTCTCGTTCCACATAGGTTCCAGTTGTAAGTGGAACTTTTAAACAAGTTTTGCTTATTAAGTGGAACTTTTTAAAAAATTCCACTTGTAAGCGGAACGTATGTGGAACCATATTAAGAGTGTAGCTCGCCTGTTAGACGATTAAACTTCAAGAGCTGCATGCATATATACACACGCGTGTAGGGGCACAGAGAAAATAAAAGCGTGCTTTATATACACTAACGAGCAATCTCGCAACTAGCCACATATGACGTCATACTCATTCTATAGACCGCTTGTACTGGATGCCACGCCGACAACAGTGAGCCGTGCGCTTGAAGCAGTGGGGAAACTGTCATAATCCTCTGCAGGTCGCTGATAGACTAACTTCTTTGCTATTTGCCCCATGCTGCATGCGCCTCCTCGAACGCTGGAAAAACCGATCGGAGACTCAAACAAAAAACAAAATGCAAATGCCGGTGAAACAAGCCTCTTTCCTGATTGAAGAATGGCTGCGGCGCCGAGTAATTTAATGCCCATCTATCAAAGAGAAATTGGAATACACTTCCCTGCAACTATCCACATGCATCCCATTAAAAAAATAACGAGTTCCAGGCGTAAGTACTATATTAAGAATACATTTTTTTTCTTTTGTTTCAACCAATTATACACGGAGACTCGTACAGTGCACGCAATTCAAGATCTCCCTACATTGGGGGAGCTTACAACACGTCTCCGCAGTACAATGAAGGGGGAAATCCGCAAAGCCGCCTGCGCGAGCAAAGAAGCACGGCTCGTGCCGGTGCAGTGGCTATTATCGTACATCCTTGGTTATCGTGACGAACCGGTGCACACCGGTAAAGGCAGTGAGTGGGTCAGGAGCTGTTCTTTGTGCAGAAGGAGCTTTTATGAATCCCCGCTAGATAAGATGAAGCTAGGGCTCCAAAGCCGCGTGGTTGTGCCGAGACGAGACGTACAGTGACGCTTCAGTACAGCATGCCACGCACAGAGTGATCTTGGAGCTCATACAGCTGCGAATAAGTTTCGTGCAGTGCTCCCGCCGTCTTTCTTTTATTAGTCTCATTACTGTGCATCACAGTGCAATGGAAGCCCTGTTAAAAGACAGCCGAATATACAGTTGCCGCCTGAGTGGTCTACGTTACAGTGAGCGCTACTCTACAGATTTGTTCACTGTACAACCGCTCCCGGCCGCCATATTGCTATATGCAATATAAAGCGACATCACACTGCCGCTAGTGGGTCTGAGGGGAGGTTTGTCGTGTTTATGTGGCTCGTCGTGTTTAGGAGCCAGCCGCTGGCAGCCACTCAGTTTCTGTCACATGCAGTGCGCACTTCGAGCGCTCCTTCTACCATGTTTCTACCAAACAAGACTGACACAGCACTACGCCTGCCCGCGAGCGTATTCGATTACAACGCATAGCGTTGCCCTTGCGACGCCGTGTGAAGCAGCTCGAAAGGCGGCAAAACTTGCGCAGCAGTGCAGAGCAGTTATTCCAGCGGACAATGAAGGTGCTAGGGCGCTATCTCGCGCATACAGCCCGCCGCTGCGGTGGCATACCAAGTAAGTTTGCTCCTTGCACAAGGGAAGACGAAAGAGGGTGGGGTAGGGAGAGATAGAAAGAGAGAGAGCAAAGCACAAAAATGGAAAGGGGCTCCCTTTTATCACCGACGCATCGAAATAGGGCCAAGGTAGGCCGTCGATTCCCCCTGGGGTGACCTCTGTGACAGAATGGCCGTCGATATAAGCCTTGTATACATGGACTCTACAGCACCGGGTCGAGTAAGCGTCGAGTAAGCGAGGCCACCATTACTCGACCCGATTGGTGTCTACATGAACTCGCTTTCTAGCAGTAAGTATCGCAGCGGCGCATAGCGTCGAGATTTGTAGTTATTGTGCAAGTTTCCTACTCGTATTTGATTCCGTTGCCTTTTACTATTGAGCGCTTCGATTACTACTTTTTATCGTTGATGAGGGCTAAAAAGCATTCAACTTCGCTGACGCTCTTCGCCGCTCCGGTTGCTTTTTAATCCCAGTTCGCCATAACACGACTCCCTGACTCGACAGCGTCTGCATGCTTTTAGACAAGCGGGTCAAGCGAGTTAACCTACCCCCTGCAAGCGAGTTAACGCGACCCGCTCCGCGGCTATTTTACTCGACCCGACTGGGTATACATGAACCCGACAGCTGGTTTTTTACTCGACAGGCTTACTCGACCCGACTCTGTCGAGTCCATGTATACAGGGCTATACATACGCGCACGCGTACCACTAAGCCGGTGCCGGTACATAAACAGCAGTAGCACAAGCAGCGCCATAGGCCGTCTGTCTGTTGACCAAAAACTGTGGAACCCAGCCAGCAGATCTCAAGTATGAAGCTGCCGTTGGAAACCATGGCGCCGACAGGCACCGTGGAGCGATGCAAAGACGACATAAACCTGTGGCAGCACTGAGACAGCTGAAAAATTATTGTTTAGAACAGTACTCGGTGTATAGTATTTAGCTGAACGCTAAAAAATATATAGAGAAAGCTTTAGGGGTGCCGGACATGAGTGCTACTTTCAAAAGCCTTACGTATTTACTACAGCCGGATACGACTTGAATCTGACCACATTCATGACAGTCACGCATTGTCCCCCCGCGACAAGGAAACAGTTGTTGGTTTTCTTCTCCCTATGATGGGCTAATCACAAGAAAAAAAATTTATAAGAAAATTTTGACGCCCCTTACCTCTCCCCTGCATGAGCGAAGCTCTAAGATGTTAATTTATTTTTAGTTACGATTCATGAGAGCAGTAATACGGCATCCTGCGCTACCATAATGTGTGGTTGTCGCAAGCTGTATGAGCATGGTCCTGCCGGCAGTCCACTTCGGTCTTTAAGCTGGTTCTAGGGTGCTCGGGAGCCACATGAGCACAGCGGGAAATCGCAGCAAAACAAGGCAGGAGTACTCAGCAGTCATGCCAAATCCAGCTTTCTATAGGACAAATTTTAATTTTTAGGCAACTACGCAACAGCGTGAAATACTGTCACGAAACTATTCAAGGAAATGGTCCGATCTTCCGACACCCAGTAAAATACTATTTTTAAAAAGCCATCCTTCTCTCGCACCAAGTAATTAAAACTTCCAGGAGAAACCAGGTGGTGGATTACATTTTTGACAACAAATATCAGAAATTTACAAGCATTGGTTACGGTGCGCGAAAAAAATACGCTCATAAGTTCCTGTCGAAAGATGAGCCGGAGTTGCAGAGTATGCCAGTGTTGCTACAGAACTCGAAATGGACACAAAATATAGTGAGCGCCGTCGCATCCGCGGACATAGACTCTCCGAAACTTATTGTGATTCTGTTCCTGACAGCCGCATGACGCACTGCGTAATTTTGCGTGATTTTGCGTGATTTTGCGTATATAAAAACTTCACATGCAACCCGTATTTACGCAGTTCTTTACTAGTCGCAGCGCTAAAGAGGATACATCGGACGTGGATGAGAGAACTCACATCGACATACATCATCGCACGTCACCGTAGTTGTGTGTTTATTCATCCGCATTTCTGTACGCGCTACGGCAAGTTCTCCGAAGTATGAACTAACTGGCCCAACACACTCTTCTGCTGAGTTCTTGTCGTTTTGCAAAATGCATCAAGTTTTCACGGCTTTTGTTTGTTTGTTTCACTCTCCTTTTCTTTCTTTCTTTTTTTTTTCTATTTTCATCTGTGTTTCACGAAGATCACCTTACACACGTTACGCCATTCGGGAGTACAGTTCATAAATTTGTCTTCTCTCCGGTGCGCGTGGGTACACTCAGAGCCTGTCGCACAAAGCGTAGTAAAAAGCAGCGTCGTCCGAGAGCAAGGGGCGCACCGTGGGTCCCCTCTTCTTCGAGAGGTGGCAGCGGTGACAGTCGTAACAAGGGTACGCTGCTCGCTCTTGTTATCGGCGAGGCAGCATCGACAACGACCGGCCACTGCTCCGCACTCCCACAGCAACGCGCTCCGCGGTGCTCTTTCTGGGTCGCGGACACACGTCGACTCGCGACGGAGGTGACGGAGTGTGCGAGACACGCCTTTGCGCCTCGGGGTCCCGCGCGAGATCTCTGCACGTCAGCGCACAATCTGCGGCGCGACTCCGCGGACGTCGGCGCGAGCGCCACTCGAGTTTCCCACTGACGAAAAGAGAGTTGACCGCGGGGGGTCTACATGCACGTCCCACTGAGGAGGCGCAGGAGAATCGGTCAAGGAGGGCACCGGAAACTGCTCGAAGAGTCGCGTGTTTACCCCTGCGTTGCGCGGTACAGGCACTTGAAGCGATGAGGAGGTCAAACACTCGATAACACACCGACACTACCGAGCCACTGTTCGAAGCTTCCGTTATCCGCATGTTAGTTTCCTTCGCAGGCTTTCCTTCTGTTGCTTGGATTGTAAGAGGTCTCAGTCAATTTTAACTTTTTGCACTTTTGTTTACATGCCTCTTTGTCGACGGGGGCGAGCGGCCCAGTGGAGGAAGTCTTTAAGTATCGAAACACCATTGAAATGGAAATCATTTTCTGCCGACAAGTGAAGAACGGGTGAACTATAATGAGAAAATTATGTAAGAGTTAACGCGTGTTTCGTGAACAATAGCACGCACAATGCCTAGTTGAGGTTTATTGCCTGCGCATGCGGCCAGGTCGCAGAGCGCGCATCGCCTTCGGCATGCGGCGTACAAGCGACCGCAAAAATGGCGTTCGGAAGTGGTGCACAAACACCGGCAAGCGTAGTCAAGGAGCTCTCAGGTGGTAAACTTGAGGACACTAGTTCGCCTCTCCCGTCAGGAGCATCTGCTTTAAGTATACGCATTCTACGCGTGTGTAAAAGTGGAACCCATTCGATGGAATAAATAGTTGGCAGGTTGAACACCAGGGGACTGACTCTACGGAGGTGAACTACGTCGATCACATCTTTTGCGTCTACGATCGATTTGGTCATGTTAATTGGGGCATGCACAAAGGCGAAGAGCAGATTCTCACTCCAGGGGTATACCAGAACCACGTCGTTACGGAAGGGGGAACCACAATATATTAGTGATGCCCTTACCTGCCACTACTCCCGCAGTAACAGCAAGCAGCATGTGGAGATCAATGGTGCAGAAGCAATTCGGGCCATAACGCATCGAATAGAATGATGATACGGGTTGGGGACGGTTTTTAACATTATAGACCCAAACACTCATTGGTTGAAAACATTTAGGCTCCGCCTTTAAGGAAATATGACGTGAGAGAGACACACTTACGTCAACAGTTCATCTTGATTATTCCTCGTTCGCCTGCTCTCACCCATACCAACATGCACTCGCGGCGCGCTTTAAAGCACACGTGTCAGAGATAGCTTAATCTGTTGTTTCAGATCACCATTTCATACGTATTTTGTTTTTTTACTGCGAGATGGTGCTTCCGAGGATGAGATTAAGAAGTTTACGGGGACCAAGTGGATGCAGCTAGCACAGTACTGGGTTAGCATGAAGAATATGGGAGAAGCATTTGCCCTACAGTGAATGTAGCCCGGCCGATGGTGATGATGACAAATCTTTGTGTAGTTATTTTCAGCATGCTTGTGAGATGGCGCTTTCTCCCTCAGGTTTCGTCTCTCTGATGTTACACACACTCAATGGCATACAGCCGTAGCTGGTTATGCAAAACACCCCAAGACGTATATATTAGGCCTTGCTTCAACGAAGCCGACGGTGCCTGCGTGGCCTAGGTGTAGTGTGATTGACTCAAGAACCAAGGGCCTCGGTTTAGAGTCGCTTGTCAGCCTCCCCAAATTTTCTTTTCAGTGCAAATAATTGCTTTTCAAATGCACCGCTCCATGCCGTGTGACGCCATGCTCTTCGACCGGATTTTGTCCTCACGCCAACGTCGGCGCCGCAGCTACTGGAGGGATTAGAGTGGAGGGAACGGTATGAGAAGGTCTTGTCGCACAGAACGAGTCAAACACTGTCGGCGACTTTCACGAAATCAACATGGGCGAACTGAAGTACGTGACTGACAAACCTTTATTAGTTTTCTGCCAAACAGAACGACAATTTGAAAATCGCTGGGTGTTGTCCACCTGATTCTGTCTCTTTTTTTTTTTTTTTTTTTTTTTTTAACTGACCTTTTGAACAAATCTCACCCAATTTAAATTCTCTGGAAAGTGCGCGTCGACCATCAAACGCTCCGCTCTCACGATGACCGTTCAGAACGCGAGACGACGATTTCTTCCATGCGTCTCATTTATTCCTTTGCACAATTCGACTGGGTGTTGTCCACCTGATTCTGTCTCTTTTTGTTTTGTTTTTTTAACCGACCTTTTGGACAAATCTCGCCAAATTTAAATTCTCTGGAAAGTGCGCGTCGCCATCCAACGCTCCGCTCTCACGATGACCGTTCGGAACGCGAGACGACGATTTCTTCCATGCGTCTCATTTATTCCTTTGCACAATTCGAAAAACAGAAAACTACTTTGGTCTCACGAGGCTGCTTACCACCATCGACAAACAAGAGCGAGTTTATCGCGGACTTTTCAATCTTTTACTTCAGCGTACCATCCCAGTCTTGAAAACCGCCAACGTGATAACAGCGTTAGGCCGGAGGCGGGAAGACACATTTCCAGTAGAGTGTAACTATGCTGCAACCCCTGAAACCGCCATGGGCGCCGACGCGGCTACTTCCGGCTCCACTTTCCTCCTGCTGCCCCCTAGTTGGCCATCAGGCGTAAAGAGACACCGCCGATCTCCCCGTTAAAGGCGACGAAACCCTTTCCAGGGCACGCAGAACGCAAGAAGAAAATGAGCCGGTATAGAAGCGAAGGAGACGGAAATAGGCCACACAACTCTGCGGGCATGCATTCGCACGCGCAATGCTATCGCAGAAGACCATCCCTTGTCCGTGTCATTGCTGGTGTAGCGGCACAGCTGCCGCGCACGCCCGGAAGAGCGAGTCGTTACACACTGCACGTGTACGACCGTACGACGAAGATAAAAAAAAAAAAAAAAAAAAAAAAAAAAAAAAAACTGTCATTCGAGCCACTGGCCCCTACACGTGGTTGGCGCTGCATTTCCACAAGTGCAGAGCCCAGGGGGTCTGCTTCTGAGCCTACTACTTCCAGTATTTCGCTACCTAATGTAAACTGCTGTTCCTTCCCGAGGCTGTTGAACATTGGTTTGGTTTGGTTTGTGGGGTTTAACGTCCCAAAGCGACTCAGGCTATGAGAGACGCCGTAGTGGAGGACTCCAGAAATTTCGACCACCTGGGGGTCTTTAACGTGCACTGACATCGCACAGCACACGGGCGCCTTGCTTTTCGCCTCCACCGAAAAGCGGCCGCCGAGGCCGGGATTCGATCACCTTAGACTTCTGCATATTGATTTTCAAGCCTACCTTTGTACTTTTTCTGTCTAGGTCATCAATCATTATTTGCAGTTCATCCCCCGAGTTGCTTAGCAAGGCAATGTCATCAGCAAATCGCAGATTACTGAGGTATTCTCCATCTACCCTTATCCCTAACTGCTCCCATTCCAAGTCTCTGAATACCTCCTCTAATCAAGCTGTGAATAGTACTGGGGAGATTGTGTCTCTTTGCCTAACACCTTTCTTTATGAAAATTTTGTTACTTTCTTTATGCAGAACTATGGTTGCTGTGCAGCTACTATATATACTTCCAGCACTTTCACGTATGGCTCGTCTACTCCCTGATTTCGCAATGCCTGCATCACCGCCGATGTTTTAACTGAGTCAAATGCTTTTTCGTAATCAATGAATGCTATGAATAAGGGCTGGTTATATTCTGAGCATTTTTGTATCACCTGATTGATGGTGTGGATATGATCGATAGTAGAGTACCGTTTCCGAAACCCTGCTTGATCCTTTGCTTGATTGCAGTCTAAGGTTGTCCTGATTCTATTAGCGATTACCTTAGTAAATACCTTATACGTAACAGACAGTATATGATGCCGTTTATTGGTGCAGACAACATCAGTGGAGGTCCTTCCAATTGGAGGTAGGACAAAAAATATTCTTACAGTCAAGAGACTAGGAATACTGGAAATGCATTACAAACCGCACTAATGTAACTCAGAAGCAAACCCTCTGGGCTATTCATTTTTTATAAAAGCTGTACATGCTAACTCTCACACTGTGATCGTGAAGGTTACCTTACCACTGGCGGTTAAGACCGCTATACAATGTCCAGGAGCACCGGTTCTGCCAGAAGTGACCACCCAACAGTTTGCTGCTCAGCCGTACAGTGAGGCATTTACGCCACACGTAAAAACAACCTGGTCAATACGGCTGACATACAAGTGCTCCCCCCCCCCCCCCCCCACCTCTTCCGTAATTTCTCCTCTGCCTTTGTGGCCCTCAGCTCTGTTTGCCGGAATCAGGCAACACCTCAGGCCTCTCATAACCTTTTTTGTTTTCTTTTAATCGTCGGAGGCAGGAAGGGGGAGGAGCAGAGAATTAAGTTGTTAGATGAAATGATGAAGTTTGAAGACTAGGGTCGCCGCACAGGAGGCAGCTCATTCGAGGTTAGTGAGAGGGGGCTTTGTGCTACAGTAGATGAAAGTGGGACGATGATTCAACAATTCCCGATGGCAGTATCCTCATCGAATTCCCTTCAACCTACACTTTACGCCACAAAATACGATTGCATAGCATCATCGCCTTTTACATCATCATTCCAAAAGTCCTCGACTTGGCCCACTCTCTTCATGCATAGCATCACCGCTGACCGAGTTATATTACAGTTTTCTCTACGTGTGCGGCTATGACAGCACCCCAGACCATACCACGCGTTATGCGAAGAGTGCAAATCAGTCCCTAGTGGCAAGCATATAAGCGTCGTGGAACGCTCTGCTCTGGGCGAGGTCGACAGGCGGTTACAGATTCCCAGATCGTTACAGGGGCGCGCACTCGAAGCTCGTCACAAAGCAGACTCGCGTCCACGACGACAAGCGAGTGGTAGAAGCGAGAAGCATGCTTGCTGGAGGAGGAGGAGGAGGAGGAAAACAAGCAAAGAAAAGCGTATATATAACTATAGGGCCGCATTCCTGCAGTCGGCCGGGCCCGCTTTCGCCGATGTTGACGGAAGTGTAATGACGTAAACATCGGGTACGCGCCGCAGCAGACATGAAAAGGGTTCATTTTCCCGCTCGGACGCCGCGCCGCCTTCGTGTCCCACCGCTGCACGGGCTTTTCCCTCGTCTCCGCAGAGCATCATCATCGAGGGCAATAAGAAGACGCTGTCCGCTGACCCACCATCGACGCGCGTCACCTAAAGCAGCTGCAGAGAGCGTCTTCCTCCAACAAGCGGAGGATGTTGCAACGATATCCCAAGAAGGTTAATCGACACAAACAAGGCAGCATCTAGGCAATTGGAGGCTGTCGCGCTGCTGCTGCAAGCGGCCAATCGTTTCCGCGGTATCTGCGCGGACGCGAGGGGGAAGCAGGAATCGCACAGAAGGGTTGGGCGTTCGCAGTGGGCAGGCGCCACGACGTCGCGGACATTCCGCCGCGCAATTCCAGAGGGAGCGAAGATCGGCGACATCTTGACCTTTGAACTGATTTCGTTGGCGCAGCTAGCTCCCCCACTGCTGCTGTAACCTGTGTGGAGTCAGGGCCGACAGCTGTTGCCAAATCTTGGCACAAGGAACCAGGCACTACATCAGCAGCGGCGCCAACATTTATTCAATGCGTAGAACATTCAAGCATCAAGCACGTAAGCACAAATGCCCGACGTCAATTACCTCCTAATTGATACCGGGGCTCGAGGAACAGTAACTGCCTGTAGTTTAGCAACTGGTAATTAAGCACTGAATATCATTTCCACGAACCTGCTCGAAGATAGTTTAGCACATAATTGATGTGAGCTCACAAAAATACGGCTAATCAAGAATCAATGAAACAATTGCAAAAGAACGAGAAGTTAACTATTTGTACCATTTCTTTCGTTCTATTGAAAGGGGAACACAAACATTTCCTAGTGTATTTCTGCTTTGGAATTATGCGTAAGACATTAGCAAACTGGCATCACTGCGTAGAATAAGCCTACGCTTAGTAAATAATTTATAATTGAATTTCTTTTGCTACACACTTTGGGTTTCTCATACTCACGCCAGAAGTGAGTATGAGAACACTTGAGCAGCACAAGAACCGCTGTATAATCGCTCGTTTCACCAGCTGTCATTCCAGCTTCTGGAGCAGTTTGGCCTAAGAGTCTGCCTAAATTTGAAACTACAAAGCAGGGAATATATTGCGGCTTTTGTATGCGTCACGCGATTTCATGAAGTCAGAACCATCGTTCAGCAGCCTGAAATCAAAAATTGATTTCTGCTCTAAAATAAAGTGCTTTTACTATACTACTACTAACTGGAGAACAAAAAAAAAATTTCATTACAAATTATTGTGTGTTGGAGAATCTCATGTATTGATCCATGCGCACAGTTCCAAAGCAAAATTGCACTAGGATTAATTTTGCGTCGTCACCCGCTATTTAATTTTACGTACTCGCTTCAGACAGCCGCACTCCAGCCAATGTATGCATGCAGTACAAAAGAAACTGCTTGCGAAACCCCATTTCTGGCCTTTATTGTCACGACCCTGTGAAGTTTGTCGATGCTGCATTCTATGAAAAACAGTAAAAACAAACACCGTCAACGTGCAAATTATTGCGGCAAAGTGTTCATCCCTCATATTTGCGCAATTATTAAATTACGCTACTACGCGGCCTTTTCCTGGACTTTTCCCGAAAATATTACAGATCTTAAAGGTTAATCAAGGTCAAAATTACTTTTAAAGGTGGTTACAAATAGCTTTTTTTTTTCTTTACTACCGGTTCATGTCGATCTATACCACCAGTTTATTTATTATTTAAATGTTACGAGAAATCGGTACAATTTCTTATTAGTGGCTGCATGAATAAACACAAAGTTGTCACAGATGAACGGTAAGGCGTAGTCAAAGAACAAAATAACAATTTGATTAACCACGAAAGAAGTTATTTTAGACTGTAAGAAAAATTACAACTATAGGCACTTTATTTAGGGCTTTTTTTTTTTTTAAAAAAACCTTTCATGGAATTAAAAATATCAAAAGTTCAAACTTTATCGCTATTGACTCCGTGGTAACTTACCTCAGCTTATCGCGACATATTTAGAGCACCGCCGCAAACTGTCAATAAGTCAATAATTTAAAATGCCCCCTTCTCCCCCCGCCCCCGTTTGTACAGACATTATTCTGATAACAACGCTGTTTGTTAACGGCATTGAGAATGTGACAATAGTGGTAATTTTGTTCATGCAGGACGATGACGTGGGCATATTTCGAACAGGTAAAACAACAAAACCATTGGTACAAAAATCTGATGAAACCATGCGCAAATAACCGTGTACAATGCGACATCTTCATTAAAAATTAACAAAAACGAAACTAAAGCGATATTCACAGGCCAAAAGATATGTAGCTGGACCCTACACAAATTATTACGCTTGGTCCAACACGGATTGAAATAGCTTCTTCAGTAAAGTGTCTGGACGTGACATATTGCAATGTAACGTGTCATAGGACTTGCAGATAGGACTTTATATAGGACTTTTACTTTGCACGACATCTTTAAGTCGTTTATAAGTTCCTGCGTAGTTAAATCAGCGCTAGGAAAGAAACGGGAGAAATCACAGTCCTGTTTTTGTTTTGTTTTTTTCATGCACTGGCTAAGCTGCAACCTAAAATATAAATAAATAATGCCCAACACTAGGCAGTGACATCTGGAAGGTGCAATATTTCTGAACTAATTACGGCCGTCAAATACTTCGCATCCTAGTCCTTACCCTTCCTATTCCACAGTGAACCTTCAAGGCTTTTCTATGAAATTGATTTGTTGAATATCTCCCGAGAAGGCTTTTCTCTCTCTCTCTCTCTCTCTCTCTCTCTCTCTCTCTCTCTCTCTCTCTCTCTCTCTCTCTCTCCTTAGTTTTGTGCTTGCGCGCACCCTACTGCTACCGTTCTTGCTGTGACGTACACAGTTAAAAGAATAAGACTTTTTATGCTTAATCCCACATTAAAATGACTGGCTGTAACGTTTATTTTGACGTAACTCTTATAGATGTAACTTTATGCCTTACCAAAGATTAGAGTGTAGACAGGAGGGGCAGGGACTCTTTTGAGGTGCAGCCCTAACATTACGCAAGATATTTATGTTTGTATTTAGTTGATATCGCAGCAAAAAAAAAATAGGGGGGGAGGGGGGGGGGGGGGCAGGTACACAGAAAACTACGACAAGACGAGTGCTGTAACCCTAACAGAGCTGGTATTGCCGTTATCTCCGGTGTCCCGGTCATTTTCGCACTGATATAAATTTAAATCGAAAGCAGCTGAGTACGCATGACGTGGAGGGCAGACACGTCTGCTGAACAGAACCAGTTTTAGATTTCTCCTTCTTTTACCGCTCAAAATTGTCCCCACAATAAGTCGGGTATGGCAACAATCAGCCGAAAAAAAAATACTGCTGAACTGACCAAAAGCTTCCTGTAGCAGCGTTTGTATATAGCAGAAGAAATGGTAATTTGTAGCAGTATTTTCCGGTTTTGAAACAGGAAAAATGGCGTTTCATAGCAGACGTGACACTGTAGCAAAATAATAAATAGAGCTGCCTTAGCCGTTGTTGTGCGCGCTGTGCGTCACGGAGATCGAAAGGGTCAGTAGCGTTAGCCCCTGCTCACAACATTCGTTAGATTTTTCAACTGATTCACCGCCACTGCAGGCAGCTTCACCGTACGGTGCAAAGACGAGCGCCGAACGGTAACGGATGTCCTATATAAATAATGGCCGTCACCGAATTCCATGCAAGGCGTCACGATCGAGCGCCATTTTTTGTCCCGGTTTAGCGATCGGCTGCACGATGAATGCGCAGGTTAAATTTATGCGACAAGCCTGAAATCGAGCATGTCACCCCAATTGTTGACAGCCGGTTCTGATGAGAAGGAACATCCGCTTTTTCGGATGTCAGCTCCGTCTCCGAAATGCCACGCGCGGCACAATAGAGATCAAACTGCAGGTTCTATATATATACTATTCAAAATTTCAATTATTTCCACGCCCCTACTTTACGCGACAGCCGTGGAAGAAAGCACGCAGTCATCATGAAAAAGCGTCGACTTCAGTTTTGAATAATTTCACCAAAGTTATGACCTCAGTCGAAATGCAGGCATGGTGCTACGCACGATTTAAGCATATTTGAAAGCCTCCAGGCAGTCGAAATGATTGCGCAAAAGCTTTAAAAGCTCCTTGGAGAGGTAACCAGGCGTCGACACGGAAGTCGTCATCAGCTTTTTGCGAGAGGTGACATCACGCGCCACGTAATAAGCATATAATGTTCCATGGCCGAAAGCGGGATTGGAACTTGCGGTGGGGTAATCTTCGAAGGCCGCCGCATTGGCATACGTATTGCACATGCAAGTCGAAATTTGACTATACTTTATGCTTTGTTCTTTATACTGAGAAGGTTACTTTTAACATCCACCTCGCATGCAGTAAATCAGAAGAAACGTTGAGCCAGCAAGTTGAATAACTATAGTGATGTGGTACTGTCAACAGCTAATGGTAATTATGTAACTCTGCGTTCCGCGGAGCACTTCTCACTTCCCACACTACTCCCTCCCTTTCTTTCATGACACGGTCGAAATGGCCACTGAAAATAAGACAATCACTTATTTCCCTGCTCCCATCTTCTCTCTCTCTCTCTCTTTAGTCGTTGCTACTTAACTTACCTATACGCGAGTTTTGGCTAGCACAGTATATATGCAGGACGACTAGCTTGCATGAGACCACGTTTGATCGTTACCAGCCTCACCTTCTACAAAGCATGGTCTGTCAAGCGTGCCGAAGGTAACAGGCTAACGATAGAAAGGGGCTCCGCGCCGCACGAGGAACCTTGCGCGCCGGTCAAGTTTATTACGTACACGCTACGCGAAATAACGAGCCAACGGTGTCGAAACGGCACAGCTCGGACAGTGTGCACAAGACGACCAAATACGAACAGCCTCTGCCGGTCTTCGCCGGACATCAGAGAAGGCCCACAACAGCGCGTCACGCGCCAAGGACCGTCAACATAAAAGGAGACGGCAATGGCTGGGACCTCAAGCAGCGCACCGACATAATGAAGAAGGCGTAACACGCCCCATTCGTCTCGCGCCATAACAGAACGCGGCGTCTCCATCCTAGAATAGGACAGCAGCAGCGCGCCGCTCACCCGCTTTCAAGGCAAGATGAAGAAAAAAAAAGAAAAAAAGAAGGGGGTGTCCAGGTGCCAGCAGAGTAATTAGAATCGCCTGTTTTGTCGGCTTGCCAACAGACGCCGTCCGTCTCCTTCACCTTCCGGCCCAACTGACGACCGGCTGAGGGCCTCCAATGGCTCGTCAAGGGGCGGCGAAGACGTGCACGTGACGGCGCCTCTTCTCGCTCTCTCACGGAATGGGCTTTTCCCAGCGGAATACCGCCGAGCATTTCCAAGTGACACAGCCGGAGATATCATGATTTGTACGACAAAAGCGGCGAACTATTGACGAATCCCTCCAAACATATTAATAATACGACTGCCGGATGCCGCAAAAACAAGCCCCGAGCTTCAGCAGACGCGCGTGCGTTCGTGCGTTCGTGCGCGCGCGCGCGCGTGTGTGTGTGTGTGTGTGTGTGTGTGTGTGTGTGTGTGTGTGTGTGTGTGTGTGTGTGTGTGTGTGTGTGTGTGTGTGTGTGTGTGTGTGTGTGTGTGTGTGTGTGTGTGTGTGTGTGTGTGTGTGTGTGTGTGTGTGTGTGTGTGTGTGTGTGTGTGTGTGTGTGTGTGTGTGTGTGTGTGTGTGTGTGTGTGTGTGTGTGTGTGTGTGTGTGTGTGTGTGTGTGTGTGTGTGTGTGTGTGTGTGTGTGTGTGTGTGTGTGTGTGTGTGTGTGTGTGTGTGTGTGTGTGTGTGTGTGTGTGTGTGTGTGTGTGTGTGTGTGTGTGTGTGTGTGTGTGTGTGTGTGTGTGTGTGTGTGTGTGTGTGTGTGTGTGTGTGTGTGTGTGTGTGTGTGTGTGTGTGTGTGTGTGTGTGTGTGTGTGTGTGTGTGTGTGTGTGTGTGTGTGTGTGTGTGTGTGTGTGTGTGTGTGTGTGTGTGTGTGTGTGTGTGTGTGTGTGTGTGTGTGTGTGTGTGTGACGAATGTTTAATTTTTTTAAGCGTAATTTCAACGAAGCGCAGTCAAATGTCAAGCAGCTCCTGTATTTCACTTGCATAAGGCCAATTCTTGAATATGCATGCCCTGTATGGGATCCCCAGTTTATTTACTTATCTGACATGCTCGAGCGCGTCCAAAATAATGCTGCTAGATTTGTGTCTAGCAATTACAACTTTTCATCTTGTGTCACGTCTATTAAACACCATCTTGGTTGGGAACCGCAGAAAACATTTCAGATTGCAGATCATGTATCGCATTTATTTTGGAAAGCTCAGTATTGACAAAGACCGGTACCTGCTTCAACCTGACTTTTTATCTAGACGACTTAATCATCAGTGGAAGATTCGAGAAATAAAATGCCGGACAGATGTACATAAAACCTCGTCCTTTCCACTGACGATCAATGAACAGACTGCCAGTTGGTATCAATGAGCGCCGCACAGAAAATTTATTTTGGGCTTTTTTATCAGACGTGTGACTTGGCGCGCAGTTCTCTTGCGCGTGTTTTTTCATCACTTTGAGTGTTTTCATCACTTAATTCGTCGCGCAGTTGCCCCCTTTAGATGCATGTTTCTCATTCTGCATTATCACTTGTGTCGTGTTATTTTCTTCATTTCTATGTATTTTTATTGTACTTCTGGCCTTTCCAGCAATGTTATTTGTCATCTACACCCCCCCCCCCCCTCCCCCCCTGCAACAATGTCTTCGGGCGCTGCAGGACTCTGTAATAATTAAATAAACAAAATAATAAAATTTGGAGGGCGCTTAAGCTCCGTGGCCCCTTTAAAGGCATACGATGAACGAGCATTGATGGCTCTCGTTTGTCGGCCTCCCCTCATGTGGATCCTCATTTATGTACAGGGTCATCCACTTCTAGCTATAACATGGTCGCTGCTTTCAAAGCAACATTGCGCCCGACGCAGGCACATATCAATGCAAAACTATGCAAGCACAGAAGGACCCGGGTGTGTTGCTTCACATGGCCTGCCACTAAGCTCTATTGCGTGGCCGGGTCGGACGCAATGGCGCTTTGAAAGCAATGACAGTGTTACAGCCAGAAGTGGATAGGGCTGTACATGCACTTTGCTACTCACTCAATTCCTCATCCCTCAATTCGTGTCTCTATTATCCCGACATACTGATTAGCCTACAATAGTGAGCTACCACATTATGTTAAAGGGCGGCCTACAGAGACATAAATCTCCGTTTTAACCAAGCCGTATACGAACGTGCCTGCATGGACAAGGGGTAGACAGCGTGTCTGACTATAGGGATCTAAGGGTTCCGGCCTCGATCCCCACCTCACCATTCATAAAGAGCTCCAGCCGGCCCCTTATGTCATGTGGTCTCGTGAAGTCGCTCAATTCACGAGCCAATCAGTGCTCAGACATGTCACTTGTGTCACGTGAGCTCTTGAAGTCACACGCCTCGCCAGCCAATCAGAACTCAACGGTCAGATCACATAGTCACGTGATACTTCACGCTACGTCACGCAGACATCAGAGGCACAGCCTCCAGTGGTGGAACTAAGCCTAGTACCACGGAGGAAGGAAACAAAAGGCAAAATGGCCGGAAGTGACCTCATGTGGTCGGCGCAAGCCAACCTCTCATGAAACCATTCCCTTTCTTAATCCTCTCGTAGTGGACGCCTTAAGACATCAGAGCTACCATGTTTTCTTCCCCCCGTTTTCTTCCGGTCATGCTCAGTGCTGTTTCAAGGCCGCGAACGTCGAGAAGCCGAGTCCAACCGCAGAATTGCAGCCACGGCCTTTCCGAGTCATACCGTACGTAGCGCGTACTCACACAGCGTCGTGAGTGGCGCAGCACCGTAAAAGCCCAGCGCGACGAAACAGCAACACGGCGACCCTGCAGCGCCGCGGTCGGAGCGACGATGCGGGGTCGCCGCTGTCTACAAAGCGCCGCATCAACCCGGATTCTTCTGCGCCGCTGACGCAGGCAGTCCTGGCACCCTGGCACGTGCCACCGCCGACACGCGAGCACACCGGCGGCCTGCTCCTCCTCCTCCTCCTCCTGCGCCGGCGCCGTTTTTAACAGGAAAGAAGGCATCGGAACCGCAGCGCCGACAGAGCGCAAGCGCTCGCAGGTTCCTCCTCGGTGGCCTCCTCAATTTGCATAGACACGGGCCTATGCGCGACGCCGCGGGTGGGCCTACGTAGGAAGATCTGCGCGGCCAGAGAATCCATCGCTCTTCGACGTCGACTACAAACGGTCGTGAATTATTGCGCGGCGCCTGGAGAAGGAATCGCACTTAGCGCACTTGACCGCATATGCATTATTTCGCGTCAAAGCGACAGGTGCAAGTCGCGTAACAAGTCGGAAGGCTTAGGCTAAGGTCGAGAACGCTCATCCTTATTAGATAAAAAAAAAATGAAATTTCCGAGCAATTCCTTAAAGCGGCGCTCACTCGTAACACTTCTAAATTGAAATACGTGTCTGATATGGTGGTTGTCGAACTTTACGCCGCCGACAGCAACTTCATCAGATTATATCAGAAGCGCGTTATCTTTTCTTTTTTTTTTTTTTTTTTCCCCGAATGAGGTGAGTGTGCGAAAAATATTATGGAGAGAGGGAGGGGTACCGACCCACATATAAAGCTCCGCTTGAACCAAGCCATATGAACGTGCCCGCGTGTCTGACTCAGAATGCAAGGGTCATGGCAGGCTGATTCTAATACCGCCCTCCCATATGAGAGGAGAGGTCCAAGTTGGTGCCGAGCTCCTGCCAAACGATATGTCAGGCAATTCTACGTCCAATCAGAGTGCGGCCATGTCAGCTGCCAGCTACCATCTGCCAAAGCTATGCTCGCGATTTTTCGCTCACAACGTTGGCGCTGAGATTTTCTCCGTAATCAGACCTTTAAACGCTGACAATTCAATATGTGGCGGAGCAAGAAATCGCGAAAGGATTAAATTTCACGCGCTCTTTGGCGAACAGAGCGCCAACATACGCGTCAGTTTTCTTTGCGTCTTGATGACGCAGTTGGTGGGTTACACCTCGTCAATCGCGTCAAACTGATGGTTGTGTTTTCTTTTTGTTGTAGTTGTTGTTGTTTAAAGGCCCAGTACGTGTCTCAATGCGCGCAATCCTTATTTTCCCTAAATTACGCTTCACGATATTTAACTTCTAAAGGCAAAAGCTTGTTACAGCACTTGCTCACTCAACGAACAACGAAGGTCAAATACCGGATTCTGGCCAAATAGCAAGAAATACCCACATGCTTGCTGGCACGTGTGGTGTAATAAGCGACAAAAAAAACGAAAACTTCCACCCCCTGACAAAAAGCTCCCCTGGTTGGGCAACAACAGCGCCATCTCGAGCAGCAGCGACGAAAAAGTTCCACGTGTTAGCGATTCCTTAAAAAGTTCGCCTCGGTGCTTTCTGGGTGCCTCCGAGTTCCACTTAGCGACGTAACGCGACGCTTGCATTACGTATGCATGCCAGTCCACTCTCGTGCTACACCGCAAAAAGAACCGCGCTCGTTGCGCAGAATATGACCTGTATGATCGCACACAACGCGTCATCCGCTCCTATCTGCAGTGAGGTAGCGAACGATCATCTGCATAATCACCGGTTCCGTTATAGAACAGGCTCGATCCTGCCACTGGCAGCGACGAGTCCATGACCTGCATCTGCATCTCCAATAGCACAGGCCTTCCCTCCTCAATACACGCGTCACGCGGTCCCTGTCTTCCGGCGCTTATAAGCATTCAGGGCTATCGGAACAACTTGGCGTGCTCCAAAGGACCGCCGTGCGAAAGCTATCCAAAGGATGGCAATAGGAGAAGGCATGGAGCGGTATGCGCACTGAGACGACGAGGCCTTCGAAGAGATCCCCTTCGCCGAGACTACGAAGCCTCCGCCGCTGTGGCGGACCCTTCCCAGAAAAACAGCGGCGCGCGCGCTGGCTTGCGTTGCGCGAAGGCGGAGTGTGCAGCAGCAACGCGCGCGCGTCACACGCGTGGCGTAATGCTACCAGAAGGTGCGTGCACGGACGGTGACGCAAGTGCGATTGGCGGCGGTGCGCGCGCTTCTCGTATGGGTGCCTCGCACCGAGATGCTGCACACGTTGTATACGAGCCCAATGTGAGGACATTTCACTGATAGCATGCACACTTCGCGGGGGGTCAACTGCGTGGGCCTTAGAGTGAGTCATGCATGATATTGTGCTCAAGCTCATATTACTCCTTGCTGCAGATCCAGGGCAGAACGAGAGATAAAAGATGGCTACACGGCATGAAAGAGCTCTTAACAAGGGTTGAGGGGGAGTGTCAGCTCGCAAGCCGCGCCAAATTTCGACAAGGGGCATGCCTTCCTCTAGACAGGCGAAGGAAGAGTCAGTCCCCTTGTCGAAACGCTGGATCGGCTTGCGAACTGAGGTTCCCCCTGAAACCTTGTTCAGTGCTCTTTCGCCCTCGCTACAGTGTCAGATAGGCGTGTCGGTGAGGCTACAATAGCAACGGGCATTCGCGTGACTTCCCCTGAGCGCCACATGGAGCATCAGAGAGAGTGGTAAAGCTCGCACCACTGCCACGTACATTGCCTGTAAGCTTGGTGCCACTATCCCAGTCTCACTTATCCTCCCTTAACGAAGAGCCCTGGCAGGCCTCTCTTACCTGAAACGCGGGATGAAATTCCATAACGTGACAAGTGAACCGCACAGAAACTGCGCTTTACCCGCCACGGAGCAAGTGTCCTGTTATTTGTTATTCACAGGGAGGAATCTGGCGACGAATTAATATCCCCTAACTTAAATTAGGTTGCGTGCACATACCGAAGAAAATGTGCAGGCAGCAATGGACAGACAGAAAGGGGAGACAGGACCTGAGCGAGTCAGTACAGGTGAACGCAGAGTGGTCAGTAAAAATTCCTCCGAAATATTGTGAGTTGCGACAGTGGCCGAAAGGGCGCGACCGAAGAAGGGATTCTTCAAAGAACCACATCGCCCTCCCCCCGCAACAGTGCGACTGCCGCAAAGCATTTTTCGGTTTCGAGCAAACACGCGAACCACCCATCGAACGGCGAAAGTGAGGCAAAGGAGGAGAACCGGGTGCCCCCACCTCTCCGTCTCAGCCCAGAACCGAAGCAGCAGCATCATCATCAGTCGACCGGCACTACTCTACGCACCTCGAGCGTCGCGCCGTGGGGGCCGCCGGAGAGAGCGAAAGTGTTCTCAACGTCAACGGCACGGCGCCGCCGACCGGCGCAGTCGGCCAGCGAGACAAAAGACCGGCGGCTGCTGCTGCTGCTGCTGATGCTAGCTCGCGCCGGGCTCGGTTGAAGCCAGACAGCACAGCGGCGGCGGCGACAACACTGCAGGAAAAACCAGTTTCCTGCGCCCCGACGACCGCCGCCCCCCCGCGGGAAGACCCGCAGCGGGCGCTCCTCCTCGGAGCCACCCGACTACTGCACGCACCCACCCAAGAGATCGACGACGCCGGCGGACAGTCAACCCCTGGAAGCGGGAAGGCTGTCAGCTTTCGGGCACGATTGTAGTCCGAAGAGATAGCAGGGAAAGAGCCCGCGCGAAGAAACAGCGGCAAACCCACGGAGGTACAATGTTAAATCTTACAGCCAAATGTCTAAAGGCATTTTTATCTGCAAAAGCACTCTGTTTAATGTGGGATCCTTGGTCACGTAGGTCGCGCCGCACTGTGACGAGTCGAGCGGAGCCTCGCCTATGTAAAGAAGCCTTCAAGAGTTACAGCGAGTCTCAGAGAGCGTGAGCAGAGGAAAGAGGAGTTTCTTCGCAAACTTCGACAAAGAGAACCTCGATCAATTAAGAGGCACCTTTGCAAAACAAACTGCCGCCATGTATGCTGTGGAGACTGAAAACAAAACGCGTTTGTTTACCATAACTTGTCACGAGGCACACCGAGGAAAGCAGTTGGGACACGTCATGGCGCGTGAAGACGGTACGAAGGCGCCAATTAAAAGAGCGCAAGAAAAAGACAGGTAAGGCAAATGGCAGCAGGCGTTCCGCTTCCGCTAATTTTGCAACTCGGCTTGCCGCGCGAGACAGCCGATGACAGATGAGGCGACCTCGGCTCGAGACAGGCCGTCACCGACGGCCCGTCTCATTAGGTAATGGCGGCGGGAGGATGTGGTTAAAACGCTGCGCGCTAGTGGAGCGGAGCTGCGCGGATGTCGTCTCATATGAGCTTACGAAAGAGCTCCTAGACTTCTTGCCATTCCCCGGACCGGCAAGGGAGCAACATCGACCGAAACATCACTCCTCACCCTCCATTACTGCCTACATTCAAAACGGCACAATCTCACGGTCCCTGCTTTGCTCAGTGACCTGACCTCCCCCAGACGAAGACGAGGCATTTTGTCTAAATGTTGGACGACGAAGACTCAATAATCGCTGCTTCCTTTGTTCGAGTTTGACCTTCCTGGGACATCTTCCTCCGACTCGGCCACCGACGGTGGCCGTGGCGTTGTTCAATATTCTAGTGGCACATTAACAGCGACAAAGGCTGTCCTCGTCGCCTTTTAAGCATGCAGGTTGGCTCGACTGCAACAGAGCAGCCGCTGCAAGGTTCGACGGCCGTGCTTTCTAGGCGAAAACACGTCATCATTCGCCAACATCGTCCAAGTTTTTCACGGTACTCGTACGGTTCCGTCTTCCTTTCCCCCGCATGCAAAAGGTCGACCAACAGCCGCGGCATATATGACTCGCGCACCGACGGAGCGGAAGCGACAACCGCTGCGGATCGGAAAGCAGCCCATCCGCTGTGCGCGGGCACTCTGCGCGCCTTGGGCGCCCGACTTCGATAACGGACAGCTCACTCGACGACGGCCTCCTTGAGGACGAAATCAGGGCGCCACCACCACTTCGCCACTGCGCCGCTCCCCCGATACATACTCGAGGTGTTGATGTCGAGAGGTGCGTGCGTGCGCGTTCGGAGTGCAGTGCACTGTCAGCTGCCCTTCCTCCTCCTGCTGCTTCCCGCCCCATTATTTGGTTTTTCTTCTTCTCCGCCGTGTCAATAAGGGCGACGTCCTCCCATTCAATTATCCGCTGCTGAGAGAACGGCACTCAGGGTGATGCAGCGAGCGCTTTCCCGCCATCCAACCCGCCAGGGCAACAATTGGCGCGTCGCGCGGAGGTGCGCTGCAACTGCCTACGCAAGGCACGGCGACACGGTAAACTTTGCTTTAAAACGTGAGCGACACAAACGGTTTTTCTCTCCACGTGTGCAGTGATGTCCATCCGAGTCGCACAATCTCATCTATAAAATTCATTCATTCATTCAATCAATATCATTCGTCCATCAACAGGGTCGGTCATAAAAGCCATCTGTAAACGCGACATCTACATCGCACGCAAGATATGAAAGCTCAGGTGAGGAGAACTGTTATCCTCCTCTTACTACACATATTTAGATATTAGTTAACGGATACCTCCATTGCACATCTAATAAGAAAAGCGCGTTACCTGTTTGCTTTTGGCAAAGACAGTACATACACGAAGTCCTGACTGAACAGGATTCATGGCCTACCTAATCGCCCTTGGAAGAATAGACACTTAATTTTGTTTGATAACTGCATACTTTATCAGAAACAACACCGAACGTCGGCTACTGGACAGAAAGAATGGAATGTCCTCAGTAATCTGACTCCCACGCACTCGTCCGCTCTCTACACGGGCATTCGACCAGCTGGACGTGTGAGGTACGTGACGCGCATTTCTTCGGCTTCCGAATCCTTCGCCGAGAACGCAAGACAATTAAGGAGAAGAGATTGCCAGCACGGCAGCGCCAAACTGCCACGGCCCGCAACCGAACTCTTTTCAGAGCCGCACCTCAATAAAAAGATTTTTTTTTTTCTTTTGACGACATTAAGGCGGCCCCGAACAAGGTCTGGCCCATCTAAAACGGACCCTCGTTTTCTGATGCCGCCCGCACGAAGCTGCGAATCTCGGGGCGTCGTTGGAGAAGACACGAAGGGGCCATCTTCGCGTGCATTACCGCGCAGAAGAAAAGGTACGCGTCTGATTTTTTTTTTTTTTTTCCGCTCTTCCTGGGAACCCCATTAGCGGCACCCGGCCAGCATTCGCACTTTCCATTGCTTCACGCACACACGTAGACACCTTTGAGTGGCCAGCATATATGCGCCACACCGCAGAAAAAAAAAAAAGTGAAAAGAAAAACACGGGAAAAAGCGAATCCAGGCAACAACGCTGGAGGGACAAGGAGCGCGAAAGCGTGTTTTCGTCCTTGTTGCTGGCGTGATTGCCGGCGGCGGAGCTCTCTCGCGGCAGGCGATAAGGGGGCGTTCTTCGACGGCTCGCCGATCGAGAGTACTTCGGGTTCCGCCGCCTCGAAGACGACGCTACGCATTATAGTGGCGCGGGCGAAAGAAGCCACGAGGCACCTTTCTTTCTCAAAGCCCTCATCACATTCCGCCATGAGTGGCACGTACGCGCAATCCGTGCGGCCACAAGTTGTACAAACATCCGGCGCACGGCAAGCGAAGAGATAGATGGCGTCATTCGCAAAAGTACGTATAAGGGCTTCCCTGAAATTGGAGGTGTTCATCAGTTTCAAACTATATACTGAAGTTATGGGTAAGTATAGAACCGCAATGTTTCGACTTAGGGATCCAAAAACTTAGCGAGATGATTAAAAAACATTAAAATCAGCCGCCATGGCTGAGTACCTATGCGCGCTCCTAACTCTCCTCAGCCCCAGACCGCGCTAAAGTTCATTTCTTGCTGTGCACTACCACCAGGAAGAAATCCTGGCGGTCTACATAATAAACTAGGACTCCACAACATCCAGCTGGATCCATATCACCCCTCCATCGGCTTTGGAACGTAAAAATAGCTCGCAACTCGTTGTTGCAAAGGCATAGCATTGGCCAACAGCATTGTCCCTGACTCTATGTAACCGTAAGGCAGGATGCGTGACTCTAATACTCGAATTTTCAATTACATCTACAGCTTTACACATACAGGAACGGCGTGCAGTGAATAAAATAAAAAGAAAAGGGTTCACCCTGTTCAATTATAGCATATCAAGCAGGCAAACAAACAAACAAACAAACAAACAAACAAAAAAGAACCTTAGAATAAGGTGACAGAAGGGACAACCGATAGATTTTTTGCAGCCCAAAGTAGAAGAGAGTTTAACCGCACTTTTCATTCGCAGCTATATTCTGCTTTCTCTCTCTCTCTTTCTCTCTCTCTACTGCTTTCTTGTCTCTTCTTTAGCACGGAATTAGAGAACCCGGTTGAACTGTATTGCGCAAACCACTTTCGGCGAGTCAGACAAGGCCAGCGAAAAATGTTGCGCCCCGGGGAGACTATATCTATCAATAAATATGCGTACGCGTTGTATACAACTTAACAGATAAAGAGATATACTTCAGCCCCTCGACCGTGGAGGTAAACTTCGCTTGCATCGTCGTCGCACGATTACCGGGGCAACCAGCCAGCTTCGCAAGCGATGCACCTCATACATACATATGGCGGCCGTTAACGACGGAACACTATCGCACCGCTTCCACGCGCAACGAGCACGAACAGCGCGCGTGCGCGCTTAACGCCCCGAAGAACGCACTAACGACGCTTTCTTTGGCGGCCGCGCCGCGCCGCGCTTGCGACACCGCCGAACGTCCAACGAGCTCGTGGAATGAAAGGAGTCTTTGCGGGAAAGGCCCTATTTCACGCCGAGCGGAGAAAATCGCGATGCAAGCATGAATGCAGACAGGCAGGCAGGCGTGCTTCAGTTGCCTTTATGCTGAGAAGGTATGCACATGACCGTTCTTTGATGTTTCGGCTGTGCTAATAATAACAATTGGTTCACAGGAAGGGAAAGGCGCAGTATATGTCACACTTTCTCTGTGGACACCTCAACCGCGCCGTAAGGGAAGGGAGGAAGGTGGGAGTGAAAGTGAAAAGAGAGAAAGGGGAGCCGTAGTGGAGGGCTACGGAGTAATTTCGACCACCTGGGGATCTTTAACGTGCGCTGACATCGCACAGCACGCTCGCCCTACGGTTGTCTATTTTTTTTTTTTTTTTTCACTCTTCCGCATTTGTGATGCTAGAAGTGATACAAATTTTGCTTCGAAAAAGGAATGTGCTCTGAAACTCCGATGAAACGACTCCCATGTACCAAGCCCAATTGCTATAGCCACTTCATGAATTGTTGCCCAGTGAGCGGAGTTTACACGCACGCAATAATTATACGGTATCGAAGTTATAGAAAAGCTTCGAGCTTCTTCGAAGATATGTCTCGACATTTCTAAAAGGGCAAGTTCCTATCTGAAACAGCGGGCAAAAATGGTTGAAGGGAACCGCGGCAGGAGAGAGGAGCGGGGGGGGGGGGGGGGGGGGGGGGGTGGAATGTCTCCGACTCTTCAGTGTCGAGGAAAACGTCACGACGAGGCAGGCGCACATCCAAGCGAAACCTGACAGGTCGCTTTGCGTCACAACACGTGAATGGTACGTCCGCGACAGAAGAACGCGCGGCGCTTCCGCTCGCTCCAATGCCGCAACGTCGAAAGGGGGCGTGATGGGAGGTTGAGCACACCCCGACTTTCGCAGAATGGGAAAACGTTTAAAAACGACTACGCTGCGTCGCTAGCAAGGCGAAAAAAAAAAAAAAAAAAAAACGAAAAGAGCGATGAGGCAGGAACAGCAAAGCTAGAGAAAATACACGGCTAAACAAAGGCGGAGTCCGCATGGTGCGTAACCCACCCTGCTGTCCCCTCCTCGCTCACCCAGCAACATGCCACGATACCTCATTGATCAGGTCGACACTGCGACGAGAAAAAAAAAAAAAAAGGGGGGGGGGGGGGGGGTAGGAAATTGTCTGCTCATCTGTCGCCTCAAAGCTCGAAAAGCGCTGATACATATGCATGTGTACGTGAATTACGTTCCTTCGCCGGCTGTCACTGCTTGTGGCGAGGCTTGAGCGAATCCCCAAGGACGAAAAGAACAGACAGTCGATGCTATAGCATTGGCGCGCCTCTCGGACGGAGCTTCCGCTAACAGGTTCAGACCGTGTGTCAATCCCCGTGTGACACTCTTCTCGATCCAATCCAGGTATACAAAAATGGGAACAGTCGATTTCCAGAACTCCATGCGCATTCGAATACTTTTCGTGCTCATGCAGACGACATCGGGCATCATATCGGCTCCGCAGCCGGTCTGTAAGCAACCGTAGCACTTTTCATTCTTGGATCTTCGTTTTGTTTATCTGAAATTCACTACGCACGAACGCGTTCAGAGTCGCGAGCGCGGACTGTTTGCTCGCGCTGTCCAAGAGTTCTTGTTCGCCCCTTTCGCGATGTCAGCGCGCAGGATTGAAAGCGCCTGTAACTGTTTCTTCTTCTTTTTTTTTCTTTTTTTCAAAGGATTTCATCTGCTTGCATATGCGCCCGAGCTGGCTACCGCAGCGAATCGGGATCTCCTACTCTGTGCGAATTTCGCCACGAGCAGCAGCTGTGAAACAACCCCGCGAATATGGGTTCTTACGTCAAACGCTTCGCATTCAGGTAAGTACGTCGGGCTCTTTCCTTCGTGAAAAGCCCCGAGCCCCCGAGATAAACGTACAAGCGGCGTCCCTGCTAGAGAACAGCGTCGTGGTGACCGATGGTTTGCATCGTCTGCTATCGCAGACGGTGGCGCATAGGTAGGAATATAGGTAGAGGGAGCCCTCGGCTAATGTGGCTAGAATATATACCGCCTAGTTCGCCATCCTCTCGAGAGCGCAAGGGTAGTACCAAGAGCAATGACTGCCAGCGGCTCCCGCTAAGTGGCGCTGCGGACTGCGAGTGTGCGGCAGGTTTTCACAGCGGCTCCAGGACCGTGCGTGTCTGCCAGGCAGTAAAGCCCCTCCGGGAAGTCGTCCAAGGCGCTCTCAATCGAACCGCAAGAGCCTCATTTGTCATATGTGCGTCTTCCATCCACCCGCTTAATGCCTTTGCCCAATCTACAAGTGACGCAGCGTCAACTGGGGCCGCAAACAAGGACGCATTACCGCTGTTTAAAAACGATCCACTCCGGCACACTGATACAAAACATGCCGGTTCTTTGTAAAGGCCAGTTTACCTCGGCATTCTTGCGATGCGGCATTCCGATAAGTAATCACTGTCACTGGCACAGGACATAAGGTGAACACCAGAGAAATGACACGCACAAATGACATAAAGCACTCATGCACACGGCAACGCCAAGTGCACTAAACGAGACCGTCTTAGAGAAAACGTCTGCTAAGCGAGATCGCCTGCTGAGGGCTGAAGCCGATATGGCCGTTCCACTTTGTATCGCGCAATTATATGGTTCTAGACCAACCCCAAATAAATAGAGAATAAAATACAAAACATTTATGCCAAGTGTGTGTTGATTTAGAAACATGATGATGTCTCACTGCGATGGATGGATGGAATATAGGAGCGTCCCCTTTGAAACGGGGTGATGGCAGTTGCTATCATGCTCATCCCCCCCCCCCCCCCCCATATATCTTAATTATTGTTTTAGATTGGTTAACTATACCATCATTAAGTGTACTACACTCGCTGTGCGCAGTGCCCTCAAGTGACGACTGGTGGCAGTCATTGCAAGCAGCACCATACGTGCCTTTCTATGGGGAACTGCCGCCGCATGGCACATTAGCCAGTAAAATCTAGGCTCTGTACCCTGGCTGTGGCGACGAGTCCACAAGCAGCCCCTGACAATCAGGTCGTGTGACCGTGACGCTATTTCCTGTCAGAACGGAGAGCGGGACATGTCGGCGTGTAGACCGGGACTTTTATCAACGTTTGTTTCCGGCTAGTTGGTCCATGCTTCAAAGTGGAATACCTTTAGCGCAACACATAAGGGAAACCGCAGACAGACGCTCTGGTCCCCATTGCCTGTCTGGTCCCCCTTATATGTTGCGCTAGAAGTATTCCACTAGCAGACCGGGACTTTAAAATCGATTATGCCCAGTGTAGCACGCCGTATATCCCCTCTTCTTTACTGCACACACATTCCACCCTTTCGGCGTCTCCCTTCTCCCTCCCCCTCATCTCCCCGCGAAATTACCTCTATCCACTTTACACCTGCCAACCGAGGCTTCGAACGGACACATTTTTTTTTTTTTCAACATGGGGATTTTAAAGCTAAATTAAAAAAAAAAACAATTGACGCGACGGTTGCTCTAACGTAGCGCGAGATTTGGGGTAACCAGGTGCATATATGGAATGCAGTATTTATACAATACGTGGAATGTAGGCATGTAATGTAACTGGCTTTGTAAGGTCGTGTGAATTCGTTACTTGTGTTGCTCTTCGTTTCCTTCCAACGACCACTGGAGTCGCTTCGCTCAAGCGCCGTGTGTATGCGTATTGGACGAGTCCGTTTATCGTTTCGACGCACGGGTGAGATGGTTCAGTAAGTATCGCGTAAGTACCTTGCGGAGTATCGCGTACATGCAGTTTGCAACTCGCTTAATCACTACAGTCCTTCAATTTGTGCCTCTATTTCCTTGCAGATACTATTCAGCGCATAAATTTTTGAGCTACCACATTATGTCAAATGCAACCTAACTGATATATCAAAATACTTGATGCAAGGCTTGGTTCATTCTTTTGCGCCGTTAAAATTTTTTTTATATATATACAGAGTCCAGGTACAAGGGCGACATAGGTTCGTTTCTCGTCTCATCCTCTCATCTCAAAGCAGCTGCCCGGAGTTGGCAGCTTTACCACCTCGGCCATGTCACGTGGTATTGTGACGTCACACACAATCTGCCAACTAACCGGCGCCCTCCAATGTGCCCTCCCAGAGGCATATGCTTGCGATTTTTCGCTCACAGCGCCGTCGCCGGATTCTCAGCACGTCAGTCGCCAATAATGCTGCATGGGTTCTCGTGAGACCCAACGACGACAACGACGAGTATATAGGTGCGCGCCTAGCTCACCGTGGGAAAGTTAGAGGCCACCACATCAGCCAACGTGCCAACATCGTGCTGCGCGCGGTTGTTGAAGAGCCTCCTCCTCCGCGGTCGTGTTTGTTGCGGCTGCCGGTAAACACTGGGGGCGAGGGTGGCCGGAAAGGAGGAGGAGGAGGAGGAGGAGCAACGCGCGCATCTCTTATCTATGCGTGTGCACCGGAGTAAACAAATAGGTTTGTAGGCGGGCGGCCGAGCAGCGCAGCATGGAGATAATCTCCAGGACTGCTGCAAGACGAGAAGCGTGGTCCGGACTCGCTCTCGCTCTCTAGAGCTCGACACCGAAGAACCTCTCCAAACAGACGCAAAGATAAAGCAGTCCAAGTAGTGCGCTCTGCACTCGGCGGCGCGTCGTCCTCGCAGAGGGGAAAAAAAAAATAATGCATGCACTTCGCAGCAAATACTTTGGACACTAAGGACTTTCCTCGCCGCCTCAGCGTGACCAGCAGTGGAGCAAGTCTGACTCCGCATGCAAGGAGGAGTGCCGGGTTCGATTCCCATATCTCGCCCTCCCATCTAACAGAAATTCCAGAGTTGGCAGCCCCTGGTGGTCTCGTGAAGTCACACAATCCGATGGTCTATTCTGCCACAGGAACTAACCACCACTACGCATGTTCGCAGTGCGCCGACGCCGGCTTTTCAGCTGTACAGGGCCCTAAACGCTATCACGTTAATACCCGACACCTTGCCCCCTTTTCCCATTGGCCGGGCCAGCTGAGAGTATGAAGCGGCCTGCAATGGCTGCTGCACTCACCGCATTGTATCAGGTCCACACGATGGCACCTCAAAATTCACATCTCCTTTCGGGGCCCTAACTTCATCAACATACAGGACCAATATTTAAGCAGCTAAAAATGGTTAAAGTAACATCTTTGCATAAGACAGGCTTTTACGATTATATAAATAAGGCGTATCAGTAAAAAGGGCAACACACTAACACTCATAGCAGCGCTTCAAGACAACATAAACACGTACGACAGCCGTAACCCGGAGCATTGGCACGTTACAGCGTGCCGGACGAACTATGGCAGGCAGATACTTCGCTTCAGGCTTCTTACCATATTAAATCAATAATTTCCTAATAGCGGTCAAGATTTCTCTCTTCCTCACATTAAATTAATCAGCGAAATGTTTCTATAAATACATATTTTTAAATTAGGTGTTCTGTCTTGCGGTGTGTCTGTGTTATTTTCATGTATTTTTCCTGATTTACCTAGTGCTTTTTTGTAGTCTAATTATTTTCTCCATTCATTGTGCATTCACTGCGTGGGCGTGATTTCTTTGCTGTGAAATGCCGTCAAATACAGGGGCAGCCGCCCCCATCAAGCTGCTCTGCGAAGCAGCTTTTTGGCGGCTGCTCCTTTGCTTGTAGTAAAGGAAAAATAAATTATTATTATTATTATTATTATTATTATTATTATTATTATTATTATTATTATTATTATTATTATTATTATTATTATTATTATTATTTTCCTAACGTACCTCTCTGACTCCGTGTTTTTTTTTTTTTTTGTCTTCTGCTTTCTTCGAGCTCCTCTCGCAATTTAACCGGTCCCAAAACCACAGCGCGTAAAAGGCGTGAAATCTATTAGAGAACCTCGTCATCTTCATTGCGCAGATGGAGAGAACGCGACGAAGGCTAAAGGGTCCCCAAACACAGCAACAAAAACGTGACTACCGCAACCAGCAAAGACACTGCGACTACACAGCAATATATACAAGGGTGGTCCAAAGCCTCCGATCGTTCGGCAATGACCTCGAGCTAAGTACGACTTCGAACAACTTTCGAGGTCACGCGCAGGTCCCGAACAGACCTCTCAGCAGGCTCACACACCGCGCCCTCTCAACCCTATGGAGTTAATGTGCGCCTTCGTAATAAATGCTCCTTATTACAGCTCTTTACGCCAAAGTAGTTGTTTGTTTCAGCAGCGCCGGTCGAACGATGCCCTCGCCCGCGCATGCGCGCTGCATCGAAATGAGATGGAGCGCGATGCGCTTCAACAGCCTGCGGAGGAAAAAGGAGGAGAAAGCCCATCTTTTAATCAAGGCCACGCAAACGCACGCATACAAACAGGGGCCGTCTATCGCACGTGGCAATACAAGCAAACGCAAAGAAAAGGGCGCAGCCAAGGAGGGAAAAACAAACCGAAATGCAAAGGCACACTGGACAAAGCACGGAGGAGGAAATGAACGCATGGTGCCTGCCTCGCAACAGCGGCCGTCCGCCCAGTAAAAGGCAGGCATATCGGGCGTATCGAGTGGTCGTGACGTTGCGTCGTATGCGCACCGTTTCGCATATATACAAGCACTATACCTCTATCATGTAGCATTTCTGGTAACTAGCGGGAAACCAAGAGGGGAAAAGCGATCAGTCTCGGGCGGGACGAATTAATGTGGAGAGTAATACACTAATGAGGGTGGAGGGCGCCGATTTAATGAGTATTAGGCAATGGAAGTGGAATTCGCCTATTCGCGGACAAAATGAAGTATACGACGAAGCATGGTGCACTTTTTGAGGATAAGCCTGATGACCGCTGCCATGTTCGACAATAGAAAGGACTCAAGAAGGCTTGCACCTGTGAACAGTGAATCGGGGGCCCAAACGCTACGTCTATTATGTGTGCTGGGCGTGTCTTGAGGGCGCACCACAGCCCTTTTAAATATATAAAGGGCTGGGCCGGCGCGAATGCAACCCGAAGACTCCAACGAAGCAGTGGGTCTTGTGATAGGGCACACGCCTCGCTTTCGGGAGGTGGTGATGGTGGTAAAACATTTATTGTGGGAACCAGGGTACATTATAAGGATTGAGGTGGTTCCTGATCCGGGATGGTGTCTGTCAGGCCGTGCCTGGCAGCGACCGCTTCAGCCTAGCCAACCCCATCATCTTTTGCGCTGCTGGGTCCGACCGAGCTGGAGACCGCGATCTCCCAACCCTCTTGGTCCGTGAGGCCCCAGTGGTGCGGTGGCTTGAAATCTTCGCATAGAAACATTATGTGATTGAAGGTGGCTCTAGGTGCACCACATAGAGAGCATGTGGGGTCGTACCGGCCCGGGTGTGCCAAGGCCAACCAAGTTAGGGAGGGAAAGGTTTTGGCTTGTAGCTGTCGCCAGATTATTTGATGGGGTTTCGAGAGAGAGGTATGAGGTGGGGGGATATAAGAGTCGTTGTTCTCGGTAGTGGAGTGTTATATCATGATAGGTGAGAAGTCTGTCCGTACCAGGTTCGATTCCTGATGCCGCCGGGTACTCACCGGTTTTCCAATGGGTACAAGATTTACCCTGACCTGGTGCTCGGCTCTTCTGGATGAAATTGCCCGGGGAAACGGTCATGAAATTGAAAGTAAACCTCGCATCCCGGAGGTCGCAGCATGGTTAGTGAAGCCTATTCCAAGCCTACTCGCTGAGGAAGCCGAGCGCCAGGGCGGGGGACGCTTTACTGCCGGGTATCCGGAAGTGGCCCTTTTCCCAAGCATTTCATCCCAGAAGAGCCGAGCACGAAGCCGGGGGAAATTTTGTGCCAATTATAAAACAGATGGGTCCCCAGCGGCGCCAGGGATCGAACCCTGTACCTCCCGAATGCAAGGCGGATGCTCTACCTCAAGGCCCCAGCTTCGCTGCACTGGAAATGGGGCGAATGGGTAGCTACGTTAGCGCTGTTTGCGACGGCGCACCGCAATACGACGTGAGCGTGTGAGTTGCTTGTCGAGAAAGAACAAAAGACATCAACTTGCATAACGGAATCTGATCCACACCGCGATAGAGAGAGAAATAACATTTATTGGCACCCGTCAAAAGGTTCCACACCACGAAACTTATCTGGCATTTCGCGCTGCGAGTCGATGCTAGTCACCGCCACGCGTTACAATGAACCACTTATAGCGACCTGACAATTGGGCCAATTCTTTGCTCCCAACGTTTAAATGTATGGATTTCTTGGGAGTTCGTGAGCCGACGGCAGCAATTATATGCAAGCGACCGACAATGCATAGATCGCGGCAATGTGTTCGCCTCTGACAACGGCGATAGATCAGACACGCGGGAACAATAGCGTGTTAAAAAAAGAAAGATAAAAAGAAGAAAAGGGTTACGGTGTAGTAAAACAAAACTGCGGCTGACATTCACGGCGATGCTTCTAAGTCGGTCAGCGTCAAATCAATCCTCACAGTATCAGTTTCATTAATCATTCTCTTGACGCCAAGCAATACGGTTACCCAAGAGAAAAGCAACCAGGATTCTACCTACAATTTTCTCGAACCGATACCGCGGACCTACCGCTGTGCATGGCAATTAATGCTACGGCTTTAGTTCGCTGTGCTCAAGGTCTCTGATTCGATCCTATCTTAACCCGCGGTACTTCAGTTAGGGCGAAATACAAAAACGCTAGCTAGTGTGCTGTGCGATGTCAGCGCACGTTGAAAAACTCCAGATGGTGTAATTTAATCCGGAGCCCCCCACTACGGCATTGTTCATAACCCGTATACGCAGGCAGGCTCGGGATGTTAATCCCCATAGTTTGCAACAATACAGTGCGTCTCGCGACGTTGCCGACAACATCGGGCGACACTAAACTCGGCTGACGAAGTGGCTCGACAAGGACCATCATAAGACCTGCAAAGTACTGCTGATCCTGTATATATACCACCGAGCTCATAAGACCTGCAGGCTGCAGCAACCTGACGCTCTAATGCTGATCCTGCAGTCGTGACGAAGGAGGTCCAGTCGAAAGCTCCCGGCGATGCTAAGCACGCACGCGATCCCCATCCGCATAACGGAGCGCAACATATCGCTTGCACGCATGCAGCTGACTCGAGTACAGCAAAGGCGTTTGATAGACACCACAACGAACAAACTGCTGACGATACTTCTCACAATAGAGAGATGATCCGCGATCCGCCACCGTGGCTCTGTACCGCGCGTGGGCGGGGCGGTCAAGCTGATTGGTTCCGACGCGGCAGGTCTGTGTGCGACATCCAGTATGTGGCGCCATCTGTCGGCGGCAAGGGGGGTCTGGGCATGCGCAGTGGAACGAGCGGTGGCGGATCCCAGTAGCGGATCGCGGATCACGGTAAGCTAAAACTCTCTAATGGGTCCGCCGCGGTTGCGCAGTGGTTATAGGATGGCCGACTACTGCGTCGGAGTAGCCGAGTTCGACCCCAACCGCCGGCGGCTGCGTTTCGATGGAGGCGAAACGGAGACACAACCGTCTACTGCGCGGTGTCAGTGCACGTAAAAGAACCCCAGGTGGTCGAAACTTCCGGAGCCCTCCACTACGGCGTCTCTCATAGCCGCACAGTCTGAGTCATTTTTGGACTGTTAGATGTGGGACCCTCGGTTCGGCTCTCACTTTGGTCTGTCTCCTCAGGTCCCGCCTCGAAGAGATGGTGAACTGTAGGAGGTTTGGAGGAATGAGCAGAGGCTTACGGCAGAGACACCATTGCATGAGATTTATCTACATATTTACAGGAGTACAGGAAACTCAAATGAGAGACATATTAGGGGCGCAAAATAGAGCATATCGAAAGCCGTCCGTGGGCTGCTTAAATACAGTCCGTCGTCCCCAGATCTCTAGAGTTGGGGACTTCAACTCCTTCTTGGTCGTCCAATAGCCTTCGAATCACATTTTAGGCTCCACCCACTATGTGATTCATCACACACATCCTCGCACACCGATGGTTTAAAGTGCACATCTGTCCGGGAGTCGTATGTTCTACCCGGTCAATGATCACGGAGAGGATGTTGTGACTTGTAGTCACAGACACCAATTCAGACTTGGTGCCGGCTGGGCGCATCGGATTCACAGTCCCAGGCCTCGACCGTGAGAACGCGAGTCCGGCAGAACACCACCTTGGCTTGCAACACAACACTCGTGGAATACCTCGACCGGAAGTTGAGTCGGCGTTCTCACCGCACAACCATACAGCTCGCCCATGCAACCTTCGCTGAGCCGATCACGCCATACGTGTTCATCATCAGCCTCTGGCCTTGAAATCCAAGCCGTGAGAACCAAGGCACCGACCGGCAGTCGCGTAGAAGTGGCTGTCTGGCGCGCGGAGAAATACCGAAGTGTTGTCTTACACCGCCGCGTTTTACCGACAAAGGAACTAGCCGTGCACGGAGTCGCCGCCGCGTCGTCGCCTCTCGAGTGGAACATCCGACCGCGTGGAAAGGAGCTGAGCCTTCGATCTTAACAGGACGTTAAACCTCCTAAACCAAAGCAAACCAAACTTCTCAGAACTGCTGCACACAGACGGCGTTAGGAAGAGCTATTCACAGTGAAAGACAGCGCGTATGAGAGATGACAGGTGCCTGCACGTGAGAAAATCGTCCCAAAAGCATATAGACGAACTGAACGGCCTGGTCTTCACAGACGTATATTGACCACGCATATAATACATTGTTTATGTCAAAAGTGGGCGCTAAATTAGTCCAATGCGCTTCGAGGGAATCCTCCGACTACGAGAGCGGACTTCAAACGAGGGAGAGTATTGAAGTGAGCAACCGCTTCAGCGCAATTATGTAAATGAAAACAAAACAAAGCCCAGCATAAGAGGGGAGGAAAAACATTTATTTAAACACAATATGAGAGAGGCTGTAGTCTGCCTTTGTCGACTGGCAAAACTTGGTGAAAGTAAACTATACAAGGCTTTTGCTCTTTAACAAATGTGACAGAACGAAATGACGTCACTAAGCATCTTCAATTGACGAATAAAAAGACACAGAAGACAAGACATCGGACAAGAAAGAAGCTTATAATATGCTTATATGGAGAGGACCAGCACGTGTGGCACATTGTTTTTTTTTTTTTTTTTTCCCGGCAAGAACCTAATCATCAATCTAAAATTTTCGCGATGTCCAACTTTTTTTGTTGTTGTTTCGCACTTATATCGCGGATTCCCAAGTGCCCAGGGAACCGGTGCTCTCAGTATAATTCTGAGAAATCGACCCACTTTACGGAAATGCCGGTCGTAGTCCCACGAGTCCGCATCAAGCTTGCATTTGTTTTGCAACAGCGGCACGTAGCGCGACCCGGAGTTTGCACAAGTGAGGACACATCTCGTGTCTTATTCTCTTCACTAGACTTTTTTCTTTATTTTTTTTTTTTTTTTTTTTTTTTGTACGAAGCCACAAGCCTTGCCCCGCAAGATGAAGAAACAAAGCCGGAATTGCGTTGCGGCTGCACGCAGTCCCCCCTTTCCCCTTCCCTTCGTGCGCAAGCCTGCAGTATACGATTACAAAGTGCCGTGCTGGCGGGGGCTAAAGAAAAAAAAAATGGCAGCAACAGCTGAAGCGGGGTTACGAACTGCTCGAGTAACAATGCCCCCTGCAACATCTCCCCTACCCCGGCTCCTTTCTAATGCCGCAAGAACACACGCATTTTAGCCTAAGCTCGAAGCAGGCTGAAACTCAATTCGAAAGAAGCAACACCCCCCTCCCTCTCCCCTCGAAGTGAGCAACCGGAGTCTCGTTTTGGACCAAGCGCGCAAATGAGTATACGCACAATCGAGGGCAAATGCAACGCGAAGGCGACAAATGCGAAGTCACAAGTGGACAACGCATTTGAGGTGTTACTCAAAGTGCGACCCGACCTCTGAAAGGGGCAACGATGCACCGTTTACGTATTATTCGCGTGATTGCTTCGGTGGTTTTGTGATCGCGCGCGGCTTTTCCTGCCGGCTTTTCCATCGTCTCAGACTGCTTGCGTACAACATGCAATTTACAGCCTTTGTCACAAGTTTAGGGACCAGGGGATTTACTTCCGAGCCGTGTGATGGGATTCCTGCAACATATGTTGAAGTCCCACCCAATGCGGGGGGCAAGAGCCCATCACGGGATTCGCAACGCGGTGGATGTATAATGAGCCACGTGGTGACACTAAGCGAACCCTTTGTGATCCAAACTTTTGACAAAAGCTTTACGCAAATACAAGGCGTACTATAAACCACCCTGGATTAGGCGCAATGAATAACATCACCCACAGTCAAGCAGCGGTCTCCCTTGTACCTCAACAGCTGTTATCACCTTGGCTTGCGCGCACTGCCGATTCTCTGAATCAGTCAAAATTTGTCCGCTATACGCAAAGCACTGGAAGCCAGCTCCGGGCAAGCAACGCACCCCATACACGTTACTAACTACTACCTTCAGCTGAAAATGATGGCAATTTAAAAGCGGAAGCTTTACCATCCCCATTACGCTAAAATCCGGTCGCCTGCATGTGGAGTCGATGGTAACCCAAAAGGACTACAGGTGTTCACAGAAGCAAGTGCGACAGATACGGCGCCTTTTTTTTCCTGTATAAACAATCAGTAATTAAAGCATCAGTGGCTCATGTAAAAGTTATAAATACTCATGATGGTAATTAATAACAAATACTACTAACAAAATAATAATCCATGATAATTAGTGGAATGAAAGAATAAAATAAAAACTTAAAATAACAAGAAAAATAAACGAAATAAAAATAAAACTTCAACAGAGAAATAAAAAGGAAAACAAAAATAAAAACACTAAAAAATTACAGTAAAAAGTAATGCAGCTTCTGCAGTGACCTTCATTTTTTTTTTTTTTTAACGTATAAGGAAACCGAGAAAAAAAAAAAAAGCCTGCACGCTGTCTGATCTAAAGATGGCGAAACTTCGAGTACAAGCTGTACTGGGAAGGCTGTCGCGCCAATCGGGAGACAATTGGATCGAAATCGCGGAATTTTAATAGCGCTGTTCTGGGCGGATCGAGTCGGGCAGGCAACGTGAGCTCTGCCCGGCAAGTACAGAAAGAGAGCCTAGTGCTAGGGGGTTTGGCTCGCGACGCTACCGAGGATCGCGCCTGTGCGCACACACAGCTGTGGAAATGCGCGGCTGCGGGGGCTTTGATTACGCGGTCGCTCTCGATTCGCGACCCGCAAGAGGTGCTTGAAACTGCACAGCACGACCCCCAGCTATCAAGGGGGGGAGGGGGGAATACAAGGATACAAAAAAGATAAAGACGCGTTGTTCCGAGTGTGCGTAGTGGTGCTGTTATTGCTGCAGCAGGTGCTATTTTCAGAAAAAAAAAAAAAAAAAAGGTTCATTACAAGCGAAGGACTTCCCGCGCGTGACGACTCGTACCTCCATACGGAAAAATAACCGCGCTCGGTGACTAATAACGTGATTTCTCGTTACGAAGAAACCCGCTATTGGCGGCGGCCTCACGAAAGACAAACGCAACGAAACAGAGGAGCGTGTTTTCTATTTCCCGTTTTTTTTCATCTACTGCCTTCACCCACTTCCTCTCTAGAAACAGCCGCAGTCCTTGGCCTCCAGCCGATGCAGTGAAAATGCTCCTACCCTGCTCGCTTCCGTCCAAGGGTAGAGGCGAAGACGGAAGAGAGGCGGGAAGAAGAAATAAGAGAGCGATACAAGGCAACGACGACCATCATCGCTGGCCGCCCTCAATCCCCGACGCAGCGAAGAAGAAAGTCCCCGGGTTGCACCGCGGGCACGAGGCAGCCGAGCGCTGCAATGCAGTGGCATTATACTACGGGGGAAGGCGCTCAATCTCCCATGCATCGTCTCAATGCCGCCCCATAGCACGCCACGCCGCTAGCGTTATGACCGCCGTCTCGCCAGATGGAGGAAACGGAACGGCAAGGGGGGAGGAGGGAGGGAGTCGATGAAAGAAAAACCTGTTTCAAAGCGATCCTCGCCAGAATCGCACAAACAGTACAACGGCGTCAAGCGCGCTGCTGTTTTCAATTGTCGTGACGCCACCATCGAGTCAGGAAAGAAAGCAGCCGCATGAATTACAGTGTACCAGACTCCCTGCCCGCACTGTATGCAGCCCGTGCGGCTAGCTCACAGCAGCGTTTGCGATCCTCGCTGAATGTGCAAGGGTCTCCAAGAAATCTGAAAGCATCGATGCCTTAAAACTTGCATATAGAGATGAGAGTGTGACCGGCCTCATTTATTTTTAAAGAAGAAAGAGAAAATTCCGGTGTTCATAAACTCCGAATTCAATTATTCAGGGTGTCGAAGGGGTGGCTATTTAGGCCCAGAAAGAGTGACCGGCCAAAGCACACTACTCATCCTCGCGAACTGTCCATTATTTTGCAAATATTCCTCCTATGAGGGACGGAGAAGTGGAGGGCTCCGGATAATTTTGACCACTCGGGGTTCTTTAACGTGCACTGACATCGCACAGTACAAGGGAGCCTTGCGTTTCGCCTCCACCGAAAAGCGGCAGCCGCGGCCCGCTTATGAATAGGCGTGCCCCGCCGGGGTGGTGCAGTGGTAAGACGCCCGACTACTGTGCCGGAGTACCCGGGTTCGAACCCGACCTCGGCGGCTGCGTTTCGATGGAGGCGAAACGAAGAGGCGTCGTGTGCTGTGCGATGTCAGCGCACGTTAAAGATCCCCAGGTGGTCGAAATTACTCCGTAGCCCTCCACTACGGCTCCTCTTTCTCCCTTTCCACTCCCATCTTCCTCCCTTCCCTTACGCGCGGTTGCGGTGTCCACAGAAATCAAGTGAGACAATTACCGCGCCTTTCCCTTCCTATAAATAAATGTTTTTTTTGTTTTTTTTTATGAATAGGCGTAAATAATCAATGTATACACTGTTGCACATTCGCTGAAAAAATGCGTGCCCATGTATGCTTCGACTGTAAAGTGATCCGACGCGTTACCTGGCGTATGGATGCTTGATGCAGATACAAGTTATATTCACTTTTGCCCTTGAACTTCAAGTCCGCAACCACTTATTTTTCAAGCAACGCGAGCGAAGAGAATGAACGCGGAAGTGCCGCGACTATACGTGCGTGGAGACTTTTACGAACCAACCTGAATCAGGTGGCATTTCGGGACAAGATGTGTCAGCAAAGCGCGCCTAGAAGCATAGTCGTCCCGAGAATTCGCTTGGCCGCCCGTGATTCGTCAACCTGGTACGCATCTACCGTTCATAAAAGGTCTGATCCTACGATATATATACCCATATGGTCACAACCGACCTGCAGCCCACGAACCACTCCGATGACTCCGTCTCTCTTTTCCTTCTGTTTCTTGCATTTGCAAACGAAGCGACTGAGGAGATGTACAGCCTTGGTCAAAAGTTTAGAACCCCGAGGGTTTGCCTTTAAGCCGTATATTATGACTTCTTTAACAATCGTGGAAGTCCTAGCCATTGGAGAAGGTAGAACGAAAAAGCAAGTTTGGAAACCTGGGAATGCATTACAAGCCACATAGTATGGCTCAGAAGCAGAATCCTTGGGCTCCAAACGTTTGAAAAAGTGTGTAACCTCTATCGTCGCAACTGGTTCCAGGTTCGCTTTTTTGGAACCACGCGGAAAGACGGCCACACAGCAGACGGAAATAACGAGATGTACGATCGGTCTTTGTAAGAGGATTAAGAAGGGAAAATGAAACAGCAGCGCGGGTATCACCCTCAGGGCGGAATCTGAGCGGTGTAGCGAGAGTCCGTGCGCGCAGAAGACACACACAGTGCGGCGGCCCGAAAAAGGTGAGAGGCTCGCTGCCTCCATTTGCATGGCGGCGGCCAGTGCGCTGCAGCTGTCAACGAGACAAAAGGAATTACGATAGCGGTATGCGGCGACGCTTAGACAGCATGGCGGCTTGCCAGCGGCAACCGCGAGACAGAGCCGCCGCTGCTGCCTGACGGGCTCGTTACACGGCACGAACGAATGCAAACCGCAAAGATCGTCACCGACAAAGAGAAACACGCCACGAGCGCGTGCGTGCATGCGTTCCAGCTCGCGCGAACGTCAGTCGAAAAAGCGGTTTACGCAATACTTCACGGAACCTCTGCATCCGCCCGGAGGCTTCTGCGGCAGCGAGAAAGGTTAAAAAGAAAAAAAAAAGTATTAAAAAAATAAAGGCTAAAACACATCTCGGTGGCTATGAGCACCGCCGAAAAACATGGGTGGGTATACAGGCCAACGCTTACATTTCCGACGCCATTTGATTCTCCCGCAGTTCGTCACTCTGTCCGAGCGACACGACGCGGGGCCTCCGCCGTTGGTCAGAATCGTCAGCATCGCCATCTCAGCTAAATGCGCTATAGGACCAAAGACCTCCCCAACTGATCTCCAACACTGTCCAACGCCAGCCAAAGTCACGCAATCCCCCTCATCTCGTCTGCCCCCCCTTGGTCTGCAACATTTACCAACTATACGTTTAACGTCGCCGCTGGTCCAGATCCAGTTAAAGAAGAGATGGGTGAAAATGAACTGTGTTCGGAATGGAAGCCTCGCATTACCAATGAGCGGACGACGAAGAACCCTATCGAAAAGCCCTGATGAGAGCAGACATCAACGCTTATTCAAGTTTATTTGTATCTATACATGTACAGATGACGGGCTCGACATAATAACAGACATCCTGTCAAACTGCATGCGCCGACACAAGACACATCTTTTATAGCAGCGTTAATCGAAAGAATATGTACGGAGCCTTCTTCTCTCTCTCCCCTCCCCCTCTCCCATTCCACGTCGTTTTTTTTTTTTTTTTTTTTTTTTTTTTTTTTTTTTTTTTTCCGGGTAAGCAGTTTCCCCCGAGTTTTGCACCAGGTGAAACCTACTCTACCAACTCTACCACCTGGCGGTGTTCCCTGAAACGAATGAACTCGATTTCTACCCGAAAACGTAGCTTGCCAGAGCAAGGAGTTGAACGTATACACCGTCTGAGAAATAGCACATGTCTTACTTTAGTGATGCGCTTACAGTCAAATATTGATTTTAACTTTTTTTTTTTTTAAGGAGTTTTATCCATGCTGCAGCGGCCAAATTTCAAGATAAGTTAGAAAAAACGCTGCGGAAGGGAGCAGCCAGAACACTACACGCACTGACCGGACACCGCCTGTGATGCTAAAAAAAACGCAACAAAATCCCAGTATACTACATTCCGCAAGCGAAGTCGGCAGGGAGCCAATGACCACTAACAAATAATAATAAAAAATTTGACCTTGTATACCGGTCGTTCATCAATCATGCTATCTACTGAGTATTTTATTTATTTTTAGTATTTAGGCAAAACATTCCATTCCACGTTGCGCAGAAAAAAATGTGTCCCAACGACGATATATTTCTCCTGGAAGATACCCCCCCCCCCCCCCCATTTTTCCAACACACTAAACAACATAAAATAAACAAAGATGGGAACTTTTCACTGAATCTTCAACCCGCTCTGTGGCTGAAATTCGGGTCAAAAACCATTACCCAATTTTTAGCCCTCTACTCACGCCCCGCCCGATCGCCGGTAAACGAAGGGCGTTAAATGTAGAGCATTCCTCTTGGCTAAAACTTAGGTATCAGCTTACAGCTCCTAAAAGACTACGCCTGACACGTTCCAGATTACGATAAAATGGTGCCCGCTGGCGCAATCCCCCATAAAACAAGAAAAAAAAAATAACAAGCGGATCCACTCACGTAAATGAGAAGCTCCACAAAGCTAAAACGGCAAGATGTACGCCGACAGCGAGCGATATGCAAAACACGGTCAGGCACCGAGAGAGGAAACGAAAGAGGGAGGGGGTGAGGGCCCACGCTTGACTCGGCGAGTCATAAAAAACGCAGGCCGGTGCGTGCTTGCGCTCGTTCCCAAGGTGCATCTCCGTAAGTGGAGCGTACCACCTCCTTCCTCCGGCCGTGCCCTTCGCCCTCATCCTCCCACGCAGGAGTTCGCATGTTTGACTTATTATCGTCTCTTTTCGCGTTTTATCAGCGAGGCAGGAAATGCCCAGCGCGGCGCGTCTGGAATGTGCATGCGTGAGAACGAAGCAGCCGCTCCATTCCACTACCCATGCACGCCCATTAAGCAGAGATGTGAAAGAGGCAACGAAATGTATCTCAGAATAACAGCTTGAGTGGCGAGTTAGTGCTGCACAGTACCCAGAACTGCGGCGTAACGTCCACAAACACGTGAACAGAGACACAACACAGGCGCACACTACCAACTGTAATGATGACGATGACCTAAGTCAAAACGGCCACAACTCAGCCGCTATATCCTCTTCTACTGCCAACCAGAACTCACTCGCACACCTCCTCTTTGCCAATCAGATGTCTAGCGAACACAATCCTCCCAGTCCATCACTCACATCGTCCAAACATGACAGCCACAACTTCCAATCACATAGACACACACCGGAAAAACCACCACACAACTGCAGCTGCCACCTATAACGTGCTCGTTCACTCCTCTTCATACAGGCCGATATTTCGAAACGTCCTCAGTAAGACATCAAGTCTACCCAAAAAGCACCTCTAATAAACACAAATCCCTCCAACAACTCAGGAGCAATCCTCAAGAAAGGAAATTCCTTTTCTGCGTAAAGACAGTGAGGCTTCACTAACACATTTGCTATCTTTCTTTTGTATCCAAAACGCCTCTAAAATATCCCGGGCAATCTTGCCCCGACACTTATCTAAGCCTACTCAGCAACGGCTCACACCTGCACTTTTGACAATGAAGGGGTAAATTTGACTCCGTTCCCATTCTCTAGGGATTTATCATGCTCCCTTGTGCTATTATTAATACACTTACCTAAAATCCAACGGCTCACACCTGCACTTTTGACAATGAAAGGGTAAATTTGACCCCGTTCCCATTCTCTAGGGATTTATCATGCTCCCTCGTGCTATTATTAATACACTTACCTAAAATCCTGAGCCTACTCAGCAACGGCTCACACCTGCACTTTTGACAATGAAGGGGTAAATTTGACCCCGTTCCCATTCTCTAGGGATTTATCATGCTCCCTCGTGCTATTATTAATACACTTACCTAAAATCCTGAGCCTACTCAGCAACGGCTCACACCTGCACTTTTGACAATGAAAGGGTAAATTTGACCCCGTTCCCATTCTCTAGGGATTTATCATGCTCCCTCGTGCTATTATTAATACACTTACCTAAAATCCTGAGCCTACTCAGCAACGGCTCACACCTGCACTTTTGACAATGAAAGGGTAAATTTGACCCCGTTCCCATTCTCTAGGGATTTATCATGCTCCCTCGTGCTATTATTAATACACTTACCTAAAATCCTGAGCCTACTCAGCAACGGCTCACACCTGCACTTTTGACAATGAAGGGGTAAATTTGACCCCGTTCCCATTCTCTAGGGATTTATCATGCTCCCTTGTGCTATTATTAATACACCTCACAGTCTGGCCTATATAGTATACTTTTCAACACGTCAGTGGAATCTCAAGAGCCACTCCCATAGCACAGCCTATAAAACGCTTGACATGCTTCTTATCACCTTGTGCTTCCTAGCTTCTTTGGCGCAGAAAACACAACCGAACATCATACCTGCCTGCCACCTTCTTCAGGCAATGCGTCACTCTACGAATGTAAGGAACTACTTGTGTGAAGTAATTTCCCAACTTTGCTGCAACCCTTATTTTACCTTTACCTTTCATTTTTTGAAGAAGAGTCTCTGCCACCCCTCAAATAACCGTACACGGGAATCCAGCCACCTGATGCCTTTGCATTTGATTAATAAAGCTAGCCTCAGCCGTGGGATCACATAACTTCAACCAGCTCTGTTAAAGGCCTGTCAGCTCTTTTAAAGTCATTCGGCAGAGGGCTGCTTGGGCGGCCCTTTGTCAAATGAAATTCTGAAACGGGGGACTGCAAGCTTTTGAATAGATAAGGAGCCCAGCAGAAATAGATATAAATTTAACTGATCAATGTTAGTCAGCCAGCCTGCCCGTTTGGACGTCAGTTTGGACGTCCGATACATTATATCGTCGACAATGCTACGCCGCAACAACAACTAAAGGAGCCTACTTTTAAATATTGGTGATAGGCTTAGGTGAAATGCCCCGTGTTAACCACCTTGACGACTATTGACTGCAAGTATCTGCAAACTCTATGCTTGAAGGACAGTATCCCGTTTTCCAGTCGCCCGCTGCGTGTAACGTGCCGCTTTGACTAGATGCGGCATTGGCAATGTATACATTCGTTAAAACTGTACCACGTACCCGAGTTTATTGTCATATCGAAAGGCAAATAGCTAAATAAAGTAGTCATCTGGGCAATCTTTAACAATCGCTTTGTCTTTGTGTGTGTGTGTATGTGTGTGTGTGAGAGAGAGAGAGAGAGAGAGAGAGAGAGAGAGAGAGAGAGAGAGAGAGAGAGAGAGAGAGAGAGAGAGCTGGAGTAAGATGCGCGCCTCGCAAGAAACCTCCGAAGACCGCATATAGGCCTCACAGCGAAGAGGCCTCCCACTGGGGGCGAAACGACAATAGAGAGCGGCATTGAAAATGATGGAAGCTCTTGAGCGACGACGCCATTTATCGACGACGCCCGCTGAGAGAATCAACGCGTCGGATGAACGATGGAAAAGGGTAAAGTCCGACACAGTTGTGCCTGTTCTAGAAAAACTCGTGAAGAAAGTCGCAGAAAGTTATCTCGGAGGCGCTGGCCCAGCCTTTGGCGTAGCATTTCCGTCAAAGAGCAAGTAGATTAATTACACAGTCGGGCAGATATCACTGCACAGAATTCCTCTATCACAAAAAGCAGTCCGCTGCTGCTAAAGCTCTTTAGTCACGTAAAAAAGAAAGAAAAAACGTGGTCACCAGACAATTTATCAGTTCATTAATGTTGGTGCATCTGGTTTGTTCATAACTGTCGAAGACAATACAGCTAAGCTCCTTTAAAAACTGTGATTGATTGGCGGAGTAATACGAGAAACCGCAAAACATGATTACCAAGTCCTGATTTTTTTTTTTTTTCGAACATTTAAGCCGTATCCAACTACAGTGCAGCAATGGAACCACTAGAAAAGGTGTCCTAAATTTGCGCGGTCGGCTTTTCCCTTACGCCTGCCGTAACTAATGATCAATTCAATGTTCAGGGGAATTCCCTTAAGCGAAGTAAATTTGAAAACGAGGAAAAATTATCCATTAGCGAATCCCCAAGCGCATCCATGCAGCAACAAAGGAAAGGTAAACAGAAACGTACTGGTTAAATGAATTTCGTCGTGGTCCGCAGATCGAACACGAGAACAACACCCGTCCTGGACATATTGTACGTAGAGGCCGCCCGAAAATAATAAAAAAATATATATATGTTCCTCTGGCCGTGCCATTAAGTATACCTGCCCTGGACAGTCGCTCTGCCTACTAAGCTAACAGGGGGCTGAATTACACAACAATTTAATTCCGCAACCAGTCGCAAGCCGGCCTTACAGTGGTTATGGCGCTCGACAGCTGCGACCAAGGATGAGGGATCGAATCCCCAGATCCCCAGGTGATCTAAATTTCCGGAGTCCTCTACTACGGCGTCTCTCAAAGCCTGGATCGTTTTGGGACGTTAAACTTCATAAATCAAACAAAACCAAACCGATGCATAAGCTCCGCTCCTATCGATCGGCGGACATATCGAACGGACTGGTTTGTGATATATAGTTCTGCGAATAGATGATTGCGCAACTCGGCCTAGCCGATACTAAGGGGAGGCCAATAGAAAAACCGATATCAACACCTAGGGGAATCTTGCAAGGAGGAGTAGATTTGAAATAAACCAGTAATTACCCATTGGCATCCATCCTTGAGTGAGTGCGAAACAGCGTTAGTTGCGCACATGCTAAATACCAGCGATTAAAAGTGACGAACCGTACTTCTGAGGTGCCGAAAAGAAAGAAAAGGCAAATCAATAAACGTGTGCGTCAGAGCAAACTCTGTTGATGAACCGCGCTGATGAATGGTACCACGATGCTATCATATAAATTTTGTACATTTTATCGGAAAGAGGTGCCGAACATTTTTTTTTTTTTTAATAGCGCCTAAAATCACGATAACAGTCACTATATCTGCAGGTCCTCCTTCGGCAAGGTTCTAGCGTTTCGCTATTAAATTTCAAAAACGAACCCCTTTGGTTTTCTATGGAAAGCCTTAATTACTAGACCGTTGTAAGCGCAGGGCAAACTTCATAAGCGAAATTTCGCTACGTATCGTAGGCGTAGACCGTTTATACAAATATGCTCATAACAAAAAAAAAAAAAGTCTTACAATAAATATTCCACAGTTGCCTGACAAATATATTAAAAATTAAGAGGAGGCTTAAGTTTAAGAGTAGACACGATAGTGCCTTTAACAGATTTTTTTTTTTTTCATTTACCGAAGTTTCGGCATAGAGAGACAAGCACAGTTCGGTTTTTGCAGTGACCTGGAGAAGTTCAGCTTTTAGGGAAAGGAAGGCCCCAGTATCTGTATCGCTTCGCGGTGGACACCTACAGTTACAATGAACGGCACACAATTGCAGATGCATAAGTCGTCGGTTCGAATCTCTATCGCAAACTAGCCTCCAACTTGACTAGCAAACGGATGCGAAATGGGAAACGAAATTTCGATACGAAATCACGTGCGTATTTTTTTTTTTTTTTCCGATACATTTTTCTTAATTCTGGGTTACGGCAACAACGACGACTTTTCGACCGAACGAGAGTGGAAAAGTCGTACCATCACTTTTCTACGGCAGATGTAACTCGTTGCGACCTAAGGGAAATGTTTAAAGGCAGATTTTTACCATCCATCGGAAGCTTAGACCATTGCACCAACTTTAACAGGCCAGCAAGCCACGTAACAATATAATATCCTCCAGCTTTACAATTAAAAGCTTTCCCAGAATCCTGGACCTGAATTATCTGATAGCATATATGCGTTAGAATGGAACGGCTCCGCTCTATTCTAACAATCACCATCATCAAGGCGAACGTACCACTGGTCATTCCGACACAACCGTAGAAGCTGCACTTCATGTGTTTAAAAACAGTATTCACCTTGCCTCTTGACGGAGGCAATTACGACGGTCACCGTACAGGCATCCTGTACACCACTGAATCCCAAGAGCGTCCAGCCTGGTGAAAGGGGAGGAAGACTCCTTGATGGATTCAAATAAAGTCATTCATCATCGTCTCCAGACTAGTGGTTAATAAGTTATTGCGGGCTAGTACTCTCATATGTATACTTTATTAATTGTCTTATTTAACAAGCGCTGCCATCTCTGTAATGTAAAGTTCCAGTGATTTCAAGAACTCATGCGCACACAATCTCTTCTGTTTTGAATCCCACATAACAGAAACGTAAAACCGTAATTTTCATTTCGGTGTCAATGATAGCATAACGGTGCCAGAACAGAAATTTGGAAGAACATGTTCGAACACCCCAAATTTTCTATTCTCGAAATGAGGAACAGTGCATCGTATCGCCGAATAATACATGCCGATATCAGCCCTCGACGTTTCCTTGAATACGGAACGAGGCGCGTGCCAAGTGCGAAAGCCGGTAAATACCACCTTTCAGAACCGGCCAGCATTACAACGTTCGCCGTCAGGTGCGGTAGGTTTTCCGCGCCGAAGACTCCACGAGTGCGCGAACAAGAAATACAAGAATGCCGAGCATGAACTAGTCTCGGGATGTACACACGCCACTGGACAGAGAATACGACAGATCTGACCCATATTTCCGAGCTTCCGGTGAGCTGTCTGCTCCCATAATGACCGGCTGTCACATCTGTCTCAGCAGTTTATGCTTCACTGTGCAGCTCGACTGCCTGGGCCGATCGCCGGCGACCGAGTATCGCCTCATTATTGAGGCACAATGAAAGAGTCAGGTAGCGCGACAGCTGTTCGACCACAGTGCAGCGAGCCGTGTCCCCACTAAAAGAAGACCATCGCTCATCATCAGCAGTTCCGCCGCCCCGTGCAGCTAGCACGTGCGTCGGCCCAGCGTGCGGGGGTGGCGAGCGCCGGGCGTCCCCGCCGGTCTCCGCGCATTCACGGTCTCGACGCCGGCCGCCGGCGGACACCGCGATCGTCGCGCACGCATGAAGAACACGCTTGCGTAACGTCCTTATCTTATTTCCGAAAGCTGATAGCGTCACACTAGAGACATCGCCCGGCTAGCGACGCACAGCAAGGAAGATTTTTTTTTCTCTCTGACTGCGTAACATGGCTGGCATCGCCGAAAACCTCCGCGCTTTGTTTCCATTCCGAGATGCATTTCGCTCGTCCGCGCAAACGAAGGGCAAGGGAGGGCAACAGCAGCCGCGGTGGGACATTTGAAACTGGTTTACTTACAAGCGTGTGTTCAAATCCGAGCATGCTTCGGCCGTTGAGGAGCTGCTCCTCGGCCAAGATGTCTTCGGCTCGCATGTTCGCCTCCTTCGGTATCGGGTCCTCGGAAGAAATAAAGAGACAGGCGGTCACATCGGTGCCGCTGGCTTCTCCGTTCGGGCGCGGCGGCTCAGTGACAGGCCGCCGATAAAGCAGACACTGTCAGTTTCACCACACGGGCCACACACACGTCGCACGCACACATACAAATGCTTGCACGTCCCAGCATAAGCTCGACCACCGACTGTGAGAGCGCGAGGCGCGCGGCGCGCTGTTGCTTGTCAGCTGAGGAGAGGAAGCCGGGCACGCGGGGTCGTCACTTCCGGGAAACCGGCACACCAATCCGGAGACCGCTCGTGCGAAGCGGCGCGCCGCGCGTCCTGTTCGCGTCGTCTGCGAGACCGCGCCGGATGGTGCGCGTAGTTTTTCGCTGAAAATTCCACGTAAAGTCGTAGAACAGCTCAACCGTGCCTGACACCGCTGCTGTCAGAAGATCGAACACTCAAGTGGGAAAACGGCGCATTAGCCTTGCGCGATGCTGAAACCGCAGCCCGCTCGCTCGGGTTCTTTGTGAAGAAACTGTAGGACATTTGAGAATAGACATTGCATGCGGCGCGGGAAATTCGAAGCCGCCGGCACGCCGTTTCGTAGAAAGCAGAGCAGGCAAAAGCGGCTAGCTGAAAAACGTCTCTAGCCTTCTCTCCGAACGTTGTACTACTACACCCGGATAATTTGCGACTGCGTGCGATAAAGTAAAGTTATTGAGCGCTGTTGCGTTTTAATTGTGCATAATATTTCGTTTACATCTTTTTACTTTAGCGCTGGAATAATTTTTCAGTCGTGCATCTTATTGTCCACCTTTCTCCGGTATAAGCACTTATATAAGAGATACACCAACATGAGTTATTTTTTTTTTCTTCTGTTTTGGGTTGTTGAGCTAGGACAATTTACAAAGCCTTGAGCAGCTCAGAAACGTTATATTAACGTTATTTCTTTGTTTTGCCGTAATGTTAGCACAGTATTCTTAACGGCATTTTTTGCTAACGTTGCTGAAATGTTACAAACAATCGGAGTTAGAGCTTCATATTAATATTATAACAACCTTTATATAACATTTCAACGACCTTAAAATGACTGTAATATATACAACACTAAGGGACCAGACGCAGCCGTTGTAATATTGCGCGCATGCAGCAGCTTCAAACACCTCTGCGTGAAGAACGCTGCAAGAGTGAAAATAGCACCGTTAACGACATATATCACGACTATAAGGCATGCCACAATCAAACACTCACCTAATGGTGCTATCCCGGCCTCATGCTTATAATATATGCTACACGTGAAAGGCGCCCTCAGAGGTGTTGGTCGTAGATTGTAAATAAGTACAGTTTTTAAAACAATTCTTGAAGTATACGTATTACCTTGATACATTTTCATTATTCTGTGGCAAGTTTCTGTAGACATTTGGTGATTCATCGAGCTGCCTGGGCAACCAACAATCATCCTATGCTTAGGTTGAATAGGAAATGGGACTTGTGTACAAACAAAGGATGAACAAAATATTGATTTGATCTGTGGCTGATATGGAGCCAAGAGGTTTAGTCGCGAAATTGTGTTAGTTGAAGCTTATTGTTATTGCACAAAATGTGAGACAAGAGCCATCGAACGGTGGTAAATTAGGTGCTTGAAGTAAGCTTTCATGTCGAATGTTTCTTAACCCTGTAGTAACGTTTTCATAATGCCATAATTAGTGTGCCATAAACGTTAATGAAGTATACACGTAATGTTAATAAAGAGCTTTGTTTTAGCTTCAGGGCCACTGTTTTGACATTAAGCATGAATTGTTAATGGTAAAGCAAGTTTAAAATGTGTTCTATATTTACATGTTAGATCCGTGCTTGCATTTATAATCTAATTTCCCGTCTTATATGGGACATAACACAAATGTGCCGAATATTAAAAGTGTATCATTTGATAAGTCACAATATGGTATACAAATACACTATATTACTAACGTGCGTTAATACTTATCCTTATATAAGCGTTCTGTAAGCCTTTGAAAGACAACAAATCACGTAAGATAATACATTTTAATGTTAGCTTAACTTCATTGCATAACAGCGTTCCCAAGATTTTTAACAAATAAATAACGCAGATATAACATCTTCTGCTACCTGGGTGAGGGCAGCCTTCTTCACGCGTCTTTATTGAACTCAAACGACCATGGTTGTAGGCCAGTTGGTGGGACATCGCAAGAAACAAAACCACAGAAACGACACGACGCAGGCAAGTAGACAAGCAGAAAAGGCAAGGAGATGCAAGGGTTGTCAGTACTGCCTTGAGCTGCCTCCTTGCCTCCGTCCTGTTATTTCAGCGGCTTTGTTACTTCCGATGTATTTATTGAATGTTATGCATATTGGTATATGTTAACGAACTTAAGACTGTGCAAGGATAGCGTAACATACAGCAGTCATTTTTCAGCCGCGAACACGTATTGTGCAGCAAGCATGCGCACTTCGCCACGTAACCCGCCACGTGAACCATCAGAGCATCATTATACCACTTCTGCTCCGCCGCTGATGTCGATTATACTAATTGTCGTTAATATGTCCATTTTGCCTTCCGATAGTTGCCAGCAAAGAGATCTCACAGAGCTTTACTCTGGGTTCACTACAAGGATACGAGCGCTGGGAGGGAGTTGTTCCTTCTCTCTCACTCTAGTGAAAATTCTTTGTCAGAAATAACGAAGGCAGAGCGATTAATTCTCTCACAGAAAATTACTTACGAGGAGGAATTTTCCTTGGAGACCGATGAGCACTGGGGGAAATTGCGAGCAAAATTTCTTCTTCTGTGCACGTGCTCGATTCGCTAGTCTGAACTCTGAAAATTCGGCCTAGTGGCGCAGATGTAATTTTTATTGCTCAAAGGCACTGTTAAGCTGCAACAGAAGCTAAACTTCATATCTGAAAGCCATCTAGTTCACTTAGTAGTAAATCCCTTAATCAAGCACTGATGCGGCGTATCATAAGCATGAAGAGATGGTGTCGCTCACTGTTGTTTTCGTTTCGTTATATTACATGAAAGACATGCAAGATGTCTGGATGTCGAAACATGGTGTTGCGTCACGGCTTTTCGCCAAAAGGATGGGATGGTGCGTCTCTACAAGCCTGTGGTTCACCGTCAGTGTGTACAGCACATCTGCATCGACAGAAGCGCTTTCATGCACCTCGGCGGCACGCTTAGTGCCGGCATGCGTAACGTCTCGCGTATACATGTGCACCGCGCGCCGCTCCTCGTCACCGCGCTTGCAGATGTGCAAGACGAGCGCTCTATTTGTGTGTGTGTGTGTGTGTGTGTGTGTGTGTGTGTGTGTGTGTGTGTGTGTGTGTGTGTGTGTGTGTGTGTGTGTGTGTGTGTGTGTGTGTGTGTGTGTGTGTGTGTGTGTGTGTGTGTGTGTGTGTGTGTGTGTGTGTGTGTGTGTGTGTGTGTGTGTGTGTGTGTGTGTGTGTGTGTGTGTGTGTGTGTGTGTGTGTGTGTGTGTGTGTGTGTGTGTGTGTGTGTGTGTGTGTGTGTGTGTGTGTGTGTGTGTGTGTGTGTGTGTGTGTGTGTGTGTGTGTGTGTGTGTGTGTGTGTGTGTGTGTGTGTGTGTGTGTGTGTGTGTGTGTGTGTGTGTGTGTGTGTGTGTGTGTGTGTGTGTGTGTGTGTGTGTGTGTGTGTGTGTGTGTGTGTGTGTGTGTGTGTGTGTGTGTGTGTGTGTGTGTGTGTGTGTGTGTGTGTGTGTGTGTGTGTGTGTGTGTGTGTGTGTGTGTGTGTGTGTGTGTGTGTGTGTGTGTGTGTGTGTGTGTGTGTGTGTGTGTGTGTGTGTGTGTGTGTGTGTGTGTGTGTGTGTGTGTGTGTGTGTGTGTGTGTGTGTGTGTGTGTGTGTGTGTGTGTGTGTGTGTGTGTGTGTGTGTGTGTGTGTGTGTGTGTGTGTGTGTGTGTGTGTGTGTGTGTGTGTGTGTGTGTGTGTGTGTGTGTGTGTGTGTGTGTGTGTGTGTGTGTGTGTGTGTGTGTGTGTGTGTGTGTGTGTGTGTGTGTGTGTGTGTGTGTGTGTGTGTGTGTGTGTGTGTGTGTGTGTGTGTGTGTGTGTGTGTGTGTGTGTGTGTGTGTGTGTGTGTGTGTGTGTGTGTGTGTGTGTGTGTGTGTGTGTGTGTGTGTGTGTGAGAGAGAGAGAGAGAGAGAGAGAGAGCCAGGAGAACTGGGACTGCTTTGATATGGATAGCGAGTGTGGTCCTTCGTGGCAGTTGTCGAAGGCTGATATACGCCGAGCAACAGCGGGGAGAAGACAGCGACAACGTCCTCAACGTCGACCATGCATCTACCAAGTTAAAGTACGTAGTATTTTAATAAGCTAGAAGAAGCAAGAAAAAAAAAAAGACGACGTAGAGGTTCGTCATCGCCGATGAATTATGAGAAGTAAGCTGGATAACGTCGGCACAGAATTTCAAGCGGATATCCCATACGATATGGTTCTTCATCATTCCCTTCAAAAAGCTTAGCCCGGGCACCTTCTTGGTTTAGGGACAAGGAAAAGAAATATAAGGGACACTCAACCTCAACCCTAAATTGTATGAAGAGACAGTGTTGATGACCTTTGCTACCGACTTTGTCATTAATCCTTTGATTTGTGTTTCCGTTATCTCACACATAATCATCAGCATAGAGTCATAAGATACCACATTATGCAAAAGTCTACCCCGCGTAGATATGAAATCTCCGTCTTATCCAATCCGTACAAATGCATGTACTTCCGTGCCTCAGGAGTGGCGTTGTCTGAGTCGGCCCGGAATCCAATGGTCACGGCGGGTTTGATTGCCATCTCGAAGAAGCTACCCAAGCTGGCAGCTCCTGCCTTATTGGGATGTATCGTGACGTCACACAACTCGCCGACCAATCAGTGCACTGCCATGTCACCTTCCAAATTCCACCTTTTTAGATGTCGCCAACACCGGATTTTCGGGACAACGGGGTCCTTAACGCTATCACGTTTACGTTCAAATACCATTTTTTCAACAATAAATGTGTATGCCACTGTCGCATTAACATCAACGTAGCCACAACAAAAACGTACAATCGATAATTATTGAAAACGCAAATTGTACGGTGTCAGCCACAGAATACATTTTTTAAGTTTAAGTTGGTCTCACTACGTGCTGTGGTGTGTATGTGAATCTTAAACTCGTTATTTAATTGTTTGCCTTTGTCAGAGCAATGAGCCTCTTGCTCCTGCTCCATTTTCTCTGTAGACAGAAATGAATAAATAGAAATAACCAAATATATTGAAAATAAATAAAAAAACGTTTGAAGAAGTACGAAAACACTCCGCAGACCTGGGCCTCATTTCAAAAGAGCTAGGGCACCGCGCACACCATGATGTTTGAACAATGGCACTTGAGTTTTGGAATCCGTGGGGGTCTTGGCCCAGAAGGTCATCGAACGACTATGAGAAAGTAAATATAGCGCTCCCAACCCTTTCCTTCGTAATTCAACTGTCTCCACTTCGACTATTATCCCCCAGCTCAACTGCAATGCCAAATTAATCTCCTATGTTTCATGAAAATGATGCGTGGTACTCAAAATAAGCAAAACCAAAAAACAAAACGTACGTGCGTATGTATGTATGAGTGCGTGTGTGTGAATGTGTGTGTGCGGGGGGGGGGGGGGGAGCGAGTGGAAGGCGATCTCAAACTCTTTCCAATATTGAGTCACCATGTGCTAAAACCGCACACATCGAGGCAACTATACCTTCTGAGTTGCTTACAGTGCCTGAATCAACTTGCAACTCGGTCTGGCCGAATAACTTTCAAGATTCTTGCGCTCCACCACAAGATTATTTGCAGTCCTGGCCTTTCTTTTTTTTTTTTTTTTTTTTTTTTTTTTTTTTTTGCCTGTGTGCGCTGAATGGAACAATGGATTTGAGGAATCAAAGCCGACAAGTCAATCTTGGGCTCATGTCTAAATAGCATTTAAAAGAAAGGCAGCAAACGGAATTACGTATCAGCACTGCTATGAAAGCTTGATTTTTTTTTTCTGCTTTATTCGTGCCGTTTTCAGTATAAGTATGTACAGGGTCGTCCACTTCTAGCTATAACACAGTCACTGCTTTCAAAGCAACATTGCACCCGACGTAGGCATATATCGATGCAAAGCGATGCGAGCACAGAAGGACCCGGGCGTGTTGCTTCACATGGCCTGCCACTAAGCTATATTGCATGGCCTAGTCGGACGCAATGACGCTTTGAAAGCGGTGACCGTGTTATAGCTAGAAGTGGACGAGGCTGTACATGCTGTCGGATGAGAGGGCGGCAGTGGAAGCTGTCCTACAAGGCTCCCAAGATGAGACAGCAATTTCATTTTTTTTTTAACATAGGAGGAAATGGAATGAGAGCGATAGGCCGCAAGAGATGCAGGTCCGGAAATTGCATATATCGATGCAAAGCGATGCGAGCACAGAAGGACCCGGGCGTGTTGCTTCACATGGCCTGCCACTAAGCTATATTGCATGGCCTAGTCGGACGCAATGACGCTTTGAAAGCGGTGACCGTGTTATAGCTAGAAGTGGACGAGGCTGTACATGCTGTCGGATGAGAGGGCGGCAGTGGAAGCTGTCCTACAAGGCTCCCAAGATGAGACAGCAATTTCATTTTTTTTTAACATAGGAGGAAATGGAATGAGAGCGATAGGCCGCAAGAGATGCAGGTCCGGAAATTTCCACAAGGCTGCATGCACTGTCTTAGTCTTATCGAGGCCCACCCGAGCTTATATGCAGTCCGACCAAGTACCCGGCGCCTGTTTATTATCACTAAATGCTTGCTGCGTTAAATGATTACACGTGCTGTACGGACGATTATATTTTTATCGATATGAACAAACTTCTGGGAGTTGATCTGAGACGGCCTGCTTTAAAATAAAACCGGCATACATTGTACGGGTCATCGAGTCAAAATTAGATTCAGTATACGCTCGCTTTAGTTTCACCCCATGCATGTGATCAGCTCGGCAGGTATTTCCATTACAGTCAAGGCGAGCAGTCGTAGAGACACTTTCTAGCCGTACACGCATTTTCTACACTCCTCAGATGACCACAACCCCGAGCGGCTCAAGCCGAGAGCACAAAGTGAGCTATATCAGCTCGTTTTAACCAAATACCGCAATCACAGCTCTCGGTCGCGCCAACTGAACACTGTATATCTAAGCCGTATCAGATCGCTCAGTGTGCCGCACGGATGCAAATATTCCTCTTGGCAGCCCCATACGGCTTCGTCGGCTGACCGCGGAACCCTTAGTCAACGAGAACTGAGGGAGAGTGCGATGAGCGCGTTTCAAGGGGAGTGAAGACTGCAGGTGCGCGGTCGGGCGATGGAATAGTAGCGGTGGGCACCGCTTAATATTTCATGTAAGCTTTTCATTGTGTAGTGCGCATAGCAGCGGTTCACTCACGGCGTAGATGCCAGCCATGACTCTGTCGCTCCGTCCACGACGGCTGCGACTGCCTGCACCGATGCGTCGGCACGTGCGTCCGAGTGGGACCCCATACAGCTCTGCGCAGAGGCGCACGCGCGCGGTCCGACTATTTCTGCTGGGAGCCCAGACCCCGAGCGAGCACCCGCGGCTAAACTTGGCTCAGATGAAAACAAAGGAGCAAGCAGGGGAAATAAGAGGGAGGGCAGGAGGAGGGCAGGAGGAGGCAGGTGTCACGGCCGGCGCGCGTGTCGGAGACTGTAGCGAGGCTTCGCGCAGATTTCTCGTGCCAGGAGAGAGGGAAGGCGCAATACGGAAGACACGCTACCTTGGCTACCTTGGCACGAGTAGGGTGGCAGTGAGTTTTCAGAGTTCTATCCTGAGCAACACTGAGAGCGAGACCAACGTCCCGGGGAAGGCCTGCTCCAGCAGCAGGCATCTCTTGTTGAAGAGTAATGAGAACTTCACTGTTGGTTTCGTCGGCGTCTAAAAAAAGAGAGAGAGAGAAAGTGGGAACTAATTATGACGAAAGGAAAAACGTAGCATTCCTCCCTCGTCCCTCCCTCCTCCTCATCCCCTATCCCTCCCGGCATCTCTCAGGCAGCGTACACGTGCTCTTATTCCCCAGTGTACGTAACCCTTTCCCCCAATCCATCAAGAGGATGAGGTCGCTCTGAGGCGGCTGAGATTCGGAGTGTTCCTTACACCAGCAGTTCGGCACCAGTGGTGAAAAGTGAGAGGATACCAGTTCCCGACGAATGCCCTCACTGCGAATTAAGCACCCGCTTGAGACACCAGTGCCCTGCATCTATTATATACATGCCCAGGAAGTTCGCTTGTGCGCAATACTATTATCCGAAAGGCAGGACTTTCGCCAACTAATCAGTCTCATTTTCAGTTACGGCTAACGAAGAACATTTATGCTCGCTGTTTATGGGATTTCTTACGCTTGACTGGACCGCACAGATATTTATTACACTACCACTTTTATGCCACCACCTTTTATGCGATGTGGCAAACATAACACATAAAAAAAAAGTAATTATCTCACTTCTCTGCGGATATCTCCACCGCGCCGTGAAGGCTGCGATAGACGACGAAGTGGAAGAAGGGAAAGCGGAAAGGGCGTCGCAATGGAGCGGAGATGCATGGAGTGTTCCATCAAATAAATTTCAACCGCCTCGCACAACACACGCGCATCGTCTCTTGCGTTTCGCCCTCCGTCAAAACACCGGCGCAGCGACCAACATTTATCAGATCTCACTGGGACACCCGGCTAATGAGATAGAGAATTAAAAAGGGGCTCGGTTGCGCTCAGCAGTGTGCTCCGGTTGAGAAAGAAATTGTGCTACAAGTGTCGCGTGAAGCTCAAGCTCTGCAATCGGGCAGTTGGCAGCTTTGTCGTGCCAACTGCCGAATTTTGTTGTGCCAACTGTCCTGCCGGTATACACGGAGAGGAAAGGTGCTCGCATTTGCGCAGTAGACTCTGATCTCGCTGCGTGTTTATCTAAAACGTTTTTTACGGCATTTAACGTCTGAATGCAGCGATGAATCACTCTCAAAGGAGCAAGCAAACGGCGCCGCGCGCTGTTGATCCCTGTTCTGCAGGTTGGGATCACAGCGTCGATGGTGATGTGTTCGCGACAATTTCAGGGAGATTCCCATCTCTCTTTTTCCTGTAAATCACTCGCTGCAATTATAGCTTTACTCATTTTAAATGAACGATTAGGGTGGTTATGCCCCGCCTGTGTGCTGCAATGTTTAGGCTGCTCGACTGCTGTGCCCAAAATGCGAGATCGATTTCTGCATTTCGATCGTGACCGCTTTTCGCTGGAGGCGAAAAGCAAAACGCCCGTGTGCTGTGAGGTGTCAGTGCACGTCAAAGAACCCCAGGCGGTCGAAATTAGTATAGCCCTTCACTGTCTACCATAGGCTGCGCCGCTTTTCGGACCATATCAAACGATTAGGGTGATTATATCGTTGCTAACCGTTGCAGTTCCGGTAGTTCTGGCGGTGGTGCAGTTGTAATCTTCAGTTAAAGCACTAGCACTTTTTTTTTGGCGCTTAAAAAAACAAACACTAGTTTAACGGTCCACCAAGTAAAACAAAGTGAAGCGAAGGAAGCGACCAGATGACAAGCATATCTGTGAAATTGTAGCCGACAGACAAGTAAAAAAATGAGAAGGGTACTCAACGCTGCTGAACCGAATGTGGAGCGAAAGCATTAGCTGCGGTTGAGCAAGCGTTCTTCGTCCTCTTCATTTTCTCCTTTTTCTTCGTCTCTTTTCTTCTTCTCCTTATTCTTCGTCGTCGTCTTGTTCTTCTTCGTCTTCTTCTTCTGATGCTGATGCGGCCATTCCCCTTTGTATCGGGGGATCACAAAGTTCTGGATCAGGCCAGGAGAAACGGGTAGAAAAAATTCAGGAGTGAGAGAAAATTCTATGCTAAATGTTCAGTCAAATAGTCCGAAAAAGTAAGAAAGACAGAGAAAGAAGAAATTTAACAGGCTTCTCTGTTGCGCCACCAGTCCTCGAGGCGGCGCATTGTCGTCTCCACTGCCCTTCGTCGTCTTCGTCTCCTTCTTGTTCTTCTTCTTCTTATTCTTATTGTCCTTCTTCTTCATCTCCTTCTTCGTCTTCTTCTTCTTGTAGCTACGCCTCTTCACGACGTAATGCGGCCCCCCGAGGCCTTGAAAACCTACCGCAGTGTAGCTTTCGCAACAAAAAACAAAACAAAGCAAACAAAGCGACAATGTAGGCCGAGTTAACTCGCCGGGAAGCGATACGCTTACACGAGCACCCCTCAACGTACGGATTAAAGGAGGCTTGTCTCGCAGCGCACGAGTAGTCCCCTGCACTGAGACGACGGGAATTTCACAGCAGCTACTGAGTTTCGCGGCCAGTACTGAAACAATGCCGCATAGAAACTTACTGGAACGAGCGCACTGCCTTAAGCCAACACCAAGATAATTTGTTGGGCGAGTTGGTACTTATTCATTATTAATATAAACAGCGCGAACACGAAGACAAGGGACAAGAAACACGAAAGCCACAGTACAAGCGCTGACTCACAACTAAGCCTAAGCCCTTTACTCCAAGGCCCAGAAAAACAAACATGAAGAAAACGAAACAGTCACGTGAAACAACCCCTGGCTTCACCTGCTGCATAAAAATTACTTTAAAAAATCACTTAAAAAAGACACCTCTTTGCTTGAAAGAGCAAGAGAAGTCTTGCTGACACACTTATTGTCCGTTGAAATAAAATACGATTCCACTATCTCTCTCGTTATCTTCTCTTTGTGGCGATATAAAATCTTAACACTGTCAAACTTAGGAGTGCACTTCTTCTTCTCCTTCATTATTTCACATGACTGGCAATGGGATATACCAGAAACGTCTTGTCCTTCCCACTTTCCAAGTTGTTCCTGTGTTCCTGTAGTCTCTTATTAATACACCGTCCTGTTTGTCCTATATAACTGACTCCACAAGAGAGTGGAAGCCTATACACAACACCTGTCTTGCATCCAACATAAACGTTTCTATGTTTCACCCTGAAGTATCATGTGATCGCATTGTGCGCGATTGGTATGTAGTGTCACGTGATGCTGTGACGTGTGTGAATGGCAACGCCGAGAGGGGGAGCGGGGACTTGTTAAGAAGTGAGCGCGCAGATCGCTTGTGCGGGTCTCTTAATCTGTACGGCCCAGCATGCCGAATAAACATGTTGCTTAGTCGCTCTGCCTCTGCTTCGCTCGCTGCGGCTACAACATAATTGGCGACGAGGATGGGATCCCGCTGGACTACGTAAAACGCATCGCGGCGTTCGTGATCCCGCTGGACTACGTAAAACGCATCGCGGCGTTCGTGATCCTGCTGTACTGCGTGAAACTCCTCGCGGCGTGCGTGGAAGCACCGGCGTTCGTGGAGAGCGTTTGGGCGAGGCACAGGGATGGCAACGCTTGGAAGTTTCGACCAGTTCGTCGAGGACGGAGACGAGGATTTTGGGTCCTACGTGGAAAGGTTCGAGCACTTCCTGAAGGCCTCCCAGGTGAGCGACGACCTCAAGGTCTCGATGTTTATTACGGCAATAGGCAAGAGGGCTTACAAGACGCTGAAGACTTTGCTAGAGCCTAAAACGCCAGAGGACAAGACTTATGCGGAACTCGTAGAAGTGCTGGGAAGTCATTTCACCCCAAAGCCCATGTTCATCGCAGAACGATTCAAGTTTAATATGCGGTACCAGCATCAGGGAGAGTCCATAGCAGCATATGCAGTGGAGTTGAGGCGTTTGGCAGCTTCATGCGAATTCGGGGAATTCCTCGATGAGGCTCTTCGAGACCGCTTTGTAGTGGGCCTCTGCGACAGCGCAACGCAAGCAGAGTTGCTGAAGGGAAGCAAGTTGACGTTTTCGGACGCCTGCGACGTTGCGAAAAGCATCGAGCTAGCGCGGAAGGAAAGTCGGGAATTTCAACCGACCGGGACGCAAGGTACAGTCGACGCCGTACCGTCTTTGCCAAAAGTAACCAGGCTGCTGCGAAGGCTAGCGGAGCAAGTGCGCGGCCGTGTGGCGGCGTTGCGCTCCCTGTGGCTTATCGGTGCTCGTCAGCTCCGAGGGTACAACAGCTGATGTAACTTCGCACCCTCAATCTCGCTCGTTGGATGATAAAAACTAAGCGCGTATGATGTGCGGGCTGCGGTTTCACGTGTGCGAAGCTTGGCTGTGCCCAGCGAGGGCGCTCAGTATAGCGACGGGGCTATTCGCTCTTCACGGCAACTGCCCTGAAGCAGATGTCGCGTTTCTCGCTATATAATTATACGTGCTTGTGTTCTGCAATCCGCTACTGAAACACACCAGCAGAATTGCGCTTTCGTGCGTGTTTGATGCGCCTGCACATAAAGAATGATAAAGCACCTTGAAATCTCAACATGCCTTCTCCGAGGTGCCTTGCGTACTGCAATTTTACGGACCGTAACTCCGGTACAAAGTTATGGGAAAGCTTGTGAACCCTTCCAAGCCACCTTATCTCTCTTTTAGGCTTGCAAAATTGTGCTAGTCCCTTGGGGAGGCTGTGTATAAATAAGATTATTGTTTGATTCTAACAAATTCTTGCATTTGCTTGTAGGTAAGTTTTGGTAATAAAAGGGTAACAAACTGGATTCCAAGGGAAGAAAAGCGTAACAGGGGGCGGCAGAAAATTAGGTGGGCGGATGAGGTTAAGAAGTTCGCAGGGGTCAAGTGGATGCAGCTAGCACAGAATCGGGTTAAGTGGAGAAACATGGGAGAGGCCTTCTCTCTGCAGTGGGTATAGTCAGGCTGATGATGATGATGAAGTTTTGGTATAGGTAACAAACGATAATGAAAGCTTCCTCACGCTTAGCCATTATATGCACATGACTGCTTTCTCGTTCGCGGAACCCTTATTTCAGAGCAGCATTGTCTGGCAAATCTAGCACATATTCGTCCTAGAAACGAACAAGAGCTCACCGTGTCTACTATCACCTATTTTTCTGTTTTCCGCAGTTGCCGAGAAGAGATAATAGCCCCGTCGCTATACTGAGCGCCCTCGCTGGGCACAACCAGGCTTCGCACGCGTGAAACCGCAGCCCACACATCATACGCGCCTAGTTTTTATCATCCAACGGGCGAGAGTGAGGGTGCGAAGTTACGTCAGCTGTTGTACCCTCGGAGCTGACGAGCCCCGATAAGCCACAGCGAGCGCAACGCCCCCACACGGCCGCGCGCTTGCTCCGGTAGCCTTCGGGGCAGCCTGGTTACTTTTGGCAAAGACGGTACGTCATAAGCCAGGCGGTGGGAAACGCGTCATAAGCCAGGCGGTGGGAGGACTAGCAAGGGACCGAGTGTCTGAATCGCCGGTCTGTTTTCGGTGTGGCTCAGCGCACGAAGCATCGAACTGCAAATTTCGCAAGTATCGTTGTCGTGCATGCAAGCGTTACGGACACTTGGCGAAAATGTGCAAGTTCAAGTCTAGAGACGCGGCTAATTCGGTAGCTGTGGAGGACGCGGATTGTGACCAAGTGTTGTTGTACAATGTCTATTCTTGTGCAGAACGCCCAGGGCATTATGAAATTTGTCTCAAGGTAGCCAAGAAGGATGTTAACATGCAAATAGACACGGGTGCGTCTGTTTCCATTGTGCCAGAAACGCTATACAGGAAATTGTGGCCCAGTCTACCTAAAGAGCCTTGCCACATAAAGCTGAGGACATACGGTGGGTCGCCGCTAACAGTCACAGGGAAGTTGACGGTTGCAGTCGAACATAATGGTCAGTGCAAGCAACTTCCGCTCATTGTCGTTAAAACCGACAACAATAGCGACATTGCGTTGCTAGGGCGTGACTGGCTGGAGGCTCTTAAGCTAGACTGGTCAAGTGTGCATGGCGTGTGTTTAGACAAAGTTGCGGCGCTACTTGAGAAGTACGCAAAGGTGTTCGAGCCCACTCTGGGGCTGATCAAAGGTAGTCCAGTCAGGCTGGTTTTGAAGGAGGGGAGCAACCCCGTATTTTGCAAAGCGCGACAGGTGCCATTTTCTTTGAGGGAAACCGTGTCGCTTGAATTGCAGTCTCTTGTGAACAGGGGAGTGTTAGTCCCTGTACAGAAAAGCGACTGGGCGACGCCCCTAGTTGTTGTGCCTAAGGCGAACAACAAAGTCAGAGTGTGTGGTGACTTCAAGGTTACATTGAATCCGTGCCTGCGAACTGACCATTATCCACTTCCCGTGATGGAAGATTTGTTTGCAAAGTTGTCAGGATGCAAGTATTTCACAGTGCTTGATTTGTCGACAGCGTACCAACAGCTGGAACTGCATCCCGAGGCACAATCAATGGCGGTAGTCAATACACACCTGGGGCTTTTCAAGTACATGCGCTTGCCCTATGGCATCACAAGTGCACCTGCTATTTTCCAGTCTGTCATGGATGATGTGTTAAAAGGGCTTGAGCGGGTAAGCTGCTACTTGGATGATGTGCTTATCGCAGGTTCAACATTTGACGAATGTTTTCATCGAGTGGAAAGGGTGTTGGCACGTTTTCTAGAAAGAGGCATGCGATTGAAAAAGGAAAAGTGTAAATTCTTTCAGACATCTGTCTCTTACCTAGGCCACATTCTGGACGACAAGGGCGTTCGGCCATCAGATGAAAAGGTGAAAGCGATAAAAAAGGCACCAAGTCCAAAAGATGCGGCACAGTTGCGAGCTTACCTGGGCTTGATTAACTTCTACGGGAAGTTTGTACCGAACATGTTAGCTAAGCTTAAGCCTCTGTATAATGCTCTAAAAAAAGAGAAGGGATTTCAGTGGTCACAGGAAGCTGAGCAAGCGTTTCAAGAAAGTAAGAGCTGGTTGACACAAAGCAATGTGCTGACATACTACGACCAGAAAAAGCCGATAGGACTAGTGTGCGACGCTTCGGCTTACGGCGTAGGAGCCATTATTTTTCATAAGATTTGAAGCGACGAAAGGCCAATTGCCTATGCTTCCAGAACGTTAAGTAAGGCAGAGTAGGGGTATGCTCACATCGAAAAAGAAGCCTTGGCTGTTGTTTTTGGGCTGAAAAAGTTCCACAAATATCTGTTCGGGCATCGCTTTGAGATTTACTCCGACCATCAGCCATTGGTAGGCTTGCTCGCTCATGGTAAGCCCGTACCAGTGATGACAGCAGCCCGCATGCAGCGCTGGGCTTTACTGCTTGCAGCGTACGATTATCGTTGGGTTTACCGCAAGGGTCGAGAGGTTGGAAATGCTGACGGTTTTTCAAGGTTACCACTTGCAAATCGCAATGATGTCTCGGATTATGCACATTTATTTTCAGTTGTTGATGAAGTGCCATTGTCTGCTGTTGAAATTCAGAAGTGCACTCGAACTGAGAGTATTGTCGAAAGTGCTGTGTTATACTATGAGTGGTTGGCCGCCGCATGTTAAAGATGATGAGTTAATACCTTATTTAATTCGTCGACATGAGCTATCTGTAGATCAGCAGTGTGTTACATGGGGAAATCGAGTGATTATACCTCGTGGGTTGCGCAAACAGGTGTTGCATCTTTTGCACGAAGGACACCCCGGGATGACGCGCATGAAAATGCTCGCCCGTAGCTTTGTGTGGTGGCCTCAGCTCGCGGAGGACATTGAGCAGATTGTGAAAAGCTGTGACACGTGTCAGTTAACACAAAATGCTCCGCCACGTATTCCACTGATAACTTGGGGTTGGCCAACTCGCAGATGGCTAAAGAATCCATCTGGACTTTGCTTTTACCGATAACCAGTGGCTCCTAGTCCTAGTGGATGTGCATTCCAAGTGGACAGAAGTGTTCGTCATGCCATCCACCTCTACCGAGAAGACCATTGAAAAGCTGCGGAGTGTCTTTGCGTCCTACGGCCTGCCAGAAGAAGTAGTTACGGACAATGGTCCACAGTTCTGTGCCAAGAATTTCGCAGACTTTCTCCGCAGGAATGGGGTGCGGCATACCAGGACGCCACCGTACCACCCCGCATCAAATGGAAGCGCAGAGCGGTACATACAGACCATTAAGCGGGACCTTTTGCGACAGGTTCTCGACGAGAGAAGAACAGGGATCAAGAAAACCTTGCAACATCGGGTTGACCAATTTCTGTTCACGTACCGAAACACACCAACCGCAACCACGGGGCTGACACCCGCGGAATTGTTTCTGTCATGGAAGCCGCGCACACGCCTGACCTTTCTCCAACCGAACTTGGAAAAACGTATGGACGACAGGTTCTACCAGACGAAAGAGAAGGCTAACGAGAGAGGGCGGTCATGGAGATCATTTGAGGAAGGCGACCATGTGCTCGTCCAAGGACTACGTCCTGGGGAATCGAAGTGGTTGCGAGGCGTTATAGAACAGCGGTGCAGTGCATCCACCTACAATGTTAGAATAGGGCAGGAACAGAGGTTTGTGCATGCTGACAACCTACGTCCGTGCTCGTTTCAAAGTGTGGAATCCGGGCCAACTGTGTATCCTTCTGTGCCTAGTTCAATGCCTGATTCTGTACCGGAAGAGTCGTCTACTAAGACCCCTTCCTTAGATACGTCTGAGCCACAGGATTCCTCAGCACCACAGCCTGCCCAAGCATCTACGTTGCGGGGACAGAACGCCAGTTCGCCTGCAAGGTCCACGCTGCCTGCACCACCGCTCCGGGAGCATGTGCCACCTCCGGACACGCCACCTCTTCGGCGCAGTGCTCGTTCTCGGAAGCCTCCTGATCGTTATACCCCATAGAGCTGGTGTAAAACAGTTAGGGGAAAAGGGAATAAAGTATCATGTGATCGCATTGTGCGCGATTGGTATGTAGTGTCACGTGATGCTGTGACGTGTGTGAATGGCAACGCCGAGAGGGGGAGCGGGGACTTGTTAAGAAGTGAGCGCGCAGATCGCTTGTGCGGGTCTCTTAATCTGTACGGCCCAGCATGCCGAATAAACATGTTGCTTAGTCGCTCTGCCTCTGCTTCGCTCGCTGCGGCTACAACACACCCCACATTCTTGCTTCTTCGCTTCTCTTTCTTTTTGAATAGCCGGGCAGATCATCTTCATCTTGAGCGGGGCGGTCAATGCGACGTCAACATTATACCTCTTGCCTACATTTTTGAGGCCATGCGAAATTCTGTGCACATACGGTACCACTGCAACCTTCCTCTTCCTCTCACCCATGCTGGGCAGGGATTTCAGTCTGTGCGTTCTTTTAAGGCTCTTCAGTACCCGGCAACTGGCCTCAATAATAACTGACTCCCGATAACCGGCCTTTACAATTCTCGTCACTTGTCTTTCAAAACTCTTGCCCATGCCGTGGTAACAAGATTTCTTCAACGCATTTAATAAGCATGTGTTTGTCATCCCATTCTTCACTAATTTGGAATGTCCCGAATTGGAGCCTAGCAACGGCTTCATCGATTTTGGGTTGTATTCCCAACAAACATGATCATCACCGAATTTAATCAATATATCTAAATACTGTAACCGATCGTCAACTGGTTTTTCAACAGTAAATTCCAGCCCGGATCCACACTCATTAAAAACATTCATAATGTCCTTCATTCGTTGATTTAATCCTTCACTGTCTGTGAATACTAAAAAGTCGTCCACATACCTGAAGGTGGAATAATGTAAGCCCTCCAAGTTATCCTTCAGGTGTCTGTCCACGTACATTAAGAAGATGTCACTCAAGACCGGTGCAACACTCGACCCAATGCATGCTCCAGCCTTCTGCGTATACAGCTTGTTCTTCCAGCCTATGAAGGTGGACTCCAGGTAGAACCTCAAAAGTTCAAGGAAACTTTCAACACTTACACCTGAGGCGTCAATGAAGTCACATTCATTATTGTCTTCTGTCCAAATATTTGCAGAAATACCTTTCCTCGTTGACTTTATCAGACCCTCTAAGGCTACCTAACTCTGAAGCCCTTGTTGTATTCCTCAAAGAACACAACCCAAGAAAATGTGTCGGCTTCAGCATGGATGTCAAGGATTTGTATTATAGCCTCCCCCATGACTGCCTCCTTAAGCGTGTACAAATGTGCATTACAGAAGACAATAATGAATGTGACTTCATTGACGCCTCAGGTGTAAGTGTTGAAAGTTTCCTTGAACTTTTGAGGTTCTACCTGGAATCCACCTTCATGGGCTGGAAGAACAAGCTGTATACACAGAAGGCTGGAGTATGCATTGGGTCGAGTGTTGCACCGGTCTTGAGTGACATCTTCTTAATGTACGTGGACAGACACCTGAAGGATAACTTGGAGGGCTTACATTATTCCACATTCAGGTATGTGGACGACTTTTTAGTATTCACAGACCGTGAAGGATTAAATCAACGAATGAAGGACATTATGGATGTTTTTACTGAGTGTGGATCCGGGCTGGAATTTACTGTTGAAAAACCAGTTGACGATCGGTTAAAGTATTTAGATATATTGATTAAATTCGGTTATGATCATGTTTGTTGGGAATACAACCCGAGATCGATGAAGCCGTTTCTAGGCTCCAATTCGGGACATTCCAAATTAGTGAAGAATGGCATGATAAACACATGCTTATTAAATGCGTTGAAGAAATCTTGTTACCACGGCATGGGCAAGAGTTTTGAAAGACAAGTGACGAGAATTGCAAAGGCCGGTTATCGGGAGTCAGTTATTATTGAGGCCAGTTGCCGGGTACTGAAGAGCCTTAAAAGAAAGCACAGACTGAAATCCCTGCCCAGCATGGGTGAGAGGAAGAGGAAGGTTGCAGTGGTACCGTATGTGCGCAGAATTTCGCATGGCCTCAAAAATGTAGGCAAGAGGTATAATGTTGACGTCGCAATGACCGCCCCGCTCAAGATGAAGAGGATCTGCCCGGCTATTCAAAGGGAAAGAGAAGCGAATAAGCAAGAATGTGGGGTGAAACATAGAAACCTTTATGTTGGATGCAATACAGGTGTTGTGTATAGGCTTCCACTCTCTTGTGGAGCCAGTTATAGAGGACAAACAGGACGGTGTATTAATAAGAGACTACAGGAACACAGGAACAACTTGGAAAGTGGGAAGGACAAGACGTTTCTGGTATCCCATTGCCAGTCATGTGAAATAATGAAGGAGAAGAAGGAGTGCACTCCTAAGTTTGACAGTGTTAAGATTTTATATCGCCACAAAGAGAAGATAACGAGAGAGATAGTGGAATCGTATTTTATTTCAACGGACAATAAGTGTGTCAGCAAGACTTCTCTTTCTCTTTCAAGCAAAGAGGTGCCTTTTTTAAGTGATTTTTTAAAGTAATTTTTATGCAGCAGGTGAAGCCAGGGGTTGTTTCACGTGACTGTTTCGTTTTCTTCATGTTCGTTTTTCTGGGCCTTGGAGTAAAGGGCTTAGGCTTAGTTGTGAGTCAGCGCTTGTACTGTGGCTTTCTTGTTTCTTTCCCTTGTCTTCGTGTTCGCGCTGTTTATATCAATAATGCTTAAGCCAACAGTTGCGCGCAATTATTCGTTTTGCGGCACAGAGATCCAGCGCTCTAAGCAAGTCTGATATACAAGGACGATGCTTGTGCGGCTGGCCATGTAAATGGCGCTAAAGTGCAGCTTCCCGATTTTTAATCCAAGCTATCGACGGTCGAAAGCGAACTTTGTTTGTTTGCTAACAATGGAGCATTAAACCTGAGACGAGCTCGCATTTCTGACTTTCCCGACGTGCACGAACACTTGGCACTGGCGCTCTTCATGCCGCCAAAAGCCGTGGAGGTCAACGACATTCGTATACGGGTGCGGTTGGGCTTACACGATGGGCCTTTGCGCACACAAACGAGAGGTCTCTATTTTCTCACCGGTTTGTTGTTTTTACGACTAACACAAAGAGTTTCGCTAGCACTTGGCGCTCACCGTCAATGAAACAATGCGAATCAGTTGTGCGTTCAAGGAGACTTACTTCAGCCAGGCTATGGTTACAGTGGCTAGAATAGGGCTAGAATAGGGTGGCTAGATAGAATCATTCTAGCCACTGTACTATGGTGGCTAGGCTGATCATCGGTCGCCATCTTGGCTCGACACCGGCGCCCCCTATAGTTTATGAAAACTACTTTTCTAACATTTACAGATTTCTATTTTTAAAAGGATATTTAGCATACCGAAGGTGTGGACACACCTATGCATGTGCATATGCGTAGGAAGCGTTCACTAAACCAGCACACGTCTACGCTAATGGTATCCGCTGTGACAGAACTATCTAAAAAAGCTTCGAGAGAAACGTCGATGCGACCTGCGTACGTGGATCCGCGGCTAAGTTTGAACCTGTGACGTCTACATCGATAAGAATCGGTTTCCACACTGCATGTTCTGCCCATGCCCATTTCTTCTTCTTGATTTCCACTAAAATGTCATCGCTCGAGTTATTTATCTGACCCAGTTTTTCATTCCATGCATAGCTCTCTGCGCTGTCCTCAACCTAAGTAGAACACTTTTCGTTAGCCTCCACGTTGCAGCCCCAGGTAAGATGCAACTGTCGTGTACTTTCCGCTTGAGCGATACCGGTAAGCTGCTAGTCGTAATCTGCGAATACTTTTCAACGCTCTCAATCTCAAATTCTTACTCTGCTAGTTATTTCCCTTTCGTGTTGGCGGATCTGCGGTTACCACCTGTCCTAAGTAGACATATTCGCCTACCACTCCCAGTACTTCGATGCCAGTTGTAAACTGCTGTTCCTTTTCCAGGCTGTTGAACATTACCTATAGTCTTTTGCATATTGATTTCAGGCCTACCTTTCTGCTTTTTCTTCTATTGGTCACTGATAATTCCTTTCGTTTCGTCCCTTGAATTACTTTGCAAGGCAATGTTATCAGCGAACAACAGATTACTGATGTATATTCTCCATCAACATTGATCCCTAACTGCTCCCATTCCCTGTTTCTGAATACTTCCTCTAAGCAAGCTGTGAATAGCAGTCTGGAGATCGTGTCTCTCTGTCTAACACCTTTCTTTATTGGAGTTGTTTTGTTATTTTATTTTTGCAAAATGGCCATGGTTGCTGTGCTATGGCTGCTGCGCACTATGGTTTCTGTGCAGCTACTAATAGACTTCTTCCAGTGCTTTCACACGTCGCTCATCTACACCTTAATTTCGCAATGCCTGCATGACAGATGAGGTTTCAGCTGAGTCAAATGTTTACTCATACTCAGTACTGTGTATAGGAGCTGGTTATTTTCCGAGCACTTTTCTATCACCTTGTTGATAGTATGGATATGATTGATTGCACAGTGCCCTTTACGAAAGCCTGCTTGACCCATTCGTTAATTGAATTCTAAGGTTACCCTGACTCTATTAGCGATTACCTTAGTAAATACCTTGTACGTAACAAACAATAAGCTGATCGCTCTGTAATTTTTCAATTTCTTAGCATTCCCTTTCTTCTGGATTAAGATAATATTAGCGTTTTTCCAAGATTTCAGGACTGTCGATGTCATGAGGCATTGCGTATTCAGGGTGGCCAGGTTTTCTAGCGCAATATCCCTGCCATCCTTCAACAAGCCTGTTGGTATACCTGTTCCTCCCCAGCTGATTTTCCCCCACTCATAGCTTCTACAGCTTCCTTAACTTCGTCCTTTGTCATTGGCGAAACGTCCGATTCCTCTTCTCTTTTGTAAAAATTATAATTGTCTTGGTCACTTCGGCTATACTGTTTAAGTTAGTATAGAACTCCCGGCAACTTTGATCATCTTGCCCATAGTTAATTTCAGGTCCTGTTTTTTAAGGACGGTGAGGTGGAGCGACATGAATAACGAAATATGAATAGTGACACTTGGAAATAACAGAGATTAACTGAAGTTTATGCAAAAAAAATTACAATATATATACAGCTAGGTTGGGTAACACATGGATCTGGCTAGCTCGGCCTAACCGAAGATGAGTTAAGCCATAGCACAGAACACTCGACTGGGTCCTGCTGGCTCAGTTTTAATGCCTCGGGGCCCAGCGCACATTTGAATAATAATGAATTGCAGCAAGCATCACAACGACTGGTTGCTTGCTGCTTACCGCATCCCTCCAGATTTTCCTAGAACTGACAACGCTCTCCCGAGACGCATACGAAAGCAAAGAGCAACAGAAGTCGAAACATGCTAATGGCAGTGACACCAGCAGCCATATCAGCCCACCGAATCCGGGTCTCTGCCCCGCAACCTTAACTTGTACAACAGCAAGCAACCAAATACCCGACCTTTTCAACGCTTCCCTTCGTAACCCAGTGTCGCCTACGCACCTCTCGCCCCCCAAATTCTCGGGGGTGACAGTAGGAGCACAATTCTCTAATACAGTGCGCAGGGGCGAGAGGCACTTAGGAGCACAATTGCAAGGGCTCCTCTGCCTTTCCCAGTGCTGCAGATATCTTGTGAGACGAAGTATTAGTTATTGCGTTCTTCAAACTAGCTTGAGCGGTACGGCTGTCCGTGCCACGCGCGAACACCATCAATCAGTCCTTGTGCTGGTGTAAAAAGGGGCCCACGGGAAATGGCATCGTCGCTAAAAAATTATTAATTAAAACGTTTTGATCCAGGCCTGGCAAAGAAAGCTGATAAGAGCGAGTTGGCGGGATAGTTGGCTTTGCATAATTAAGGAACAGCGCAAAGGACGGGACACAGAGACACAAGAAAGCATGAACACAAGGCGCTGCTTTCTTGTGTCTCTGTGTCCCGTCCTTTGCGCTGTTTCTTAATTATATAAAAAAAAGCTGATTTTTCTCAATTGCTTGCGCATTGTATGAGAGTCCGTTGTTTGGACTAAAGTTTAGACAATTTCATGAGAAGGCACATTATACAGTCTGAGACCTCGCAAATGTAATCTTATTCTGCACGCTTAAAAAAAATGGTAGGGTGTAAACGTAGTTGAACCGAGTAGGGCGTGCGAAAACTTTTTGCACAGATGGAAGTTGATGTGCCGAGAAGATTGAAAGTGTGTTGAAGTTTTTGATCGATGTACTACAGCTTCTGAATAGGTGATTTCACGAAAGCATTGTGGGGCTGTTTACTTCATCTCTAAACACTATAAACAAATCACACTCTTAAAGCTGCATTTCGGTGCCTATAACTATAACACCCTCCAGAAAGGATGTATTGGGGCACTGATGCACCCTTTTATTGAGCCCAGTGCTGCTTGCTGCATCCATGAAAATTGTGTCCTGCAACAGTATACCTCAGTGCACCTTTTTGGAGGGTGTACGTTATAAGCACGGAAGGGTGCTATTTTGTTTGCAGTTAACGATAATGGCGTAGACTGTAAGGAGAGTGCCGGGACACAAGGGCTTCGCTTAAACTGCGCATGTTTGGGACTAGCCCGCCTGCTTTCCAGTACAGTGCACTTCCATCAAAGTGCGGACATCACGTCAAAGTACCAAACCGATGGCCTCGGGAATAGCACGGCGAGAACGACGGCCTGCACAACGGCACGGACACTGAGCGGATCCGGGGCGCGTTTGCCAGCATTGTCGATTGCAATAATTATACCAGCATGCGGAAACGTGAGCAAGGACAGACCTTGGCCTACGGCTTCCTCAGATTGTATGCACGATAAGCCAAGCACCTGGCATGCATCGGTTTGCTAATTATACCTGATGCCATCATGCAGATGCGCGCAAGTGCACGACCCGCTGCATGCTTACGAGCCGCGGTATACTATTCGCAAGAGAAATTCTTCACCACCGATTTTAGCTCCCCGCTATGTTCGCTGCATTGCATTCAAGAAAACGCGCTCCCGACTTCGAATTGCTCGTCACACACACACACACACACACACACACACACACACACACACACACACACACACACACACACACACACACACACACACACACACACACACACACACACACACACACACACACACACACACACACACACACACACACACACACACACACGCACACGCACGCGCACACGCGCACACGCACACGCGCACACGCACACGCACACGCACACGCACACGCACACACACACACACACAGTAAGACGTTACGGTATATCCGAAGGCATAACAAAGGGCGCGCCTGCAAAGCTATGTTATGGGGGAGGGGGGGGGGGGTGGTTAACGTCCCAAAGCGACGAAGGCTATGAGAGACGCCGTAGTGGAGGACTCCGGAAATTTAGACCACCTGGGCTTCTTTAACGTGCACTGACATCGCACAGCACACGGACGCCACTCCGTTTCGCCTCCACTGAAACGCAGCCGCCGGGGTCGGGTTCGAACCCGGGTACTCCGGCACAGTAGTCGGGCGTCTTACCCCTGCCCCATCCTGGCGGAGTGTGTGTGTGTGTGTGTGTGTGTGTGTGTGTGTGTGTGTGTGTGTGTGTGTGTGTGTGTGTGTGTGTGTGTGTGCGTGCGTGCGTGCGTGCGCGTGTGTGTGAGAGAGAGAGAGAGAGAGAGAGAGAGAGAGAGAGAGAGAGAGAGAGAGAGAGAGAGAGAGAGAGAGAGAGAGAGAGAGAAAGAGGCGCGCGCGCGCGCGCTCTGGCATGACATATATATGATTCTGGAAGCACCATTGCCAGCCCTGTTTACATAGACCCAGCAGCGGGGGCTCGAGTTGAAGAGTTGAGATGAGTGGACTCGACCCTGCCGAGCTTACATGAACCCGACCAGACGAGAGCAAAACCGGCTCCGAACGAGCGTTGGACGAGCGGAGCAGCGATTACGGCGGCACCTCGCGTCGAGGCAAAGATCTATACTTCGTCTCACAATATGTTTGCAGCGCTGTGAAAGGCAGAGGCACCCCGGTCCAAACAGGATCACGCGCACTACAATCCACGCGCCTCTCGCCCCCAAACTGGCTGTGGTGACAATATGAGCACAATTCAGTACTCAGGGGCGAGAGGCACTTAGGAGCACAATTGCAAGGGCTCCTCTGCCTTTCGCAGTGCTGCAGATATCTTGTGAGGCGAAGTATATAACAGATGGCACCCGATTCCGTTTTTGTTTTTTCCCGCGCATCTGTAGCGTTTTCCTTGCTGTTCTCCTCTCCCGCTGTGCCGGCTCAATCTGACTCGACTTCCCTCGATTTCTCGACCCAACCTGACAGCGTTTACATGAACCCTGTAATAGGTTTTCGACCCGATAACTCAACATCACGGGCCTGTCGGATCTATGTAAACGCCGCTTGTAATATTAGAAGTTGCCTTAGAAGAAACTGATGCTCTGCACCAGTAGCGATCGGCCGCTGAGTCCAAGGTTGCGGGATCAAATCTTATTAACGGCGGTCCCGTCTCACTGGAGGTGTAATGCAAGAAACGCCTGTGTGCCCGCGTGTCACTGGTAGTTATAGATAACCAAAATGTTCCTTTTTTTTTTTTTTCATGGCCTGCCTTATAGCCCCTTAATGCGTTGTTACAGGACGATGAACGTACCCACACCATGACCACTTCCCTCAGAGCCGTAACTTGGCGGCAGCTGAATACGAGACATCAATACTAGTCTTTCCAGGGAACATATCAATATTGACACATATGCCATTCATAGACGACGAAGATTTGAACCGGCGATTCGGAGAAGACGACGAAGCGAAACGGTGCTCCGCTTTCGTGCTGCCCTGACTGGCTGTTGGTATTGTTCGGTGTCACAGTGCCACAGCGCCTTCTGTGTAACGTTACGTTACAAATCTGGTGGAGGAATTGCCAGGTATCGATCCAGTCCTGCATAATCAGCCTGTCAATACGGAGCTTACCCCCGTACATCAACGTGTCGGCCGCCGCCTACGTGGAGAGCCCCCTGAATTCGGACCCCTTCCGGCCGCTACCAGGACGACGCATCCTCAGACGGCCGTAGAACCTGCTGCAATGACATCTGAGAGCAGGCTTCCCACCCACATCCTGTGTCATCAGCCGCGAACACCCCCCTCCTTTCATGGTGACGTGTTCGAGGACGCCGAGGACTGGCTTGAGAACTACGAGCGAGTTGCTCGTTACAACGGGTGGACTGATGAGCGCAAGCTCCACAACGTGTACTTCGCTCTTGAAGAGTCTGCACGGACATGGTTTGAAAACCATGAGGCTGCCTTCCCATCCTGGGCAGCCTTCTGTCGTGATTTCAAAGCCACCTTTCCTAGCGCCGACCGCCGGGAGCGAGCAGAAGCTGCGCTACACTCGCGCAATCAGCGCCCGAACGAGAGCGTGCGTATGTTCTTTGAGGACATGACACGCCTTTTCAAGCGTGCAGACCCACAAATGCCTGAAGATAAGAAACTGCGTCACCTGATGCGGGGCGTTAAACAAGAACTTTTCGCGGGACTGGTGCGCAGTCCACCGCGCACTGTGGCGGAGTTTCTCAGCGAGGCAGCGACCATGGAGACAACGCTGCAACACCGAGCCCGTCAGTACAACCGTGACGTGAACATCATTGGGTCCGACGCACCTCCTGTGCATATCGGCAGCGACATGGACGCACTACGAAATCTCATCCGTTCTGTCGTGCGGGAGGAACTGCAAGCGCTCCGGATGCCTTGCAACACAACAGCTTTTCCTTCACTGGCTGAAGTCGTCCGGGACGAGGTGCGTATGGCAGCTCAGCAAGTTGCTGACGTTCCCCAGCAGCGCGTTCCCCAGCAGCACGTTCCCCACCAGACGATCGACGCGAGGCCCACCTACGCATCCGTCTTACGTAGGGCTCCCCCGCCGGACCATAGTATCAACGCCGCAGCTCCAGCAATGGAGCCGCAGGGTCCTCGCATGGAGGGCCTCGCATGGAGCCGCATGGGGCCTCAGTACTCCCCTCCGCCAATGTACCAGCGACCCCGTCAAGTATGGCGGCCCCGGGACCGTCGCCCCCTGTGCTATCATTGCGGGGAAGCCAGTCACCTTTACCGGGCATGCCCGTACCGCCGCGTCAACATGCGGGGTTTCGCCTCGGAGGAACTCCACCCTCGGTATGACGAACGGCCTACTGAGATTGCAAGCGACCTTGCAGCGCGACAGTATCCCGTCACGTCCGGTTACCAAGAGCGTCGGTCTACGTCCCCGACGAGCTACCGTTCGACAAGTCCCCACTCTTCCCGACGCCGCTCCTCTCCCAGCCCTAGCCGGGAAAACTAATACCAGCGGCCTTCGGAGGCAGGGTCGCTGATGTCGGGAAATGTGAAGATCCTCCGTCATCGTCATGCCGACCCGACGAGATTTCGCTTGTGTCAGGTAGCGACAGCATCCGGCATACTACCTCCGATTTATGTGTAACGATTGATGGAGTGGATGTCACCGCGTTACTCGACACTGGTGCGGATTATTCAGTAATGAGCCGCGGTCTCGCCCGAGAATTGAAGAAAGTTTTGACACATTGGTCCGGCCCGAAAATTCGCACGGCGGGAAGCCACTTGATCGAACCTGCAGGCAAGTGCACAGCGCGGGTCGGAATCCGTGGTTTTGTGTATGTCGGAGAATTTATCGTGCTTCCTGAGTGTTCGAAAGACTTGATCCTTGGTCTAGACTTCCTGCAGACCAACGGCGCTGTCATTGACCTGAAAGAAGCGCGTGTTTCCTTTTCGACGAAACGAGCCGTGGCGCGCATTGAAAACGAAGATCCGGGTCTGAACGTTTTGCGTATAGTCGACGATGACGTGAGGGTTCCGGCACGTTCTAGTGTGTTGGTTCTTGTAAAGCATGACTTATTCCACGATTACGAGGGCATCGCGGATGGGCACCTTCCGCTACTACTCGAGAAGGAATTAGCCGTTGCTCGAGGACTCGTACAACTCCTGAACAGTTGTGCTACTGTCCTCCTGACAAATTTTGCTAAGGAGATGCGGCATCTCGCCAAGGACACGGCTGTTGCCGTCCTTCACGATGTTACTGCCTTGCCTCATTTATGCACCACCGGAGCGAACCCTAAAGAGGAGGCCGCACCTTGTCATGCTCTGCAGACCGTTAAAATTAACCCCGACTTGAGGCCCGATCAGAGGAATCTTCTCTCGGCTCTTCTGAGCGATTTCGCAGACTGCTTCGCCACAGGCTCTAAGGTCGGTCGTACTCCTGTCGCCAAGCACCGCATCATCACCGATGAGACCACGTTACCGGTATGCCAGCGCCCGTACCGGGTTTCTCCTAAGGAACGTGACGCCATTAAAATGCAAGTGGATGAAATGCTTGCGGACGACGTGATCCAGCCTTCGACGAGCCCATGGGCATCGCCAGTGGTTCTTGTCAAAAAGAAAGATGGCACCTTGAGATTCTGTGTCGATTACCGAAAGTTAAATAACGTGACTAAAAAGGACGTCTATCCGCTGCCCAGGATTGATGATGCCCTCGACCGGCTACGCGACGCCAGGTACTTCTCCTCATTAGACCTCAAAAGCGGATACTGGCAAATCGAGGTGGATCAGAGAGACAGAGAGAAGACTGCATTTGTGACGCCCGACGGCCTATACGAGTTTAAGGTGCTTCCGTTTGGTCTTTGCTCTGCACCGGCCACGTTCCAACGTATGATGGACACGGTTTTATCAGGTCTCAAGTGGCAGTCGTGCTTGGTGTACTTAGATGATGTTATTTTCTCGCCTACTTTCGAGCAACACTTGGACAGGTTGCGCATCGTGCTTCAAGCACTCAAAGGCGCGCAACTAACGATCAAGCCTGAGAAATGCCACTTTGCTTTCAAAGAACTACGCTTCCTCGGCCATGTTGTCAGTGCACAGGGCGTTCTCCCTGATCCCGAGAAGACTACCGCAGTGTCAAATTTTCCACGTCCTACCGACAAAAAGGCACTTCGACGATTTCTAGGTCTTTGTTCGTACTATCGACGCTTCGTCCAAGATTTTTCTAAGATAGCTGAACCACTGACAGCACTAACCAGAGATGACATACCCTTCCTGTGGGGAGACGATCAAGAGCAAGCCTTCCAGGAGCTTAGAAGCCGCCTACACAAACCCCCAATACTCGCCCATTTCGATGAAGACGCCGCAACAGACGTACATACTGATGCCAGCAACGTTGGCCTCGGCGCGGTACTCATTCAGTGGCAAGGCGGAGTAGAACGGGTTATCGCCTACGCGAGTCGAACACTCTCACGATCAGAGGCGAACTATTCGACAACGGAGAAGGAGTGCCTTGCGGTAATCTGGGCCATCAGCAAGTTTCGACCATATTTGTACGGACGACCCTTCCGTATTGTCAGCGACCATCATTCCTTGTGCTGGCTGGCAAGCCTTAAAGACCCGTCTGGACGCTTAGCTCGTTGGAGCCTCCGTCTTCAAGAGTATGACGTTACTGTTGTCTATAAGTCGGGACATAAACACCAAGATGCGGATTGCTTGTCACGCGCGCCATTGAACTCCACCGCAGTAGAAAACGCCGACGAGTTCCCCTTTATTGGGGCTATTACTCAATCCCATATGGCTGACCTTCAACGCAAGGACCCGGAGCTGGCGCCGCTCATCGATTATCTGGAAGGACGCGGTGGTAGAGTACCGCTTGTTTTTCGTCGTGGCTTGCAGTCATACGCTTTACGAAGTGGAGTTCTCTACAAGCGCAATTTTGAAAGATCAAGAGAGACATTTCTACTCGTAGTACCTACGCACCTACGGCCTGACATCTTGAGCACTTGTCACGACGAACCGTCCGCCGGCCACTTGGGAGTTAGTCGTACGCTTGCAAGAATTCGGGAGAAATACTATTGGCCAAAATTATTACCTTCAGTACGATCCTACGTTAAAACCTGCCGTGACTGTCAACGCCGAAAGACTCCACCCGTGAAACCAGCTGGATTTCTTCAGCCGATCGCTCCACCGCAAACTCCATTCCAACAAGTGGGAATGGATCTTCTCGGTCCTTTCCCGAAGTCAACTAATGGAAAGCGTTGGATTGTTGTCGCGACAGACTACTTGACCCGATATGCTGAAACCGCGTCGCTCACAAATGGAACTGCCACCGAAGTCGCAGAGTTTTTTGTCCACGACATCGTGTTGCGTCATGGCGCTCCGGCTGTTATCATTACCGATCGCGGGGCAGCTTTTACGGCCCGCCTGACTAAGGCTGTACTGAACCTTACACATACTAGCCATAGACGGGCCACGGCATACCACCCGCAAACTAATGGCTTGGTGGAACGGCTAAACAGAACTCTGGCCGACATGCTGTCTATGTACGTGGATATAGAACATAAGACCTGGGATCAAATCCTCCCATATGCCACGTTCGCATATAATACGGCACTTCAGGAGACGACGCGGCTCACACCCTTCGAGGTTGTCTTCGGCCGTCGAGTGACCACTCCACTGGATACAATGCTGCCCGTATACACCGACGACGAAGGTGAGCTTGACCTGGACATCGCTAGTTTTACCCAGCGTGCGGAAGAAGCACGGCAGCTGGCAAGGCAGCGCATATACCTACAACAGCAACTAGACGCTGACCGTTACTACAAGGGACGGCGCTTCGCTGCCTACGAGCCTGGAGACTATGTCTGGATTTGGACGCCCGTTCGTCATCGTGGGTTGTCTGAAAAATTGCTGCGCCGGTACTTCGGTCCATATCGTGTCCTCCGCCGCCTCAGCGACGTTACTTACGAAGTTGAATCCGCGACCCAAGATCCCTCAAGCCGCAGACGACGCAAGTTCACTGATGTTGTACACGTCGTCCGGATGAAACCCTACCACGATCGCCCCGCTGACTATTCTTGAGACTGATGGTGCCCCGTTTTGTGTTGTGGTATCCCACACCAACCTAGAATAACATCTGTCAGCTCACCGCATCAAGCAGCATTTGCAGCATCGAGGCGATGCTGCCAAGAAGGGGGGCAATGACACATATGCCATTCATAGACGACGAAGATTTGAACCGGCGATTCGGAGAAGACGACGAAGCGAAACGGTGCTCCGCTTTCGTGCTGCCCTGACTGGCTGTTGGTATTGTTCGGTGTCACAGTGCCACAGCGCCTTCTGTGTAACGTTACGTTACAATATTTCACCAGATGAGCGTGTCTTTCTTCTTACTATGTTCGACCAGCGTATTCTTTCGCTGCACTGAAAGGAAAGGGTCCACGGCGTTAATGAGCTACTTGCTACTAAGTGCTCCAGGCATAAACTAATTCGCAACAGTGGGTCATTACTCTTGACTAAAGTCAGCTGTATACAATGCGTCGGATGAGCAGCCCCAGGCCTTCCCAACGTGGGTTGTGGTGAAGACAGAAGTGGAAGTGCGCGTCCTGCGGTGCCACGTACTGGCGTTGATTACACGGAAGCGTCAACACGGCCCTCGTCCATCATATCGACGGCGTAGCATTTCTTGCGCAACGGGATATTTTTTTGGTCTGGTGTTTTCTTCTCTGTTTTGATCCCCGTATATGTCATCCGGCGTATCCGGAAAGAAAACACCTTTTGTAAGGGCTCGTGTAACGTATGTGGAAGAGAAAAGTGCCTCGGTCGAATACACAAGAGGTCCTTCGTGATAGTCTCTAACAATATGGCAAAATCTGCTTTGGTAACGCCGCGGCACAGCTATAACTACCTCGTTGTGGACGAAACCTTTCATTATTGATCATTTTCATACTGACAGCTTGCATACGGCGAAGCCACTCAAGCCAGGAAAGGGTGCCTACGAGCTGTGCTCTCAAACCCAAGCTATACTCTTATGTGCGGGAATGGTCAACCAATATTATTAAACCAATTTAATAAATGCCACTGTGCATGAGTGTGCTTTCTGAAGGTAGCCAAGCCACCGTCTCTGTAGTTCGCGCCCATGGAGGAAGGAAAAATCTCACATGTTCTTCCCCTTGTTCTATATAGATGTTTTGGTATATATCTGTTCTTGACAGTTAGTAGATTCAGCTAAAGGAATCGAATATCTGACTAATAGTTTGCTGATGATGCTGGTCACGACAGGTGCAGCTTTGGGAGGGAAGCGGCTGTTTTGACGCGGGCGACCACCGCGGCAAAGATATACATTGTTGTAACTCTTAGCTTTCGCGCATTTAAATTCTACAGGTAACAATTTCTACAAGATCTTTTAGAATAAAAAGAAACATTCTAGCGCATGCCGTTACTGAAATTATGAGACTTCGTACCTGCTTGTTTTCATGGTTCTCTATATAAAAAAAAAATGACACGTGCACATTTTTCTGTTTATCTGATGATCTAACATACCATGTAGAGCGAGCCCCAATATGAAGCAAGGCAATGGGTATTAATACGCATCAGTAGTACTATCGTACCTCGCCATTAAAATGAAAACTGTAGAGGTTCAACTATAAGTTTCTCGAGCGTTAGCCATGGGTCACATCCGCATTCGCTGCTGCCGCTTCGATCCTAGCTCGCTTCGTAAGCTGCTCCGCAACGCACTTCGCATCGAAATACATAGTTACAGATTCCCAGGCAGCTTATAGAAACTATATGCGTGGCAGAATCACGTTGCTAGCCTGCAAAATTCTCAGTCAATGTAGGACTTAAGCTGCACTGAAGGAGCTTATATGGGTAACAGGTCACCAGGGAGTTGAAGGAAACGAGCGCGCACACGCTTCGGCCCCAGCTTTTCTTCCCCGGGATCCTTCTACGTCCTCCCTTGTTGATTTAGGCTCCCCCTCTTCGTTAACAACATATTCAGAGATATTACAGCATTTGCGCCTTGAAAGGCAGACATTCTCGAAGCCCGCTAATTAAGGGTCTTAGTAAATCAGAAGAGTGTCACCTTCGAAGGTTACAAACTATGTCATTTAATAATCCAGCAACACTTCACGCCATTGAACCCGAATCATTTTCGGCGCAGTGCAAATTTTGTGGCCAGAAGGCAAACTTATACCATATGGTATGAGCTTGCCAGCAAAATACCAGTATTGACATAATAAATCAGCCAACGTGGGAAGGCTGGGAGGCGGCCCTGTCCAGCTCGGACCTCGAGGAACAACGAGCCCTCGTCGAAAGAGCACGGGCTGCGGCTTTTATCAACGGTGTCCCGGACTAGGGACCCGACCAGCCGTCCCTTAATCTAAGCCAATGTCAATAAATGTTTTCATCATCATCGGCAACGGGCTATGCCATGATTATCTTTGTTCGATGGTCTCGGCAGCCTGTCTGGCACGGTTGCGGTCTTTGTCATGGGCTTTATTTACTTTATTTATTTATTCGCACGACACTATGCTCACAGACATCGCCCACAGATGCCCAGATGTAGCGTATATAGCGTATTTACCTGAAGCGACCCAAACGGGGGACACACTGTAGGTTTTGCTTTAGATATTACGTCTACATAATGCTTCTTCCATTAATGCTACATAATGCTTCTTGCCAGTATCCTGAACGGAGGTGTAAAGATGAGAAAAATTCGGCGCCTTGCAAACAGTTAAGGGCATCGTCGATTCGAGTAAAGGGATAGATGTCCTTGCGGGTGATTTTATTCAAGCGCCGATGGTCAACGTGAAAACGGATGGAGCTGTCTCTTCATTGTGACAAGAATGGTCAGGGAGGCCCAAAGACTGCGCGATGGTTGAATGCTCGCCGATGATTTGACATTCGGTCGTGGAAACGCGATACGGTCGTTGGCGCAGGGGTGAATGGGTACCGGTGTCGATCCGATGGGTAACGGCCGATGTGCGGCCTAAATTATGATGTGCAAATCAAAGGAGGAACAAAACTGGTCAAGTAGGGCAAGGAGCTGCGTCCGTTCAGTCGGCGTGAGCTTGTCATCAATAGAGCTGGCGAAGATATCTACTCAGGATTGAACAGCAGAAGTAACAGTATGCGCAGCTACCGGTATGTGGCAAGAGTTATCATCGCAGTTGTCGCATTTAAATACCGAGACGAAAGGCTGGACATGTCCCAGACACTCTCCACGAAGAAAAGGGAACAGGCAACTGAATGGGTTGATGACGGCCATGGCGCTGCAGCCAGTTTCAACAGTAAGCACAGCAACGGCAGGGGTAGCGTGAAGTCGTCGGAAGGCGTGAAGATGACATGCCCGTCAGAAAGAGAGTCGGATAAAACAGACAAAAAAGGACGGCAGAACCTTGCGAGAATGAGAAGCGTCGTCCTCAATGCCTTTGAGCCCATGCTCGATGCAGTTAGCCTCTGTCATTGATACACCGACGTGCTTGCATAGGTCGAGGACGTCTTCGATGTAGCTGGTGAAGCTTTCACCAATCTGCTGGGAGCGAGAGCGAAGACGCTACTCAGCGCAAAGTTTGCGCATGGCCGGACGCCCGAAGATGTCAATAAAAGCTGTCTTGAAAGCGGACCAGGTGGCGAAGTACGACTCATGGTTTTTGAACCAAAGGTTCACAAAATCGGTCAAGCAGAAGACGACATTTGTGAGCTTCATGCTGACTTCCCACCGGTTGTGAGCACTCATCCGGTCATAGGAGGACAGTCAGTCTTCCACATCGTGATCGTCTGTACCACTGAAAATGGCCGGATCTTTTTGACGAAGCGCACCGGGACAGGTTGCGGGCGATGGTGAAGAAGCGGTTTAACGGATGGCATCAGATGGCATCGCGGTACCAATTCGACTGCTTAGCTCCAGGATGAGTCCCCGCACCTCCACCAAGAATATAACGAGCTTTATTGTAGGGCGAACTCGTTCACTATAGGCTATATATACGTCAAGATCGCCGCTTGCAGGTTCGGGCTAGTCCAGCTATTGCTCGCGTCTTGTGCCGGCCCACTGGCGCAAGGTCATCTTCTTTACAAAATGGTTATTTAATGTTAGGAAAATGTTATTAAAAGCGTTTATGACTACCAGAACGTTTGAAAAGAGAAGTTTAAGAACATTCAATTAACGTTTCACCCACGTGGTGATTGCGATATTTAGACGCTCGGTGTAGAATAGGGGGTAATAGGGATAATAAGGATGTGTATAACAACGGGGGAGGTGTACACCATACATGGCAAAATTACTTTTCAAATAGAATTAAATTAGATTACTAATTACTTTTCCAAAAGCCGCGGAAATGTAATATATTTCATTACTAATTACTGCTTTTAAGAGTAATGACTTTAAAATTACTTCAGAAAAGTTAATATAACTACATCTCGATTACCCTTGATTGTTTTAGCATGCAAAAAAGTGCACTGCTCACAGCTTTCAAAGCACTGCTCAAAGCTCTCAAACGCAAAAGCAAATGCGCTTCAAAGTGGGCGTCGGAAATTTTGCCCCGCTTTGAAGAAAGCGTGTCCTTGGCCATGCTGAAGAGCCGTTCTGCCGAGGCAGATGAAAGCACCATAGTAATGTACACCATAGAGCTTTTTCATTCTTGGGTACGATTCAAAAGCCGTAAAGTCGCTGTCTGCACTCTTCATCCATCGATGAAAATCGTCATTCTGTGGTCCGGCCCTCTTGGTGTTGAAAAAAATCATCATCTGCGTCAATGTCGGGGGCGCAGCGACTTGATCTGAAGATTCCTAATCCCTGAAATGCGCCTGGTAGCAGGAGCGGACTAGGTTCCATTATTCCCGCTCAAGTTGGTCGTTCTGGAGCCAAGCCAACGTGAAAGTTAGATGTGTGGACGCAGCAATGGTGCAGTCCTGATCTGCAAACTGGTGCGCAAACCTGGATAAATCATAAGATAGTGCGTTAAAAGTAACCAATTGTAGTCATCCGCATTAGATATTCCAGATGTTCAGTAAGTCAGTTACCGTTACAATTATTTCTGGGCAATTGAATAGGTATACTAGAAAAGGGTTTTCCGCACTTCTCTACTACAATTGAAAATTTCACACGGCAACTTAAAAATTATGAAAAGTACCAGCTTGTAGTGAGAGTAACGATGACGACAGCGTCAGCTAGTGCCGCCTAATAATTAAATGAACGACGCAAAAGCATGAAATCAAGACTCGGAGCAAACAACATCCTCATTTGTAAACAAGGTGCAAGAACCATGTAAACGCTGTCGGTTTGAGTCAGGGCGCAGTGGGAGAGGAGAAAAGTACGGACAACGCAAGTGATGCGCGGGGAAGAAACCGGAATCGGGTGCCGTCCGCTAGTACTTCGCCTCGACGCAAGGTACCACCGTAATAGCCGTTCGTGCAGAGCCGGTTCTGCGCTCGTCGGATCATAATCCTCATCATCCTGACTATACCCACTGCAGGGCGAAGGCCTCTCCCATATTTCTCCACTTAACCCGGTTCCGTGCTAGCTGCATCCACTTGACCCCCGCGAACTTCTTAACCTCATCCACCCACCTAACTTTCTGCCGCCCCCTGCTACGCTTTCCTTCCCTTGGAATTCAGTCTTTTACCCTAAGCGACCATCGGTTATCCTCTCTTCGCACTACATGTCCTGCCCATGCCCATTTCTTCTTCTTAATTTTCACTAGAATGTCGGTAACTTGAGTTATTTCTCTGACCCACTCTGCACGCTTCCTATCTCTTAATGTTACCCCAACCATTTTTCGTTCCATAGCCCTCTGGGTTGTCCTCAACTTAAGTAGAACTCTCTTGGTTAGCCTCCACGTTTCAGCCCCATAGGTGAGTACAGGTAAGATGCAACAGTTCTATACTTTCCTCTTGAGCGATACCGGTAAGCTGCTAGTCATAATATGCGAGTGCTTGCCAAATGCGCTCCATCCCAATCTTATTCTTCTTGTTATATCCTTTTCATGGTCCGGATCTGCGGTTACTACCTGTTGTCGTGACGCTGGGGCTACGTCGACCCGGCCTTCACTTGGTAGCGTGCAGAGACTCGGGGTTGAAGTAGGATTGAATCTTCGAAGTTGGTGAAATATGTACAAGCAGGTTTAATGGCACTTTGAGAAACTTATTTACAAGATTATTTACACGAAAAAGAAGGGTACATCAGCAAAATGGCAAGCGTTAAGAGTTCATAGCGAGAAGCGACTGGATGAGCCGTTTACCCAGGGCCCAGAGCGACATTTCGTGCTCTGCAGCGTCCTTAAAACCCCCCCTATGTCCAGCCCCTCTCTGAAGATGTTGACCAACCAAATCCAGGGCACGCCCCTCAGGTATCGGCATCCAATCGAACACATCACTGCACTGATGGTCTGAAGCACTGACTGGTCCGGCATTCATTCGTTGGGCGTGATCACTTGTTGGCGGGAAAAGCTTGGGAACGGCGAGGAGAGGAGGTACATTTCTATTCTTCAGCAAAGAAACCACAGGCTGGTTCTGACAAGGGGTTTTACTTCTCAGAAACCCGAGTGCACGTGGCGCCGCATAGGGCTCCCAACATTGTCCCTTTTCGACAATTGCAAATCTTTCCTGCATTCCCGGGAAATCACTTAATGGCCGTATGAGTCATGCTCCTTTCTTGTCCTGCACGTCAGCGGACATGTCACTCTGTCGTCTCCTTTGGATAGGAGGCATTCATCACTGGAGGATAGCACTTCTCGACTGGAAGGGTGAACAAAAGAAAGAAAGCACTTCCTGCTATTTCCCGCAGGGGGACGTTTCTTTGTGTTTTTCCAGACGTTCTCTTGACAGGGTCAATTTGGCATTTGCAGGTTGTCCACAAAGCAAAACAGGCTTACAAAACAGGATTCCTGGAAACAGGCTCACTTAGAGCCATTGGACCATCACCACATTTCCACAATACTTTTCCATGCCCACAGGCGAACAATAGAGCGCGCAAATGCGGATGCTTGGTCGTAACAGCCTCCTCCCCCGCCAGAAGAGTCTCGGAGGGCAGCAGTCCCAGCTGCTGCATGAAGAGACGACTTAATGGCCTGCACGTGAACGCTTGAAGCTCGCTGTTGCTTGTCGCGTTGTCTTGATTGTTGTAGGCCAAATTGCTCGAGCTGTCTGAAACTCAACCACATGTCGAAGCAAGCACTCGGCTCCCGTCTGAAGAGACCAGGTTAAAAGAAAACTGCCATTGTTGTTCGAGAAAAGCCCACTCTCAAGACGTTCAGGACCCACGTATTCCTAGAAAACCAAACGTGCTGCTTTACATAGCCACACATATACAAGCGCACGAAAAAAAAAAAAAAAAAAACCTGATTATCAATTTGGACACATGGTGAGGAACATCTCGGACCGCTTAGAAAGAGCGGCTAAGCGCGTCCGCATTCCCATTTAACTTCCCCTTTTTGTATCTTATTTCAAAATTGTACTGCTGTAAAATCAAGCTCCACCTAAGAAGGCGACTGTTCTTCGATGTCGCAGTTTGCAGCCAAGCCAGGGGACAATGGTCCGTCTCTACGGTGAATTTGGCCCCTCCAAGATAGCACTGCAATTTTTGAATGGCCCATACAATGCAAGCGCACTCTTTCTCTGACGCGCAATAAGCCCTCTCTCTAGAACTCAGTTTTCTGCTCAAGTAGAGCACGGGGTGCTCATTACCGTCGTCATCTCTCTGGCAGAGAACAGCACCTAACCCTCGATCACTGGCATCACACTGGACCGTGAATTCTCGGCCATAGTCTGGAGCTCGCAATACCGGACGGCTAATCAGCACAGCCTTCAGGTTTACGAAGGAGGCTTCCTTTTGTTCGTCCCAGACTACATTTGTCGGTTCTGTCTTGCGGAGAGCGTCGGTCAGAGGGCTAGCCAAAGCTGAATAGTTAGGGATGTAGTGATTGTAGTACCCAGTCAGACCCAGGAATGCTCGAATTTCCGTCTTCGTGCTCGGCCGCGGGTAGTCTGCTACCGCAGAAATCTTAATCTCGCTGGGTTTCCTGAAACCTTGACCTACATTGTGACCCAAGTAGTCCACGGTCGCCCTTGCCAGGCAACATTTCTCGGCCTTTACGGTTAGTCCAGCTTGACGCAAAAGGCTCAGTACAGCTCTTAGATGTACCATATGGTCCGCCCATGAGTCGGAAAAAACCGCAATGTCGTCTAAATAAGGCACCGCGAATGTTTCACACCCCTTTAAAACCCTATCCATGAGTCGGGAAAAACAAAATGGAGCATTTTTGAGCCCGAAACTCATCATTGTTGGCTGGTAGCTGCCCGTCGGAGTGACGAAAGCCGCGTATCTGCTGGCGCGTTCAGTGAGCGGTACTTGCCAGTATATCCTCGAGTAAGGTCCAGCGTAGTCACATATGCCGCTCTACTGACCTGTTCTACTCTCTCCTCAATATTCGGAATAGGATACACTTGATCCCTGGTGAGAGAATTTAGCTTTCGGTAGTCTACCACAGGCCTAGGGTCTTTACCTGGAGCTTCTACTAAGATCATAGGCGAAGCATAATCGCTTTCCGAGGGTTTTATTACTCCCAATTCCAGCATGCGAGTTACTTCCCTATCCAGAATTTCTCTTTGCCTTGGAGAAAATCGGTAGCACCTTGATCGCACTGGCACGTCTGAAGTCAGCTCAATATCGTGCTCAGTCAAATCAGTTCTGCCTGGCCTGTCAACGAAGCAGGCCTCAAACTCTGTTATTATCTCGCCCAGATCGGACAGCTGGGATTTCTTTAGTTCTCCTCTCTGTTCCGTCTTTTTGAGAAGCTCCTGAGCGTTGCTTCCCTTTCCGCTGAGGCAAATCAAGTTGTCCCCCATCTCCTCGGGAAGGTTTAACGTTAGATTTACCACGGCTTGCTCCATAGCTAAGTCCTCTCGGGTTCCACTTAAAAGTCTCGTGAGATTACTGGACACTGGCGGCAAGATGTTACTCTCAAGAACGCCCTCATTCCGCGTCTCATCAAGCTCACTTTCAAGTTGACCTATTTGAGATGCCTCGCTCTCAAAGTTTTCTGACCTGCTATCTTCCGCATCTACCACTGTTTTAACTGCCGTTTCCTCCGCTGTTGATTTTTCTGGAATGAGCAGTATAGCTAGTTCTCGCGCCTTTGAACGTGTTAAGGCTTGCACAACTCTGTCTCCGAAAAGGATGCCCCTCTTTCGCAGCAGCATGTCCGATTTGTTGGAGAACAAATACGGATAGCACTTAGGAAGCTTTCCTGGAACGGCAGCCTCGGTTGTTAATTCGCCGAAAGGGCCCTCGATGACCACGTTCGCGATCGGCAAGCACACACTCTGTTCCTCAACTACCTGTCGGATCCATGCACACTGTCCTGTATAGTCGGAAGGCGATACATACGCCGGATGGACAACATCCATCGTTGCGGCCGAATCGCGCAGTACCTTGCAAGGCTTCCCGTTGACTACTAGGTCATGCAGGTAGGGTTCTAAAAGCTGCATATTTTCATCGCAGTCCCTGACATACGAGAAAGCAATCTTTTCTTTCCGGCAGTTGACGGCAATGTGACCCTGCTCATTACACCTAAAGCATGTGAGCGGCTTCCTAGCCTCAAGCTTATTCTTTGTGTTCTGCACGTTGGTCACTTCCCCACTTTTCTCACTGCCGTCCTTTCTAGGGAATTTGCCTGAAGAAACCTTCATTTCTTCGTTTCCAACTCTAGCAAAGTGCCTTTCCTGACGGTTTTTCACACTGAACTTGGGATTGCGGGGCCTATCCACTGCTGGGTTGCTGAATTGTCGGCGCGAAGCATACTCCTCAATAAGTTCGGCAGCTTCAGTTGCCGACTTAATTTCGCCTCGGTCCTGTAACCAATTTCTTTCTTTTTCTGGGAGGCAGTTATAAAACTGTTCCAAAAGAATTCGCTCGACTACAGCGTCCCTATCACTGTAGGAATCTGTGCTCTTTAGCCACTCGCCCAAATTGACTCTTAAATTGTACAGGAATTCAGGGTAACTCTCGTCCCTGGACTTAGTAGCGTTCCGAAAACGTTGTCTGAACGCCTCGGCGCTAAGCCTATACTTTCTCACAAGGCAAGCTTTGACCTTCTCGTAGTTGTCCGCGTCCTCCTTGCTTAGCCGCGCGACAACCTCCGCTGCCTCGCAGGGCAGAACCGTCAATAATCTCTGAGACCAAGTGTCTCGCTGGAAGGACAGTTTTTCGCAAGTTCGCTCAAAGTTAGCCAGATACAGACCGATATCCCCTGATATCACATATGGCTGCATGTACTTTGACATCTTGAAATCTGCCTCCTTGTTGAGACGAGGTACCGCTAGCTGGGGACAATCGCCCGACCTCTTGCTCAACTCTAGTTCTAATTTCCGGAGCTCAATTTCTAGCTCCAGCTTTTTTGCTTCTCTTTCAATTTCACGCTCTTTCTGCTGTCTGAGCTGTTCCTTTTTTTGACCGATGAGGTTCCATGCTTCACTGAGCTCCTCATCATCGGTTCCCAGATCAGTGATTGCCTTTATAATCAAGGGTTTTCGTGCCAAACCACTTGTATCAATTCCCAATTCCTCACACAATAGCAACAGGTCCGGTTTCTGCAGCTTTTGTAGGTCCATGATCGCTCCGAGTGTCGGCTACTTCCAAAACAACTGTGCAAACTACCAACCTAAAGGCGTTTCCACACTCTCTTTACCAGTTCTAAAATCTAACCCTGTTCTAGAACCTGGTCCACATCAGAAGAAAAGCCAAGCACTCACCCACACATGCGATCGATGTTCCGAGCTGCCCTCTTGGCCGATTGTTGCTCCTGCTTGTTGCTTGAGATGCCACCTCCGATCACAAGGTGTTGTGGCTTGTAGCTTCAGATCCACCTCCAATCACCAGATGTTGTGGCTTGTAGATTCAGATCCCAACGCTGGGCACCAGTCGTTGTGCTTGTAGATTCAGATCCCACCGCTGATCACCAGTTGTCGTGACGCTGGGGCTACGTCGACCCGGCCTTCACTTGGTAGCGTGCAGAGACTCGGGGTTGAAGTAGGATTGAATCTTCGAAGTTGGTGAAATATGTACAAGCAGGTTTAATGGCACTTTGAGAAACTTATTTACAAGATTATTTACACGAAAAAGAAGGGTACATCAGCAAAATGGCAAGCGTTAAGAGTTCATAGCGAGAAGCGACTGGATGAGCCGTTTACCCAGGGCCCAGAGCGACATTTCGTGCTCTGCAGCGTCCTTAAAACCCCCCCCTATGTCCAGCCCCTCTCTGAAGATGTTGACCAACCAAATCCAGGGCACGCCCCTCAGGTATCGGCATCCAATCGAACACATCACTGCACTGATGGTCTGAAGCACTGACTGGTCCGGCATTCATTCGTTGGGCGTGATCACTTGTTGGCGGGAAAAGCTTGGGAACGGCGAGGAGAGGAGGTACATTTCTATTCTTCAGCAAAGAAACCACAGGCTGGTTCTGACAAGGGGTTTTACTTCTCAGAAACCCGAGTGCACGTGGCGCCGCATAGGGCTCCCAACATTGTCCCTTTTCGACAATTGCAAATCTTTCCTGCATTCCCGGGAAATCACTTAATGGCCGTATGAGTCATGCTCCTTTCTTGTCCTGCACGTCAGCGGACATGTCACTCTGTCGTCTCCTTTGGATAGGAGGCATTCATCACTGGAGGATAGCACTTCTCGACTGGAAGGGTGAACAAAAGAAAGAAAGCACTTCCTGCTATTTCCCGCAGGGGGACGTTTCTTTGTGTTTTTCCAGACGTTCTCTTGACAGGGTCAATTTGGCATTTGCAGGTTGTCCACAAAGCAAAACAGGCTTACAAAACAGGATTCCTGGAAACAGGCTCACTTAGAGCCATTGGACCATCACCACATTTCCACAATACTTTTCCATGCCCACAGGCGAACAATAGAGCGCGCAAATGCGGATGCTTGGTCGTAACACTGTCCTAAGTAGACATAATCGCATACTACTTCCAGTACTTCGCTACCTAATCTAAACTGCTCGTCGGATCGGGCTCATGTAAACCCGGTAGGGTCGAGTCCACTCAACTCCCCAACTCGACCCTCTACTGTCATTTTCATGTAAACAGGGCTTATGTAAATCAGTGCCGCGAGTATTGGAAAGCATATCGTAGTAAGTACCGCATTCGGTAGCTGCCCGTATGGTTCATTCTTTGTTTGTGTCTACGGTTATTACAAATGTGAAATATATCTCAGAACAGACATCCTTATAGTCGATTGTGACACTCATCACTAATGAATGTTCGGCCTGCGGAAGCAGGGGTGGTGGTAAAAACGTTTATTGCCTCTGAAAAGAGGGAGTTACATGGAAGTTGTACTGGGGTCAGGCTTAGTGCTTCTCCTCTCGCAAACACTAGGCGGAGTCCCTAGTACGGGAACCTCAGTGGCTTCCATAGCCGCCATTGGTCGTTTGACCATCACCTTTTTGTCTTTCAGGTCGGAGCAGGCGAGTAGGGTCGCTTCTCAGTCCTCCGGGATGGGGTTTGGATTAGGTGTAAGGGCAGAGTTTGAGGGGCACGCCCACACCATGTGGAAGAGGTCCGAGGACATTTCCCCAAATTACGGGCATTTCCCGGAGAAGGCAGTGGCAAAGTGTTTCAGAGACGCCGGAACATCACGGTGTTCGTGAGGAGGTGTAGAAACAGTCGCTCCTCCATTCTCGTCAATCCTTTATACGGGTAGGGGTAAATTTTGTGCAATACTTCGCAGTCGCCCTGGCCGCTACTGCAGGTGCCAACAGCTTCCGATACGCAAAACGGTTGGTATAGTTTGCTGGCGCGCTCAAACAAAGCACAAAATAGCACCACGATGCCGGAAAGTTTTCACGAGCAGCACGCAGTAGCCGTTGTACACTGCCGCTACCGCAGCCGCAATGGCGCACGCACAGCCCAAGACGGCGTCGAGTGGAATTGATGCGGACTTTCCCGTTTTGGCTCGTACAAGGCACCACTATAAAATGAAGGTGAGGGCGTGAGGCATCGAAACTAAAATCATCTTGCGTGCACATCTAATTAACGGATGGAATATAGAAGCGTCCCCTTTGAAACGGAGTGGTTACAGTTGCTATCATGGTTGTTGTTTTTTTCTTCTATCTTGGATATTGTTTTAGATCGGTTAACTATATCATCATGCTATTTATTGAATTTTTATTTCTACATAACGAACATTATGCCATTTTTCGGCTTTTAAGTCACCAATGTTCCAATCGATGTTTGCTAGCTTTCACCGCAGATTCACTCACCCGACCACAGGTATCTCTAAACCCCAGGGCTTCAGGAAGTGCGACTGCGCCAGCATCAGCATCCGGATGGATACCATCACATTCAAGTACAAGATGTTCAATTATTTTTATGAACTTACCACGTACTGCACATGTGTCATCTTCTTAGTTAAATTTCTTTTTGTAGCTGCGTGTTTTAAGGCACCGTGATCTAGCTCCGAAAAGTAAGGTTATGAAAGAAAGCTTCCTTCCTGATCTGCATTTTCCAGTTTCGGTATAGTTCTACCAAGACCGACTGAAATACAGACCTGCACAGAAAACAGGGTACTATGGAACCTCGTGCGCCAACTTTCGTTATCTTTCTCGCCGTTGAGGGCGCTCGGTTGACCTGTTCGTCTGTGTGTATGCTATGACTTATGACATGTAAATGGCTAGGGTGCACATCCTGCGCCCCCCCCCACCCCCCAATGCAAAGGAATAGCCACATCATCATAATCTGTCATTTTCATCATCATCAAATCACAAATTAATATAAACAAACTGCACCCAAATTTAAAAAAAAGATCTTTGCCCGAGTTATACTTCGAAAATTTTGCCTTTTTGTATTTTAGCGGAGAGCGTTTATTTTTATAATGTTTTTTTCTCGCCAGAAGACATACCGCGATTCCGCTTTGTGCGATGGCACTGCAGTTACTCGCTGCACATGCGCAGAACAGATGCTTGTGCATTATAGCGTGGACAGATAATTAAACTATAACGACGAAGAAAAATGACAGAGCTAATAGACACTTCTTATTAACAGGCTTACAGTAGCGCCAGGCTACCCTTAGTGTTCGTTCCCTAGCGGCGAAGGTTATGAACTAGAAGGTGCGCGCTGGAGCAGTCCTATCTGTGCAGCTCTGTATTTCAGTCGGTCTTGAGTTCTACACTGTTTCTGTTCCATAGATCAATACATGTAAATCAGAAGTCTCAAACGCATTTTTTATGATAGTACAGAGCAAGTACAATGTCGGCTCTTCATGAAAAAAAAAGCTCAGTACATCATAAAACATTGCAAAATTATGAAACGTCGTTTCAAAGGCGATGAATTTTTAAAACACCGCGATACGTGCGCGTGGAGGTCACTGTTGGTCACCGGCACCATACGGGAGCGTGACTCAGAGATGAACATCGTTTTTCTCGTTTCACTGAGTAGGCAGTCATTAGCTCACAATGTGCGTGTACTTTGATGGTTGGTTGGTTGTTTTTAAATGTGCGCCGACATTAAGAAGCTGTATTTTTAAAACGGCACGATAAGTGTATGCTGTGAAGCCAGACGTATACCGTTGAAAGGTGGTCTGAAAGCTGGCGTTTCTCCGGATCGCAAAGGCTTCTCTAGGAGTCCAATATGCTGTTATGTGCCCTCCACTGGTTCATAGTAAGGTCATTGAAACTGGGCAGCCTAGGCGCTCTACGCGGAAAGCAGCTGTCAAACGGCATGACAAACGAAAACAAATTGCGTACCGTTGCAGACGATACCCCGGCCGCTGAGGTTTGCCCGCGTGCAGACGGCTGAAGCGGCCCGGGGTTTCGTCCACGCCCTCATCTACATGGTTTGAGCCACCGCAACGGTCGAGTGTTTTCAGAGGTACGCAGTTTCTCTTCGTTCGTGACGCCTTTTGAGAGCTGCTTTTCGCATTGAGCATCTAGGCTGCCCAGTTTTAACGACCGTAGTATGAATCAGTGGAGCACAGGTAAGATGATGTTGGACTCTGCAGAAGATTTAGCGATTAGGAAACAGCAGCTGGCAGAGCGCTTGTTGCTAGGAGTATGCCCGGATTCGCAACAGACAGTATAGTCTATAGTTAAAGGGAACATCTCGCCGCGTTGCCACGGCGCTCCACAGAGCGTTCCCTTTGACATCCGACGAGATTTGGAAATACCAGGCATATGCGCAGTGAGGTTGTGTTTTATTTTTCAGTGATGCACGCGGCACTATAATTGCTGCAGTTTTCGGGGAATGGCAATATGCTGCTCTCCTTGTGGAGGTGGAACCGTGGAGGAAGGAAAAACTAGGAGGGAGCGCGCGGCAATATCCTTGAAGCCTAGTCATAAAAAATAAAAGGAGCGAGTCGGCCCCTACGTATTAGACCACGTGATAGCGTGCGGTGATATCTACTACCGCGCGCATGCGTGAATCGGTGCCGCGCGCGCAGCACTATCTAGTACACTATACGCAGCACCCGGCACAGACAGCCGCGCTAGCCACCATAGCCGCGCGCCCGCGCCATGGCAGACCCTATGTTTTGATGTCGGTGCGTTTTAGTGCGCGCGCCATGGCAGACGCGCGCACTAAAACGCACCGACATCAAAACGTAGGGTCTAACTAGGAGAGCGAAAAAACGGGTGAGGGAGCGGCTTCATCGGCACTTGGCTTGCGAAGGTTGACCGCGTGACGTCATGCTCCCTCCAAGTTTTTCCTTCCTTCATGGGTGGAACATTTAGAATGCGAAAGGTGAACTAAAATTATAAACTGCATCCTACTCACTGATATGTAGAATATTTTTCATCGATTCTTCTGATGCAATTCTTCGGCTGGTGGAGGAGACATCTGCTTCTCGTTCACTTTCTGCTCTAAACGTTGACATTCTCATGCTGCTGCAGTGGGGCAGCCATAATGTGAAAGACTACGCAACCTGTCAGGGCGTTCTCCTGGCTTTGTGCATTATTGCATCGCGATCACAATCTGTGAGTACTTCTTTTCATGAAACAGAATTCGTTGACTCATGCTTGTAACCAGAAACTGTCCTTCGTACCTATCGTCCCCCAAAGATCGATATTGAAATCAATCACTGAGGAGTAATCATGATAATTAAGATTTAATTAGTAACTGAGTCAGTTATCTGCTGTCAAAATCATTAGTGTGACCATGACTATGACAAACCATGCTGACATATGCCTAAACATGCATGACCAACTATATGACTACGACTATGAATAACCATGATTAAGATTATGGCTAACCACAAATGACTGCCAATTAATGACTAATTGTGACAGTGGTCAGTTACTCATGCGTATTCAATCGTGGTCTTAGTAATGGGTAGCCATAGTAGTCATAGCCAAGGTTAGTCATTGTCACAAGACTATTATGACTATGCCTGACAAAGTGCCACTATGAATAACTTTATAAATGTGACTGACTAGCAATAATTATGACTCGGTAGTCATATTTATAACATCAGAATCAGTCATGGTTATAGGCATATATATAATTAGTCATGCTCATATGCTAATGACTGACTAGATAAATTTTAACAGTAATTATTTCATTACTGATCTCTGGGTGACAGGTAAAATATTTTTTCGTCACACATTATGGTCCCGCGAAGAATAAGACAATACTACGCTGACCAAGTGTGACCTCGATACAAGTGCTAAGCCAGAACACCCTGAAGGGTCTGTTAATATTTTCCATTATGATTGTCCCACTTCAGCAGAATGCCAAGGTGTAAAGAAGTGGATGAGAAGTAAAAGCCTCATCCATAAGTTCCGTGACACGGGGAAATTGCACCAAAATTAAACATATTTTGCAAAAATACTTGCCTATAAGCAGGTAGAATGCCGTTTAGAATTTTAGTTCAGCTTTCGGACTCTTGATATTCCACCTCCACCCAACGCATATTAGTGGAAATATATATATATATATATATATATATATATATATATATATATATATATATATTTCAATTTTTCAAGAGCCGGGAGCGCGGTAGCTAACGACGCAGTGCCGACTGTACCTTTCGCACTCACGGAGCATGTCTCTGGTGTCTTGGAATTCTCGCCGATTATTGAAGGGGGCGCTCCGCGGTGCTGTGGTAGGGTGCCTCGGTGCCTTTTGAAGGCATCGATGCACCCTATGATGTGGCCACGCGGCGGCATGTTCCCTTTAACAGCGGACTGTACTGTACTTTTCGTGGCGTTTAAAAAATAGGTTCTAAATGGTCGCAGTGTTTTCAGAGCGTATGCTGAGAACGAACGGCTGCATACACGAGTACACAATGAAGGAGAAAATTTGGTTTGAATCCAGTGCCAGCCGCCGGCCGCCGGGTGACTTCCACGAACATGCATTACTGTTTTAAAAATGCGCCTTCGAAATGAGACTTCATAATTTTTCAATCTTATAGGGTATAGGCAGCCTGCAATGAAGTTTGCTGCTTGCGAGAAGAGCAAATACTTCTGAGGCGCTTTCGTAAGGAGTTTTCACGTCATCTGCACGAGCTTACGGAGATCAGATTGCACGCTTTGCCAAAGCTTTGCATGACTTGCGTCAGTTATAAGTTACACTGAGCCACGGCCGGTCTCGAGGGAGAGAGCGCGCGCTCTTTCTTACGGCCTTCTCAATCGCCGCGTGAACAATGGGAACTTTTCTCCTTGAGTCACGCTCTCCGCCGCCGTAAGGGGCGCGACCTGCTCATTGTTCGCTCCGCATCTGCTTCAGTTGCGGCGGGTGGCTTTTGCCTGGTTTCGCGCTGTCACCCGCGTGTTTAGTGGTGAGTGCAGCCCCTAAATGAAAGATTACAGAAAGTAGATGCTGCAGCGGCATCCTGTCAGCGTGCTACACACGTGAATGGAGTCTTTATATTAAAAAATACTGTCGCTCAGCAAACGCTCGACAAGCATATATGACAAGCATATAATTGTGACAGTGGTCAGTTACTCATGCGTATTCAATCGTGGTCTTAGTAATGGGTAGCCATAGTAGTCATAGCCATGGTTAGTCATGTATTGCGGCATGGTATCTACTTGTGTTCATCTTAATCTGAATTTTTGCCCAAGATTGTACAAGAAGATGAATAAAAAAAAAAATGAATGAGCAGTGATCACATCGAAGCTTCTTCAAGGCAAACATAACAGCAACAATGGCAAAACAGTCTTTCAGCGCTAGATGAGAAACCATCGAGGTAACACCGAAGATGAAAATAATTTTATAAAAATGTAATGTAAGTTTCACAATGTTTACATGACATAAAGTATTAGTAGTATAACGTCAGAGTTAACGCTTTTAAGTGTTGTTTTCAATTTTGCTATCATTTATAGACCAGCAAATGTTTTATGTTGTATTATAAACAGTATTTTAATTTTGCAAATAAACGTTGGTTCAATGAAATGTTTACATATCATGATTATTTCATGAAAAAACAGGAAATCTATCTCAAGCATTAATTCCTAGCAATATTTTCTTTCTTTTTCTAGTATAGTTCCTTGTAACTATCTGTGCAGTAATCCCTGCCTTAGAGAGCAATCGCTGCCCCATTATTTTGGTAGAATGCTTTGCTTATTACACATTCGCCACTGGGACACTCCTCAATAATGAATATAAAAGCTTTTCTCTGTGCTATTTATTCAGAGGTGACTATAGGAGTTGTATGATGATGATAAACTGGTTGCACTGCTTAGAGAAGGTCAGCAGGGATCCCTTGGGACTCTGCGGCCTCCAATGCGCGCAAAATGAGCTGGCGCTGTTGGGCGAGCTCGGTGGTACGCAGGAGGGACTCCCACGCATCCACTGTAGCTGAATTGTCTGCGTTGTGTCGTCTACATGTCCACACCATGTGAATGAATGTGGCCGGTTGTGAGCAGTGTTTGCAGCTAGGTGCAATAATATTTGGGAAAATTCTACTATATAGCCATGGGTTCGGAAAGGTTCCCGTTTGTATTTTGCGCCAATGGACGGCCTCGCGCCGGGATAGCTCCCGGTGTGCAGGGGGGTATAGACACCGTTCGAGCCGATAATGCTGGAGGATGTCCGTGTATGTAACAAGGCGTGAATGAGTGCCTTGGGGAGTGTCAGAGGAAGCGGCAGGCTGAGGAGGGTGCTCCGCCCGGTAGCTGAGTTCTCGGGCTAGAGCATGCGCCTGTGCGTTCCCTCATGAGCTGGGGTCCATATGAGAAGACGAGGTGTAGACGGTAAGGGGAGAGATCGGAGGATAGTGTGTGCCTGTTGGGATATACGACCTGCATCGAAGTTACGAATTGCCTGTTGGGAATCGCTAACGACTACTTTGGTGGAGGGGTCGGTCAGAGCTAACGCGATGGCAACCTCTTCTGCGGTGGTAACAGTTGCGGCGTTGAGGACGCTGCAGGCGTTGTGCCAATTTCGGTGCGGTGCCAATGCAACCGCAACCATAGCGGGGCGACGGGGTTGGTGGGAGGCATCTGTGTACGTAACGTCGGGGCGACCGGTAAAATGTTTGTGGAGTTGCCGGGCTCGGTCGGCTCTGCGCTCTGTATGATACTCTGGATGCATACGTTTGGGAAGCGGAGGTATACGAAGACTGAGTCTCTGCTCAGGCGTGAGGTCCATATACGTAGGAGTCGCCATCAGGAGTGATTCCTACCTGGCTCAGTACTGCACGGCCCGCAAGTGTCAGCGAGAGGCGCTCATATTGGGAAGTTAGAGTCGCTTCAATAAGCTCATCGACTGTGTTTGAGATCCCGAGGGTCATCAGTTTCGTCGTGGAAGTGGACATGGATAGACCCAATGCTGTCTTGTATGCCTTGCGCAGTGATGCATCCAGTCGTTCCCGATCTGTTCGCGTGAGGCGAATGTAAGGGGCAACATAGGCAATGCGCGTACAAACGAAGGCTTGTACGAGGCGCAAAAGGTTGGATTCGCGCATGCCCTTATGCTTGTTGGCGACTCTCTTGAGCAGGCGGCTGATCTGGATTACAGATTGATCTATTCGCCGAAGAGTAGTGGCGTTTCCTCCATTATCTTGTAGATGAAGGCCCAGGATACGGATTTGGTCGGTACGGGGTATGGGAGTGCCCTGTACTTGCAGATTGAAGGATGCCGGAGTTGTATGTCGCGCTGCATTGCGCGCCTAGGCACCTAGTGTCGACACCGACGAAATCATTTCAGTTCTGCCGCAATCAGTAACCGAGGAACTGAAAGAAGTGATGGTATCTCCTGTCATCCCATTACGCACTGTCACGTATTCTCTGGTTTAGCTTACGTCGCTGGATACATTGTGAAGTTAATCAGTGACTTCGGGTGTGACGCTTGTGCTATCCTTCTTGAAACCAGCGAAAGAAGCAGCCTCATGTACACTATTCTGCGAGGACAAGATTCTCGCGGACTGCATTATCCAAAACCAGAGTTTGTACCTCTCTTGGACAAGGTTGTGTCTTTTTTTGAAAAAGCTGTCGTGCACCTACCACACACAAATAATGTCCTTGAAGTCCTTCAAATCTTAATTCAGCCAGCACTTGAGAACTCACCTTTGCCGAGTTGTCCGGAAGGCATTGACAATAGCCAAGGTCCGCTTCTTTAATACGTGAGAAATTTTTCAGACTCCTTCTTGTCAATTATCCTAAGAAGGTGACAGACAGGGACGAAAGGCCAGCTCCTTAATTATGTGCACAAACCGTCCAGAAAGATTTTGAGACTAATTTTCTAGCCGCATGTACAGTTTTGATGAATGAGTGCAATGTGTCAACTTTGAAGGACTTTTTTATTGCTTGCTGCTCTTTTCAATTATGCATATCTGTTTATGCCCATTTCCTTGATTAAATGTTTTTTTTTTAATCACTGGTATTAAATTGACTACGACTGTCTACGTGTGCGTCAGTCGCGAGACTACGTATACATCTGCTGTCTTTCAACCTACTCTTTTCAATTATGCAGATCTGTTTATGCCCATTTCCTTGATCTGTCTACGTGTACGTCAGTCGCGAGACTATACGTATCCATCTGCCGTCTTTCAACCTACTGATTTGTTTTAAACGAAGCTAGAACAGCCCACATCACTAGACAACTGAAATTTTAACTGTATGCGTAAATTTTTGTTCCTTACTCTGAATCTGAGACGTGCTATGAATTTTCGTCAGTACTCTAAACAAAAACGGCAGCGGTTGACAGAATACTTGGAATATCCACCGAACAGTTTGCCATGCACTAGCATCAGGTCGCGCTATACCTGCTTACAGCTTTTAAAGGCACACGGCATAAAATGGTACATATAGTTTTGTGAAAAATTTAGGGGCAAAAAGTGTTGATGTAAGTGCACCCGAAACTTCATTCAACCGTGCGCGACAGCACTGACGAAGGCGCGCGCGCATTATTGACTATTTTATTGCTCATACACGATAAACCAGACGCCTTTTTTTGAAAAAGCTGTCGTGCTTCTTCCTATACGGCTTCTTCCTATAAGCCATAAGGGGTGAAATATCAGGACCTGCCGGTTGCAACCGATGCGGGCGGAGCGAAGAGCGAGCGCGCGTTTCCCTTGCGCGTGAACGGCTGTAGCGGATTGATTGAAAAACGTTTATTCTCGGTAAGAGAAAGGGAAAATACAGGAAGGAGGAGCAGCAGTTAAAGCCCCTTGATGTTTTGAAAGTAGCGACACTCTCCTCCTTCGCGGCGCATTCCTCCTCGTCCGCCAGCCGCCCGCGCTGCACACGGCACTCTTTTTCACCCAAGCGCCCGCCGGCCAGCCGCGCCTTTGAACGCTGGCGTGCTTTTTAAGCACCGTTTACAGCTTCGGTAGTGAAAGTAATTCTCATAAACGGTTACCCAAGCGATTAGAATGCTGAGAAAAAATTCTGTGGATTTTTTTCGTTTTTTAAGGCACTTAATTTCTAAATATTTCCCAGAAGAAAACATTCTTCTGCGGGTGTCATTTACGAAAACCGTCTCTGAAAGGAGATGTGATGTTTTGCGGCGTGTAATCAACTAAGTAGTGCTCCAGGCATAAGTTAATGCGTATTAAGCTTATCAGTGCAAGACATCTAACGGTTTGCTAGTGTTTATGGCGGCGTACAATAAATTAGTTGTAAGTGCTGTGCAAGACGATGTGTTTAGTTTCCTGATGTGAAAGCAGATGCATGCAGTGAGATGTGCGGCGCAGAAGTGATGGACTTAAAAAAACTTACAAAACTGACAGTTCAAAACACAACACAAAAAGCAAGCACAATTGTACAAAAGCAATATCACGCTATGAATGAATCGGTTTTAGTGCGGCTGAAAAATGACCAACACGGTACCAAGCATGAACTGCTTACGATTTCCAGACATGTAATGAAGCCGATGCTACGTGGTGCAAGGGCCAGCACATTATTTGGAGCCGAAACTCTCCAGGAAAAGGAAATTCAACGCACGGAACGCAGTTTTCTTTAACGTTTAGTGTCTCTCCTTCACCCTTTGTCGACGTTCTGAAGTTTTTTTTTTCTTGGTGCACATTACCATTGAGCCCCTTCAGTTTTATGTTACAGTAAATTGAAAGCGGATTGAAATAAAAAAAGTCTTTTCTGTTGTGAACAAAATTTATTTCGACATGAAAAGCGAAATCCTCACGTTAGATATTAACTACACAGTGGCTGTAAAATTTTAAAATTTATCCCAGGCAGTGGCTTGCTGCTTATGAAAGATATTTGTTTTAAAAGTATCACATAAAGGTCCTTTGCTTCGCAAGCAATGAAGCGTCTACACATCATTTAATGCTTGAAACAGCAACGCGCATGCCAATGCTTTTACTGGCACATTTGGAACTCTCAATAGAAGATATTTTAGCCGCTTCACATTTCACTAAAATTTCCATGCGCAGTTTGCCGAATATTTTAACAATGTCTTCAAGTAAGTTATGGCAAGAAGGAAAGCATGTCTGCGAAGTTAGGCTTTGGGTAATGGCTTTTTGCACCTCCGACTCATGTACAGAATTACGGATTAGCTTTTCCTTATTAGTGCGGAAGTAGTTCTCTGCTATTTTTATCACTTCAATCACCCCTTGCGATGGAGTGGTCAAAGACTGCTGGTGCTTTGAAAAGTTTTTGAGCTCTATCAGCGTCGTAGAGCTGTCTCGTTCAATCAGAGAATTATAGCAATTCTCACACTGTACTCGCTTCACAAGTTTTGAAGCAACGTAGCCTGCTAGGTACGTTAATGACTTCTCTATTTCAGGGCTCAGGTCAATAATATCATCGGGCGCTTGAATAGCATCTGTGTCGCATAAATGTAATAGTAAATAACCTTCCTCCTCGGAGTAGCTTCCTGATTTGCTGGGCTTCAAAAATTGACCTAGTGTTGCGTTCCTTAAGCTACATTTAAACACATATAGTCTCGGGATGGGGATTTTGGCGCGTAATGTAGAGAAAGAAAGACAAGACGTAAAGAAAGACAACGGGCCGATGGCGGGATGGCGCCATCGGCCCGTTGTTTTTTCTTCCGCTTTACTTTTTTTTCTTTCTCATTCAAATCATTACAAGACTGATTCAGCTCAATGTAAACTACTATAAAAATTACAAACAAAACATCCCCATGCGTCCACCTTGGAATCGTAGACTGCTCCCTCCTTTCGTTGTACCTAATTAAGGTGATTATACAATACCCGAACGTAGTTCACTGTCTACTTCAGCTCATATCTCGTGATTCCAGATTAAGGAACACTCCTTCCGTAAATTTACTAAAAGAATATTTCTTCATGGATTACACCTCGTCTAGTAAACCTGGGAAAAGCGGGAAAGTGAAAGAGGTGCCTTACCTCGCACACAACGCTGCTTCTTGTCGGCACGAAGTTTTTTCTCCCGAAATAATGAAGCCATTGCTTCGTCTTCAAGCGATCCCGCTTTCCTTGAGGTACCATGAAAACTGCATAGCCATCCTCAGGCCGGTTTGAACAGTTATATGCGCAACACTGTGGCATTTGGCGAGCACGCCGCAAAGGAAAAACAACGTGCGCAAGGTCTCCTTTGCTTGAGTGGGTGAAAAATGGCGCGCGAAGAACGAAAAGCTTCACAAAGAATCCAAAAAGCGCGCGTGTAACCATGGCGACCCCGGGGACAGCCAGAGTGACCAATTAGCGCGGAGCGGAACGCGCCGCGCGTCTACGCGCGGCGTCGCGCAGAGGTGCCCGTCGCGCGGAGATCTGAATCCGAGTAGGTGGCGAGGAGGTGAGGAGAGGAGGTGATGTGGCGGCGGCAAAGTACAAAGCGTGGCGGTACTTTCTCTTTATCGAGGGACTTTAGCAGCAGTGGGGCGGTGGCGACCCCACCGAGGCGCGGCGGGCGGTGGAAACAGACCCCATTGGAGAGGCCGTAAGAGAAGAAACGCGCTCTCCCTCGAGACCGGCCGTGACTGAGCGCGCCAAGATAGAGGACCTTTATTTTTTTAGGCAATTGCAGCGCCACCTAGGTAGTGCATATTCCCTATACTGGGCTTTTCTTTATGAAGGGCCGATATCGTACTTTCGTTGTGAAATAAGTTCTTTTAAGGCTGTTATGAGCACGCATTCCAATGGGGCGCTTTCCCACTCTGGATGTAGAAGTGGTCACTAGTGGTGTCGAACGCAGCTGCAATCGTTGCGCACCTGGCGGCGTACTTCCGTCCGCTATGCTGTGCTAGTCTAACTCACTTTAGGGTGGTTTATACGATTTAATGTTTCAAAGCGAGTGATGCTGAGATGCAGTAGTGGAGCTTCGTAAATATCGACCACCTGGGGTTTTTTGAACATGTACAGGGTGATCCACTTCTAGCTATAACATGGTCACTGCTTTCAAAGCAGCACTGCGTCGGATGCAAGTGCTTATCGAAGCAAAGCGATATATGCACAGTGGGACGCGGAGGTGATGCTTCGCATGGTCTGCCGCCTAGCTTTATGGAATGGCCGAGTTGGACGCAATGATGCTTTGAAAGCAGTGGTCGTGTTATAGCTAGATGTGGATCACCCTGTACAGACATCACACAACACACGGGCGCCTTGCTTTTCGCTTGCAACGAAAAGCGGCTGCCACGGCCCGGATTCGATACGGCATCTATGCACTCTAGAACTGTTGTGGCGAAGCAGACTCAACAAAGAAAGGATATTAAGATTCTGGTATAGGGGGGAGGGGGAAGTGGACTGAGAAAAGCTAAATATTTGAACTGCACAATTTTGTAAATGATGAGTGCTTGATAACTACCCGAGGAGCGTCTGCGGGGGCGAGGGGGACGCTGCTGCACCAACCGTGTTGGGAAGCATGGTTTTAGAAGGGAACTGGCACTCCCGCCTTTCCAATGTGTAGTGAAAAGCAGCAACCGCGTAACTATCGTCCCTGTAGCATGTCATAGCTCGCAAAGTTTTCATTTCTGAACGTTTTGTGGCTCGTGGAGTGGGTGTTGTGCAATAGGCAGTAGAGAAGTGCGAGCTTACTTGGCATCAAGACCGAGAAACTAAAATGTTCTTGGCATATTTTTGTTTTCACAAATATTTTGTACCACTAGGCTCAAGAATTGAGTGCAGGCCACTCATTTGAGCGTAACTGGAATGCAGCTTTGGGTATCGTCTCGCTGGGTCCAAATGCCCATAACCTAATTAAGTGTAGGTGTCCACCAAAAAGTGACGTACTATGCCTTCTTTCCCTCTGCAATTTTTTTTCCAGTTTGTGGAAGCCCTAACGAATAGATAAAAGAGAGGGCACATGTGATCATGTGCACCCCCTCCTGCTTGTGTTCAAGCTAGACAAGGCGTCAACTGCATATAGCATGTCTCAAGAATAAAACACTTGCTTCGTGATGCCCATGCATGGTCTTGCACAAACATCCAACATGTAGCAGACAAACTTACATAGCCAGCTAACAGCTCTGGGCAGATGGAGATATAGAATGAACAGTGCTTCCCGCTCAGCAGAAGCATGCAGGAATACCCAAACCACACAAGTGAGATGCTTGTCCCTGCCTCATTATGAACTTTACCCAACAGCCAGTTTGCTATGGCTTGCATGCCAAGAACACTCAACTCTCAGATTTAAAAGCGAATTTCAAAATCTGAATTTGGTGCATTTTTTTTGTTTAAACTAGTGTGCAAATATTAAAAAATTTCGAATAGCAATTTGAATAGATCATAATTATAAGAATGAATCAATTGGTGCATTTTGGAAGTTAATTATTCAAACCAGGTCAAATGTTAAGGATTCTAAATGGCATAAGGATCAAATAAGACCGTCATAGTATTTTTCTTGAATTACTTCGAAAAAAAAAAAAAGGAAAAGTCGTGAGTCGAGTCGCAACAAGTGTGACACTGGATGAGTTCATTTGGAGCGAGATTAAGAGTTTGAACTCAAAAATTTGGTGAGCCCAAGTGTAAGTGAACCTCTTGAGCGAATTTTTGAGTGGGCCCAAGTGAGCACTCGTGATTTTACCGAGAATGCTTGCCCCACCGATGATGCTACTTTGCAATAAAAGGAAATTGTCTGAACAGTTTTAATTTTGATAACTAATTGGTGACAAGTTTCTAACATAGCGGAGATCTATGGTTCACCAAGCTGGAACAGAATATTCGCCCCGACTGCTGCAATTTCTAAGCAGAAACTGCTGAATGATGGTATGGTATGTTTGGTCGTCCCATGAAGCTCAGGCTACGAGGGACTCCGGATTAAGACCGTGCTTGGATCTTTACCCTTCACTGACATTGCACAGCACGAGTTCCTTTTTCTGTTTTACCTCCATCGTAGTGCAGCTCCAGTGGGCGGGTTTGAACCTCGGTATTCCAGCTTAACATTTTCTCATAATTGTTTACAGCAATCACACTGGCACCTGTGATAGTTTCCTAACAAAAAGGCCTCAAGACAGGCTTCAAAGCTTTATTTAATGTTTGCAGAGGACACAGCTACTCAGGCATGAAAGATTCCAGCACACAACTTTGAAATTAGGTGATATGGGAGAGGGCTTGGATCAACAGAGGGCAAACTAAGTGCTAACTGAAGATTTATCCATGATGATCATTAGGTCTTAGTTTTTTTTTTTCTTTCATTCGATAGTGCAAAGAATAACACATGAAGCTGATGTGATGTATAATGCAAGCATGTCGATAGAAGCATACACTGGTTGCTCATGACACGTACACTATAACAAATGAGGCCAAGAAAAACTATAAAAAGAAATGATGTCTCTTCTTGCTCATGCCTGTGTGTTGCAAGCTCCAGACCAAGCATGCTACAGAGACCAACAAGGGTACTTCCAGAATGGAAAAAAAAAAAAAAAAAAAAGTGCATCTGAGTTTGACGAGGCCAGATTAAAACCTGCGCGACTGGAGGAAGGCCTGTCATCTTGTTTTCCTCTGATGGATACTCATGGATAGGAGCTAGAGGGTATGGCACTCCCAAGATGTGGTATCCCAGGAGAGCACCGATGAAACATAAGTGCGGCCGTAGATGGAGAAAGGGCAGGGCAGAGAGATCAAGCTGCAGATGCGAGCTGGTTGGCTCAAAACTCTCGGCGGTGGTACTTGTCTGGGTCAAAGTAGGACGTCACAACCACACGGTTGCTGAACTTTCGACCTGTCAAGCTCTGCTGCGCCTTCTGGCAGTCAATGACAGAGTTGAACTCGACATAGGCCTGGAAGAGTACAAAAAAAAATTTGTGACAGTGTAGAAAACATCACTAAACCATTAACCTGACCTACAGAAGAAAAAGGGGAGGAGGTGGGAAATCTTTTAAATGTGTTTTGTAGCCTTTAAGGTTTTTTTTTTACAATATGTTTCTGCTAATCTGTGCCTTTATCAACTGACAGGGCTCTAGGAATATTTTTCTTTACATTTAGACTAAATTCAATAGAAATGCACAGTCTTAATCGGTTGCTTTAGGCTGATTTCAAATATGTAATCACTTTCTGTAATGTGAATATTGTAAAAAAAATTTGACATTTTAACTCTTCCATTTACAAAAACAAGAAATAAATCACTAAACAAAAAACTATTAATGTGCGGCTAGCTAGTATAGAGAATAAAGAATTGAGTAGGAATGACTTTTTGAATTAAGGCCATATTTATTATTTTATAACTTATTGAACTTTAATGTAAGGAAAAATGATTAATGATCCATTTAAATTAAGGTGCTAAAAAAAATAGCAAGAAAAATGAAAAATCTGCTCCCAACATTGGATGGCATAATCACTCAGCAGCATGCTGCAATAAAAGTAGTTCCTTTACTTGCTCTAGATGTGGAGATATACTCCTTCTAAACAAGCAAGCTGTCAAAATTTTTTGTGAAATCGAGAAAACATGAACAGAGATGGGATTTACACAGCTCGTCTGCACCTTATAAAGTGGAATTAATGACCCACACCCTAGGGAGTAAACAAATTATGGTGTCACTCACTCAATGAAAAAGTTAACTTGTCGAAGGCCTGGCACATATTTCGAGCTATCCTTGGACGCAAGAAGCCGATTTCCCCTGCCCAAAGTATGGCCCTGAAATTGAACGTCTCCCCGGCAGAGTTAGCTATACAAGCAGGGAAGGTATTTTTTCCCCAACCTGAAAATGCGGATGCCTTGCCTGCGGACTCCTTCAGGTACATTAAACGAATACGACGTTCCCTTCACATTAGACGAACTGGAGGCAGCACTTTACGACTCCAATCACAATAGCGCCCCAGGACCGGACGGTATAAGCTACTCAACACTTCTGAACCTTCCCAAGTCACACAAACTTGCCCTGCTGAAAGAGATTAACAAATACTGGGCCGACGGTGATCTTCCTCTTGCTTGGAAGAAGTCAGTGGTAATACCAATTCCAAAACCTGGCAAGCCAAGTCGAGCATTACAAGACCTCAGGCCGATATTGCTGACGTCCAACCTTTGTAAGGTCATGGAACGTATGGCTCTAAGAAGACTTGAATGGTACTTAGACAAGTACAACGTCCTGTCTCCTATGCAAGTAGGTTTTCGTCGAGGGCTCTGCGCCCAAGATATTCTCAGAAGGCTTCATAACGACGTTCTCGCATACCCTAGCAGCGCACAGCTCCGAGTGGTTGTTGGGGTCGACGTCAAAAAGGCGTTTGATTCCGTGCCCCACTCGACCATACTTCGCCGGCTCCAGGAAGTGGGGATAGGCGGCAACCTGTACCGCTTCGTGAAAGCCTTTCTTGCAGAAAGAACCTTTTCAGTAATGGTTGGAGATACTCAGGGTGGTTGGCAACGCAACCAAACAGGTGTCCCCCAAGGCGCTGTCTTAACACCGGCTCTCTTCAATATAGCTATGTCAGGTCTCCCGCCAATGCTGTCGTTGATACCCGGTCTCAATTTCGCCGTGTATGCGGACGATACAACGCTGTGGACCAATTCAGGGTCCCCTGCAGAGCAAGAACAAGCCCTACAGGCAGGCCTCAATGCCGTCCATGAATACATCGAGAAGTGGGGAATGAAAACCTCTCCGGAAAAAACCGAGTACGTGGTTCTCATAAACGGCCCGCGGGTACGAGCCGAGGCAGAACGCAAACTTATCTCTCTTCATTTAGGGCACTCGGTTATTTGACGGAAACCAACAATCCGTATACTAGACATGCTTATTGACGAGGATGGAGGAGCCAAAAGCTGGCTTTATAACACGATGCTTAGCTGTCATCAGGCTTTACACCTAATGCGCCGCGTCTCTGCGCGTGGATGGGGAATCAAGGAGGTGGGGCTCCGTCAGATGGCATTAGCACTCATAACATCGAAAATCCTGTACGCATATCCGTACATGCGACTTAACGCGACACAACGCCTTCAGCTTGAGCGAATCAATCGCAAGGCGATGCGCTTAGTTACTGGTCTGCCACAGTACTGCCCAGTAGTAAACCTACACGCATGCAACAATATTAATGCCCTTCAGGATCTGGCAGAGCAGCAATCGCAAGCCCAGCGAGCCCGTCTCTCCACAACGGCGGCTGGCCGACAGATCCTGCAGGCATTAGGCTACAACGTTGACAATTTAGAGCCACTTTCGTCCGCCGCCCCACCATGGGAGTTGATTGACTTAGTAGATGGTATACCATTACCAAAGAATATGAGTTCGGCTAATCCTCAAAGGCGCAAAGCTGCCGCTAAACGTCATAGGAAGATGTCACACAAGCTAGCCCAGGAAGGAACTATCCAACTATACACAGACGCCGCTCAGTTTCAACACTGCGCAGCTATAGCTTGTCACGACTCTGTGTCAGGTACCTCGGTAGTTCAACGGCTTTCCGAGGAACACACTGTTACCAATCTCGAACTCATTGCCATACGACTTGCCATTACTTGAATAGTAGCAAGACAGGATCGGGCTCTGTGCACCTACCATGTTTACACAGATTCACAAGCAGCGTACACTGCATGCCGCGCAGGGGGAGCAGACTATGCCATTCTGAACACTATTCGAACACAAGCCCGTCGCCTGAGAGAGGAGGGCTACACCTTAATAATCAAATGGATTCCTGCACACGAAGGAATCACTGGAAACGAAAAGGCACACCAGGCAGCGCGCGCAGCAGCTCTTTCCGCACCTTTGCCTGGATCCACATTTGTTTCCGCTTCGTGGCCCCTTGAGGACGTTACGCATCCGTCGTCGCCTCATATGGACAGGGCAGAGACATGGCATCAAGCACAACGCTATCGTCGAAGCATACTCCAGCACTTCGTCAACCCTGAGCAACTATATCGCCGCCCCGATAGCTCATTCCGGAGAGTGGAGGCAGTACTCCTTCGCCGAGCCCAAACTGGTCAGCTTCTGTCACCCGCGAAGCTGCACCTCATAAACCCGCAGGTATACCCTTCTCCTCAGTGCCCGACATGCCCGGCCAGAGGCACGGCCGAACATCTCCTGTGGAGCTGCCCTACTTTTGACGCAGTACAAGAGAGAGCACTCAAGTCCCTGGGCGGGCTTCAACCTGCAACCCTGCAGGCATGGGTCGATCCCCCATCGCACATCGGGCTATCAGACGCAACCCGGCTCTGGCGAACTTTTCTTTCTTACTTCAAGGAAGAAGAAGGACCAGGCCATTACTTCGCGGAGTCGACCTCGGGACGGCCCTACCTCGAGGAAAGAAGTGGACACCGGTCCCTCATATCTATCCCAACCTTCACCCCCACCCATACCCTCACCCCACCTTTAACCGCTCCCCCACCCCTACATCCATGAAGCAACTTAGTTCTGCCGCAAGGTAAACGCCTACCGTAAGCAGAAATAAAGACATAATAATAATAATAATAATAAAAAAAAATTATGTAGGAGATGGGATGTAGATTTCCAAAATGTCATTTTCAAAAAGGTTGCTTTTCGTGATTATCGGCTCATCAAGAGCCCTGCCCCCTTAAAGGAGGCACTTTTTACGTAAAGTGAGTGGAATTCTTTAGCACATCAACCAAAGTTACATTTTTTCTCCCCCAGTATAGACAAGGTGGCATTCACTTTACTACATATTGATAGCAAATGTTAACCATGTTAACGAGTGTGGAGGGCCAGCAAAGACATGCAGAAAAGAAAAGAGTCACCTTTCCACACCCGGGCACCTCGACACCATCTATTGGGCGTGGAATCTCGATACTCTTGACGACACCGTACTTGTTGCACTCTTCGTGGATGTCTTCAAGGATGTCCTCATACTCCTCCTCATCCTTGAGCTCTTCTGGGCACACAAGGTTCATGAGGCAGAGCACCTCCGTGGGAGGGCCTGCACCTCCCTGCAGCTGCAGACCAGGAACCTGAATCTGCACTGGGGCTTGCTGCAGAAAAGGGAGACAGAAGGGCATCAACAGCTTTTCTGGAAGGAAGGGAGGGGGGGCTGCAAAAAGCAATAAGCACCGAACTACTCACATTCATTTGACTGTTCTTTGCACCAACACTCGCTCTTTGTACAATCAGTTTTTTATCGCCAAGCTGCATTCCATTGAGTCCCATGATAGCCTGTAGTGTGAGGAGAAAAAAAAAACTTCACCACAGGGCCAACCTGCTGCAAAAATGAATCGTAATTATAAAGCATCTTCCTTCTTAATGCTTGCCTCATTATTAATGTACAAAGCATTTTCGAAGCAGCTGACATGACACTTCGGCACATTTAGTCAATGAAGGTCAAGCAGCTATCATTTTGGTCATCTAATGCTCACTGTTTCCCGGATCATTTATTTATAAGTATTCTGTACACATACATGCCCAAAACGTCATTGAATCAAGGTTTTGCTACAGAGGGGTTCTAGAGGCAACACAGCAGCAAATGAACAGAGCATAAATGCAGTACTGTATGCACCGTTAACTTTTAAACCACAGGCTGCAACACACACACACACACACACACACACACACACACACACACACACACACACACACACACACACACACACACACACACACACACACACACACACACACACACACACACACACACACACACACACACACACACACAAAAAAAATATTCCAGGACATGGCTACTGCAATGTTAAGAAAGGCAGAAGGAATTTCAAGGTCGTACATCACAACTATGTGTTCCGAATATTGCTTGCCTGAGTGTGCTGTGCTTCTCTTCATGTCCAAGCATGCACATATATAAATGCTATCAGAGCATATACAAGAAGTGTTTGTAATCTTTTAGTGCGCTCTTCAAAAAAGCACGAAAGGGTATGGCAATCCTTTGTGTTTCCTCAGGGGCCTCTACTTTCACATACCTGGTGTTTAAAAAATGGCTGGTATTTAGCAATAACCAAAATGAGCATCACTAATTTGGCACTCCAGCTTGCCTTGCTTGGATTGTCAACACTTAAGCAGTTTTTTCCAGTAACTAGCACAAGGTCTCCCTGGCTCCTATTACAATGGAATAGAAGCCAAGGAGGGTGAATTCTTTCCGAAGAGTAAATGCACTCTAAACACACACACACACACGCACACACAAAGTACAAAAAAGCTAACACAAAGCTGCAGTACACACCTGATCTGTTGTGGAAACCTCAACATACTCGCAAAACGCGTAACCCTTGGAGAGTCCAGTAGCGCTGTCTTTCACAAGATTGAATGCACGCAGCTGTCCGAATGACATCAAAAGCTCCCTCACCTGTGGGAAGGCAAAAGTAGCAAGGCAATGAGCGAGAAACAAAATGCATGCACTGCAAAGGGCTGAACAATGCTCCGCAAACAATGCACAATGCCGCACCAGGATGGACAAGAAAACACTGCTTTGCCCCCAAAAAGTGGTCATCACATATAAATTGCCCGATTCGAGTATTTCGCAGAGGGCACGAAAGGCAGACAATGCTCACAAAAACAAACTGAAGCCCAGCACAACGCAAGGCCCTCATTGCAAGAATGCAAATATAATACAATAGGCCCAGATTAGCCAACTTCTGTGCTGTTCAAGTAGAACTGCACAAGCTATGTTCTGGACAAATATACTGGATTATTTTTATATCTACTACAGAGTAAATCCTCCACATTTACAAACAACCTACTCTGGTTCAGGGCCAAAAGCAGTGCTTTCTTGACAAGAAACCAGCTACCACGTCAAGGCCAAAGAATACCCATACAGAGAAAATATTGCCAGGTGGGTGTCACGCAGCTAGGAGCATTGCAACCAAGTGTTCCAGTGAAACAAGGCTAGTTAGGTACTTGCTGACACTTCTTCATGCAAGTACAAAAAGGATACTTGCAAGAAAAAAGTTCCCCTTTAGAAGGTACTGTCAAAGCCAATTAATCAGTGACAGAAGTTAAGAGAACTGGTATTTCAAAGAGTAGTTAGTTGAAACTATCACCCGTCACAATGAAATGAGCATTAATGAAGTTCCCATCCCTCTACAGAAGCTGCCAATCCTGCTCAGTTTCCTTTTATGAATGACGTACAGTCGTGCCTTGTTAATACCAACACTTTGGCTCCTCGGCAACTGTCCATGATGCAAATGTGTAGCAATGAATGGTAAAAATCTTATGTGCATCTATAATCAGGAAAGGAAAATCATATCCGATTAAGTGAGGTTGAAATTACAAGGCAATTCTGGAAACCACGAGCCCACTACCCGGGTCACTATTATACTTTAAATCTTGTGGTACAACACGGCACATCTAGTTGTCTATGACAAGCTTGATTATGATATGTAATGGATAATGAATTCTACGACAACTGCTTAAATCACATGAACCATTGCTGAATATCAGCACTTAGTCAGTTGGAAGCTGCTAAATGTAACCTTTTACGTGACAAAAGAACTTTCTTCAGACTCATTCATGATACTGAAAATAGCAAGGTCATCTCATCGGCTCAGCAACTTCACACTGTAAAGCATGAAACCATTAAAGAAAAAGGCCATCACTCAGTCATTTCCACCATTCAATTGCATTCCTTTGTCTCGCACAAATATGCTGAGAACAAAACATCTGTATGGAGCAGTAGAGATTTTACTCTCATTGCTGTCCATATTAATGCAACAAAGGCACATAGGCCCTAACAGGCTCTATGCATTTTAGAGTTGTTCATTGTTCTGTACAGCAAGTTTCCATATTGAGACAAAATACATTGGAACCAAGATTGGCCTCCATATACACACTGCCCATAACTTGAGCTGTCCATATTAATGGTGGTAACATCAACGAGGCACGACTGTTAATTGCAAGCCAAATGCTTTATGTCAAAAAGTGAAAGCAGAATGCTCACAAGTGACGAAATCTGCGTTTACCACCCTTAATAGAGTTCCAGCAAGTAGATATCGGGCTGTGTACACAACATGCAGTTTCCAGAAAATAACATGGTTTCTAGGATATACAGTCAAGCTCTGATCATACAAATTTCAAAGGTGACTGCAAATTAGTTCAATGTATAACTGCAGCGACACACTGCCCACCCAATGTGCTGCAAGCAAACCCCCCCTAAAAGGCCTAATCTTATTAATCTTAACCTTATCTTAATCTTAAAAAGGCCTAATCTGCTTTGCATAAAAGTCACAGTGGACTGTTCATTGGAGGCAGCCCCATTATCAATAAGACTGCTTAATCATGTTGCCAGTGGACTATGAACAGAATAACTGCTGATTAAAACTAAGCTAGAGTTGGTAAATTGAATGCCTTCAAGCAGATTGTCAATTCAAGTAACAGACACAGTGAGGTTATAGTTAGGTTTGCTTCACCGCACGACTACAACCTGGTGCAGAACATGATCACTGAAGATCAAGTGTGTTGTGTTGGGTTTTATGGCACATAAGCAGCTGACACTATCATGTACCAAACAGAAGGTTGAAATGCTGCTTGTGTTAAAAACAGACTAAGGCTTTTGCCATCTAGGGTTTGTTAAAGACCTTTGCTTCTTTTATTAGCCTAAAAATACAAAAGCAATTAACAACATTTTAACCAAAGATAAATGCTGGGTGAAAAGTACTTCGATAAAACATGGTGCTGGGCTAGTTGAAGATTCATACTTGGAACCAAGACAGCGCAAAAAAGGACAACTACAGAAGAGGACAACACGACAGAAAGAAAGAGTTCTTTGTGTCGTGTCCTTGTCTGTGTAGTTGCCAAGTTACCAAGTGTAGTTGTCCTTTTTGTGCAGCCTTCATTCCAAGTATTGGATAAAAAGGGATGTGCTCACTGTAAAAGAGTAAAATGCTTTTTCCTAGAAAATAAAATGCGGCCTCTGAGAGCTGATCTCCATGTTTTGCACAGGAGCTCGTCTTGTTATGCCAGTAATAAGTTGTGTGTAAGGTATGCGTACTGTGCAAGAAGAAGTTATGGTGTGTACATAATTTCTCCCAACATGCGCTTTCTCAAGTTATGGCGTGGCTGCATGCCTTGAGAGTCGAAGGCCACGCAGGTGACCGATGCCATGCAAAAGAAGTGCTAGGAGAGATTTATTAGGAGAAGCTTCATTTGCAGGGGCACAGCATGCAGTTCGGTATATTAAATAATTTGGTTTGGTCTGGTTTGTGGTGCTTAACGTCCCAAAGCGACTCAGGCTATGAGACTCAGTAGTGGAGGGCTCCAGAAATTTCGACCACTTGGGGTTCTTAAACGCGCACCGACATTGCACAGCACACAGGCACTTTGCTTTTCGCCTCCATCGCAAAGCAGCCACTGTGGCGGTATATCAAATGACAGAAAAAATTGCACTTCAATAAACTGCGTGACTAATTCTAAATATCCAAGCTTGACTGTACTTTGAAACCCTAAAGGAAGCAGTGATGGCGGGGGAATGAATGCGACAAGGCCAGTTTCGCAAAGAGAACAGGGCTATTAAAAAATAAGGGTGCAAATACTCGCCTGCTTCATGACCCCACCTGGCATTCAGGCGAATGAAATTTTATTTTAGTCGCTGCCCCCCTAAAAAAACTTTTGCAGCTACGAAAGCCCCAGAGAGTTTTGCTTGGCTACGTTATTACAGATTGCCGAAGCATCATTAAAAAAAAAAAATACTTGCAAAGTACAAATATGGATGGCATCTACACTTATGACAAGTGTAGTGTTCCAGAAATGTGAGACACAAGACAGAGTGCTACTAATGCGGCAATGTGCCATTGAGGCTATCAGACAGACAGACACACACACACACACACGTCCCCTGCCCTCTGTATGCCTCCAGAGTCCCGGTCCTGGGAAAGCGATTGGAGACAGTAAATCTGAAGAGAGATACATGTGCGTACAATAAAGCACTACAGCCAACACTAGCAGAAAAACCATTAATTGGCAGAAAGCTGAGAATGCACACATGTCCGCAATGCCCCAATGTAAGGGGTGTGCGAATATCTAAAAATTGTGAAGAATGAATCAGGCGTCCTTCCATTCAATTATTGTTAACGAATTAAACAGTAAACAATGAGTGCTGAAAATATTTCAAAACAAATCAAACAAGTTCCTAAGTATTCGAATCGTCTTCAAATAATTGGCAGGAGGATCGAATAAGGGGCTGCCAGACTTTTCGGCGCTGGCTGTTCCCAGGAATTCCCGGGTTGCACTTAAATCTGCTTAGGTGCAGTAATGCGAAAGCACGGAGACTTCTGTCACGCCGCCTCGTGGATTTGCCCAACACTACGCTAGTGAACCTTGGCAGCACTCTGCCAGATGGCGTATATGTATGGTGTATTACCTAGGTTAAAGGGACATTGAAGACAATTTTCATGTTAGCAGAACCAGATAGTACAATATTTCGTGACACTGCTGTCACTTGCCCGGCAGCAAAAGATGCATTTATTGATGACATATTGCGATAAGAAGTTGAGCAGTTTTCTTTTTCCCTGCCGGTTGAAATCAAACAGTTAAACCCAACTACATAGTTGAATAAAATGACGCCGACCATGATGTAATAGAGACTCCATGATTGCTGGCCCGCGGCGAGCGGTGTGATCTAGTAGCAGCCGATATGAAAGCATGAAAGCTACTGCCGGTCGCTTGCACCAGCTATGAATCCAGTTTCTGAATCAGACAACGACTGAAGTTCTCGCAGCGACCACTGCCCCACACTTCGATGGCTTTTGCGGGCTGAAGCGCGTGGCGAAACATGATCTTCCTAAGAGCACTTAGCTGCTTAAGCTGAATGTCAAAAACAAAACTATGACAGTACACCTGCGCCTGAACATCACCGAAACTAAAAACAAGGCCGCCTGTGACGCCGCCAAGTATGTTTCTCCAAGCACTGTCCCATTTAGATTGCCTTTTCGCAATCGTCTCCACGTGATAAAAGCATGTTATGTTGGAGACAAAACCTACTACTCGATTAAAACCTGCAGCGTAATTAAAATTTGTCAGCCTCAGAGATTTATTGTGCATCACGAGACTCACAGTTGCGAGCTTCGGCCATTTCGGTTGTAGCGGCAGTACCTGTATCTCTATTTTTGCTCTTTTCTACCTTGCTAGAACTTTGTTTTTAGCAACAGTGGTCTCTGTGCTCAGGAACTGGTATTTCATCGATGCAAACCCACTTAACTTTTCTCTTCAGTGTCCCTTTAGATGGAGCGCTGCAGATGGAACTCCATGAAGACAGCGATATTCACAGCACAGCGCGAGAATGAGCTGCAGCTTTACTTGGGGCATGATTGGTTATGGGTATGTCCTCTCGCGCCTGGGCAAAGCTGACCTGTTTATTCTGGCGAGGGTTCGAAACCCAGTGGTGGAAATTTTTTTTCTTCATTGACAGTTGGCGCGGACGTGCTCTATCCACAGATCCTGTTCACGCCACTCATGAGCCAAGAAATGCCTTCGCATTAAAACAGGACCCACACAGATGCCTCATACCAATAAGTATGGGCAGCATCAAGGGTTCAACACCAGAATGCTGTCATTCCCTGCAAGCCCTTGCAAACCCTTGATGCTTATTTTGGAAGTCATGGCGCATATAAAACTGACATCTGCATTTGTCCCGAGGTGTGTCTCTTTTATTCTCTCCCATGATAAAACAAAATTAATTTGCCTCTAACTTTGCCAGAAGTCAGAGTTAGCATAAAGACTGTGTTGCGACTCTTAGTGGAGACAAGAGATGAGTATTGACAGCTACAGCTTTCACTCGAAGTTACAGCACCGTACCACAGCACCACTGCTGGTGCCTGAATTTTGCACAACTGCCTGTCCTGTACAAACACTCACACATGTAGCAAATATTAACACAAAATTTGATTTGCTGCACATTTTGCACAATCTGTATTCAATTTTGTTCAGAAAAGTACCCTTCGCACACCCCTACCCAATGTGCATGTTCCGTTCTTTTACTTAAACTAAGTTCTCGTGGCAAGTGCCCTCACCCAAAAGCCACAGACATTTGCCTTCTAGGGAACTGTACTCCCCTATGCGACTGAAACGTGGAGGCTAACAAAAAGGGTTCTACTTAAATTGAAGACAACACAGATGGCACGGAAGATGGTAGCCGCAATATTAACACTGGGCATTTCAAGAGAAAAGAAGCGTGCAGAGTGGGTTAGAAAAATAATTTTAGTTGATGACATTCTGAGGTAAATCAAGAAGAAGAAATGAGCATGGGCAGGGCATGTAGTGCGAAGAGAAGATGATCGATGGTTGAAAAGGGTAACAAGGGTAAGCAGGGGGCGGCAGAAAGTTAGGTGGGTGGATGAGGTTAAGTTTGCAGAGGCGAAGTGGGTGCAGCTAGCCCAGGACCGGGTTAATTGGAGGAATATGGGACAGGCTTTCACCCCGCAGTGGGTGCCCGGCTGATGATGATGATAAGCCTGAATTTCCCTGGGTCACAAGCGGACCACGTCAACCCAGCCAAAGGGCCTCGCAACTCGTGGCCAATTCTAAAGGCAAGCTGCTGGAACAAACAGAGGGCAGGTTCAGTGTAGTTCAGAGAAAACCGTGCGACAATTCATTTCAAAGGGCAGCAGTCCAAACTCCTGCCTGGCAACTATGACGGCAGCGCTGCTCGGGAGCACCGCCACCGACGATGCCATTACCGTCGCCTTTTTTTTTTTTCTCCTGCAAGAGGCCGTCCCCGACGAGAGCATAGCTTAAACTTGCCTGCCAGGGGCCTCACAATTAGTGGCGGGGGGGAGAGCAAGTTGTGTGCGATTCTCGAGATTTGGTTTATCAACTACGCAGAGGTAATCACCCTCCCAACCTTTGCTACGAATCCAAAAAAGAATGGGGAAGGAAAAAAAGAGAAAAAAAGAAGGAGGTGAATGAGTACAGAGTTTCTTCAACCATGGCTCTAGCACTGCCAAGCTAAGGCCACATAAACACACATACACAATGAAGACATGCACCACAAAATTGGAAATCCTCGCACATCACAGATAGCTAATGCTGCACTAATGCTTCACAGTTCTACAACCAATTTATAATTAACTCTTCATTGTTCAGCGATGTGCCCAATGAACAAAATACTGCTTGGACACTTTTTCATCGTGTTCCAAATCATGACTGAGAACAATGTGGGCACCATTAAGAAGGCCCAAATGACTGACTGCAAGGAACCATTTACAACCCTACATGTGTGTCTGTCCTTTTCACAGGACCTGACAAGTACTATGGGCCACTGGTTAGCAGAAGGAATAGCCTTGCGAAAATAATGTGGGAACTTTTGGTTTTAATCAGAAAAGAAATGAACTACAATTAAACAGCAGGCCTAACAAGGTGACATGAGTAAGCAGTCAAACCTTCTGCTACCCATCAGACGTACTTCAATGCAGATAGCATCAGGTCAATCCAAGCTTCCAATCCAACAAAACTACATAACCCCACATGGTTGAGCCTTTCATACTTACATATCCATGTTCCCAAGGTAGGGAAATTTGGCAACGTAAGAATGGAAAATGGACTTACAATCACTCACAAGACAAAGTCTTTGGTCCAAGCATTAATCAATACAAGGTTACAAATTGTTTACTGCAATCAGACACCACAAAAGGCAGGCAAAGAAGATAAAATTTCAGGAACAGCAAGAATGAGTGAATAACGAAATGGATTGCATGAGACAAAGCTGGGCCGGAACTCTGGCAAGCACAAATTCGGAGCATGCAGAATGACAAAGCAGGCGAGATATCGCAGTGTAAATTTAGTGCCATTTTTTTCCCGCTGGTAGAAAACAATAAAAAATTCATGCCAACAAGGTGGCAAGAGCTGACATCACAGAGTTGGTGCCCAGCTTTAAAAGGGGAACAGGAAACTAACAACACAAGAATGCACACACAAAATGGGAGAAAGTGAAAAAAAAACTGATGGCCACCATACCTGGTCTTCATTTAGATAGTTCGGCAATCCCCCAATGAATATTTTATGAGGAGAGTCCTGCACTACTGTTGAAATAACACCTGAAAGAGAACCCAAATCCAGTTGTCTCCCGCCCTCACCCACCAAAGAGTTCCTGGGGAAGAACAAAAGGGGGCAAAAGGCACTAGGGAGAAAGAAAAGGAAAGGGAAAGAAATCGGGGAAAAAAAAAAAAGAAAAAGAAAGAAAGACATGCGGCCACGGGCGACACTTTGGCTAGACAGACATCAATCCTGTTAGGACCAGCTAAATCTAACACCAATACAATGAAAACCAATACTGCTGGCCTGTCTCTTTTGCCAGCCACACTGACTGGTCACCGTTAGTTAAAAAAGCAAAGCCGAAAACAAAATGCAAAAGACTGCAAGAGTTCTTTAACAACAGCTGCCTAGATTAAAACAAGACCAGCAAGAGCATTCGCCATGCCAACGACTCTTCTCGCGAAATAACCGCTCTAAGGCATCTCAATCCCGCCGAGGCAAGGAGTACACGCAGAAGAGGCCTTGAGCACCAGCTGAAACTTGCCAGATGCCTTTCAGTGCTTTAAAAGTATTGTAATATGCCATGGCTGCAAGTAAAATGTGGTGGGAAAAAATAAAGAGATATCCAAGTGAGAGGGAGAGAAAAAGAATGCGTCTGCCCAGAGACTCCACTGATGCGGGGCTCGGACACCTGAAGGCTTCTAATGCCCCTTTTTTACCTAAAACTGCGCAGGAAAAAAAGGAGAAAAAGAAAATTTCAATTTTAAAATGAATTGAGACAAACTATGACATAAACTGAACGCTGAGCAAAACATTAGAAAAAAAAAAAATCAGATTTACCGCGACTGCGACAACCCTGTCAACACTGGGCTGACTGTCTGTCAAAGTGCTTAGACCATTAGACCAAACGCTAAAGAAATAGAGCTACGTCCATCACTCAAGTGTTTCACAATAACTTGCAGTCACAGCCAACTAACTACACAGAGATAATCACAGCTCATAGCTAAACTGCAGGATAATTAAAACTGATTACGGCACTAGCATAAGGAACTTACGCGGATTGACACATTACTACTTGGCATCTTGAACACAGTTTTTGAAGACCAATGTACTTGATTTCAAGCTCACAGCATGCAAAATCCTAACATTGACTCAGTTTGACTCAAAAATGTGCAATAAAGCCTTCCTGGATCAACATATTAACAGAAACCGACCACCCACACAATTTCCCAGATTGCACACACACCACTGTATGCCCAAAGTGCACGACGGACATGCGCGAAAGCAGAAAACATGCTGAGGAAAAAGAGGAAGGGAAGAAAAGCCCTCGCTGCTTTGTTCCTCTGTCACCCAAATAAAACCAATCCAGGCAATCACATCCAAAGACCACATTCAGCCTAGAGCACCTCACTTCCCTAAGAACACCATTTTCCATGCTGCCATACTGATAAAAAAAAAAAGTCAGATCCCATGCTCTCGCAACTATGAAGATGCGTCAAGGTCTCCTGGTGATGCGACAGAATGCTGCGACAGAATGCAATTACAGTAGGCTACTTAGTTGTCTGCTTTTACTAATACAGCAGAACCCCTTTAAAAGTCATCCAAACCAGCAAAATTCCTTACTATATCAATTGTTGGTGATGAGTCCTGAAGATGCCTGGTAATTAAATGGCTACTTATTAAACACATCTTGTTGCTTCATTAAAAAAAAAAAAAAAAGCGCCTCTAAAATACCTTTCATTTTTCCCTTATGGTGTAGCTGTAACTTTTTTCCCTCTACTTCTTGTCATTGCTGCCTCGTGGTATGAATGTTCAGCAGTTTCTTCCCTTCCCTATTTCTCGCTGCACTTTTACTCTCTTTTACTTTCTGAACGAACTGTGCTGCTTTCTTTCTATGTCTGTAGCTAGGTTGTTTTTTTTTGCCCCCTACGTGCTGCATGCTTTCCCTCACGGCTCCAAGGCCTGCGTAAGGTTGGCTTCTCCTCAGTGCTGAAAAGCCTAGTGGTAAAGCCATAAAAGAAAATGCCCGACGTTAATACTTTTATTATTATCATTTTTTTTTTCCCGATAAGGAAATATTTGCCTCTCGATCCTACGTAATGCGCCTGCGGAGATGCCAGTTCGTGGGAAGTACATCGCCGTGGCTGGGCGCGCTTTACTATACTAACAGATTTTTATGAAACATGTTTACTATAAAGGGGCAAATATGTACGGAAGATGAACTGGGACTTGTTTCAATTCACTATACCAGAGTTTCCAGTAGCTGGTTTCTACTGTACCAATCAATGTAATGGTGAACTGGCAAAAATGATGTTCTGAATGATTAAAAAAGCTGCCAACGAAGATTTTAACATTTGTTAGTTACTGTTGTACAGCGGCTCCTGAATTCTTCAATCTATTACACCCATTTGTGCGCACAACTTGGATGTCTTATTGAAAAACTACCTTCCCATGCTTGAAAAACCACACAGCAGGTTTGGTCAAGTAAGTGTCAGAGAGGGAGCCACACTTTCCAAAGCAGGCGCACAAAATCTGTGGAGCTCGTCATCCGTACTGTCTAAGGAAAGCGACATGGTCTCTCGAGACGACTGATTTTTCAACACTTACCAGTAATGGCGCAATGCAAAATTCTGATACCTACCCCCCCCCCCCCCCCCCTCAACTCTTGCACTATATCCGATCTTCCATCAGTGGCTAGAACGAAACTATGCCCTGTGCACGCTCTTCATTGTTGACTTAACCTCAGAGGTTGAAGGGGGCGGCGCGCGGCGTCGTTTCAGTCGATGGAATGGAATCATTACAGACTCGGTATTCTGTACCAGCTTTTTACCACAATCAAGTGAACAGACAATGCTTTAACGGCGTATGTGCCATGATGCTATCCATCAGTAAATGTCACAAGGAAGTTGTGAGGCGTAAGTTATTTTGGCACTGAAATACTATCTTCACTCATTCAAAAGTACCCCCACTTCTATGTGGTGGCAAAAGCTTCTAATTTATACTCAGATTGTCAATGCTGCAGTTGTGCTATTTTATTTATTTACAGATACCTTCCCAGGGTAGAATTGAAATTCTTTGCAATCATGTACTTCAATCCAAAATTTATTGACAATCAAGTCGCAATAATAAGTTATAAGAGAAAAGTTACACAAAGGCCACTTTTCACCACTTTCAAATGTGAGCGTAACTCCACAAAGTAGAAAAAGAGAGCTATGTTCAAAGACTGTCATAAGAACGAGAACTTTTTGGACCTTGCACCCTCCAGCAATTATATCCAGCTCTTCCAAAGTACGTTGACACTGTCATCAGGAGGCTTACACTAGAACTCTTGCTTTGTATGCAGATGTTTTCGCTTTTTTTTTTTTTATGAACTTTTTGGCCTCTTGTTTGATGAATTCGACAGGTTTTAATAAATGATAAACGAGATTACAAATGTGGCACAAAGCTGCAACTCACCAAAGCATTGGTATACGCGCACCTTATTGGCACAGCTGGTGTTCCAGTTTAAACTGCGCTGAAACTAAGGCAGAACCTACTGCAGCCATTACAAAGTAGGAAACAATGTTCTCCATAAGGCTCTTGGTGGAGAATCTGGGACAGAGAACTATCAATGCGATAAAACTAGGCAAGTACTGGCCTTGTCTTGCTGCTGGCGTGGATGCTAGGAGCAGTCGTAGATATGCATTCTATGATTTAAGCTGAAAAACTGGTTAAATTTATCCAATAAACCAATGCCAATCAACCCGAGCTGAATCTCTGTTATGAAGTCCATGACACAAAGAGTAACCTTACCCTGCACTTTCTCCAGGTTTTAGGAAACCTGCTTTGATATTTTTAAATTTTAGCTAGACATGAGCTCTTACACTATGTGACACTAAACAATCTGCACAACAAAATTTTGCGGCAGTCTTGAAATTACTGCACTGCTTTCGTGTGTGCCAGTTTTATATCCCGATATTTTGTCGCAGCATTGCTTAAGGGGGGACACGGGTCTTAAAACGCAATGCTTGGCAATTTTAACAAATAGCAAGAAATGTGAGCAAAACTAAAATGGATTCCACGATATAAGCTTGAGTCTACAGAGGTGCCTCGGTTGACGTAGTCTGTCACTGAAACCTACAAAAGATGCTCTTCAACCCCATGCAAGTCGCCAAACCAGGTTGCATGAGAACACAGCTAGACAAGGTTCCTTTCCAATTTTCTAATGTGTCAGAAAAAAAAAAAAAAAATCCTTAGGAGGTGCTGCAGCCACTGAATGACAGACGAACATTAACTTCCAAACAACAAGACTTCACTCGTTTGCGGTGCAAAAACTAGAGCCCTAGCTACTGTATCTGCTCCAACAGCTACCCCAGAGCGTTACTTTTTCTATAAGAAAAGACAATGAGGAGAGAAAAGACGAAGGAAAGGAGGGACAGCTCAGTGCTGCAGAGAGAGAGTAGGTACTCACCTGGGACAGCCACAGAGGGCGTCTCAGACATGCCAGGCATGGGCTGGTAATCGTGTGGCCGCCTGATCTTCAAGCTCTGTCCCTTGAAGTTGATGCCATCAAATGCCATAGCTTGAGTTGTTTCGTCAATTGATCGGAACTGAATGGAGCGAGGAAAAGAACACATTTGCTTGAAGCCACTGATGCACATGCGACTGTCTCATCCCGACGAAAAACATTTGTACACAGTTCAACCAGCACTTACTAGCCACCTCGCCAATCTGCCCCACTGGGAGATTTACCCAGGAGTTACCCAACGGACTGACCCGCCGAACTCCAGCGGCTTTTAAAATATACCAGGAACCTCGCATGCAAAAAGGGAATCATGAAGAGACACAGCCCGCTGTAGAGTAAAACAGTCTGCTGCAAACAAGATCAAACATTAGAAATTTTTGCTATGCATGCCAACGGAGGGGGGAGGGTGTCTACTAAACTTGCAGGCAGTTTCTAATGAGTCCTTTTTCACGAACCTAGTAGTAGCAGGCATTGCCAGCTCCAAAAACCCCGTCGCAGTAGTTTTGCGAAGAGTGTGGTTCAAACTGTTGGACATTCACCAGTAGCAGATGTAGGAGGATTACGCTGTACACCGATAAGAGGAATTCAGTTCTAGTTTCAGTTTCAAATCATCTTTGCCGATGAGACCCACTAATGTCGCACGTATCCCCATGTGTCAAATACAAAAAGTCCCCCTTTCTTGATGTCCCACGCAGCACGAAAATTTGGAAATATAAAAGTGCAAAAACGTTTGCAATATCTCTTGGGCTTCAACAGCCTCATGACTTAATTTAAGCACACAATATTTCCAACTTTAAACTGTGCATCGCATAAAGGCTGGCCTAGCTAACTCGAAACATACATGCAAGCAACTGCAACAGCAAACATAAGACGCAACAAACTGTCACAGCAGCTTTGGCTTGATTCGGCTTTGATCGGCTACTTGGCCAATGATGCCGATCTTGCTAGTGCGGCCGCTGATGGTGATGGTAGCAATTACGATGCAGCTGCAGGTCTCACGGTGACAGTTTCGTAAAAAGTATTCTTGCCGGCAAAACCAAGTTATTGGGAAATATAGGGGCAGCAGTCGTACAATGGGAAAGCTCGGTAAAAAAATCAGATTCGGGAGGACTGGCAGGTATGGTATTGTGAGCACTGTGTGGCGCTTCATCTTCCACACTGCTGAACGTGCTGCTTCATCTTCATCCTGCTCCCTCTTGTAGATACCCATCGTCATCGCGGAGTGTGTTTGGCTGCAGTGTGCGACCAAGGCTTCAGGTCTGTAATAAAGCCTGATTCCCCAAGTCCGACCTTCGCGTTACCTTACACGTGGTGGAGGTGCGCCTTGATTTCCCCGCTGCTTCGTCACCTGCATCCACCTGGAGCTTCGTTCTGGCCGCCGTTTGACCCCGACCACCATCGTCATGACACAAGAGGGCCACTCCGCTATTCCGGCTGCTACCAACTCGACTCCAGCTCCCCTTGCCACTTGGACTGTCAGTAGCCGTCAGCGCGACCCGCAGATGTTCGCCGGTCTCCGCGGCGACGACGCTGATGACTGGCTCGACAGCTACGACCGGGTCAGTGCTTTCAACCGATGGGACGATTCTCTTAAATTAATTAATGTGTCCTTTTATTTGACGGATGTGGCCAAAACGTGGTTTCTAAATCATGAGTCGACGATTCCGGACTGGGCTACCTTTAAACAAAAGTTACGCCAGATTTTCTGCGCTCCTACTGTTCGCACGGAGTCCGCCAAGAAGAAGCTAGAAGCCCGACTTCAGCGGCCTAATGAGACCTACACCTCTTATATAGAAGATGTACTTTCACTTTGTCGGCGCATCAATGACACAATGCCAGAGGCCGAGCGGGTTCGGCACGTCCTTAAAGGTATTGGGCCACTCGCCTACAACGCCCTGGCCGTGCAGAACCCTACCACAATCGATGCCATCATATCCACTTGTCAACGCCTTGACGAACTACAGTCAATACGCCTGCAGCCTGATCCCACTTCATTTGGTTTCACTGCCGAAGCTGACCTCCGTGTGCTTATTCGCGAATTAATTCGTGAAGAGCTCTCGGCTCAAGGTAATTTGTGCCGCCCTGCATCTGAGCCACATAATTCAAGTGCCGGCCTGCGTAGCATTGTTAAAGAAGAGCTGGCCTCAATGACCTATTCCCCGCCAACATCGGTCGCTCCTACCATTTGTCAGGTGCCAACGTACGCCCAGATCACGTCCTTGCCGCCCGCAGTTGGAGCGCCTACGCCACCGGCGCCTACCACTGCTCATGTCGCTGCATTGGCACCACCTGCCGCAGCGCCGACATACTACCCCAACTGGCGCCCAGCCCGCCCTGTGTGTTATTACTGCGGGTACCGAGGCCACATTTCCCGCTTCTGTCGTCGCAGGCTCCAGAATGAACGCCGCGGCTACGAATCATTTGAAGCAGACTACCCTCCTCGCTTTTCCGGCTCTAACCACCGTTCATTCCCCGATTATCCCCGACGTTCATCACCCCCGCCAGAAAGCCCCGCTCTGCCTGCTGGTTACAGGCCTTCAAGACGCCGTTCTCTTTCGCCTTTTCGCCGCTCAGCCTCGCCTCTCCGTCAAGCTTCTCTGACGACCCCCCGCCTGTCGGAAAACTGACCACTGCAGTTTTAGGAGGGAAAACTGCACTCTTCGGCCATCCCAAAAATCCTCCGGAACGTCCCTGGAATATTATTTTAGTGCGGGTTGAAGGATTATCTGTTGAAGCTTTGGTTGACACGGGCGCCGCTGTTTCTGTGATACACACTGACTTGTGCTCCCGCTTGCGAAAAGTGAAAACGCCTTATGATGGACCTGAACTCCGTGGAGCTAATGGTGCAATAATTCGGCCTTCTGCTAAGTGTACTGTGCGAGTTTTTGTTGACGATGTCCGCCACCATGTACAATTTGCCGTGATGTCACCGTGCGCTCACCCAATTATTTTAGGCTGGGATTTTCTGTCTGCCGCATCAGCCAGCATTTCGTGTCGCGACAGGATCATTTACATGAACGAGAGCGATCCGTCTTCTGAACATCCCGAGCCCCGTTATCGCCTGCTTGCCGCTACTAACTCAGTGTTGCCCCCTGGATGCGAACAACTTGTCGCGCTTACTTCTGCTGACATTGATAACGGAGATGTGCTAATCGTGCCTTCTGATCGCCATCTGACCCGCGGAATCGCGCTACCACCAAGTCTTGTTCGGTTTGAGCATGGCACAGCGCTTGTCGCTGCTTCGAACACTTCCCCAGAGCCCATTGTGCTGACTAAAGGGACATGTTTTCCTTGTGTCCTGGACATTCACCCGGTGTCCCTCACCACCCTTACCGCCCCCTCTTCCTCACCAGCAGCTTCTTCCGATGCTTCTCTCTGTGTTCTCTTTGGCACCATCAATCCTGACCTTCCTGCGACTCACCGCCAAGCTTTGCAGGAATTACTTCGAAAACACCAAGCCTCCTTTGATGTCACTTCTCCGACCTTGGGCCGAACGTCTTCTGCACAGCACCGCATTATTACAGAAGGTACTTCTATTGTTAGCCGCCGCCCTTACCGTGTTTCCTTATCAGAACGTAAAATCATAGAAGATAATGTGAATGATATGCTCCGGCGAGACATTATTCGGCCATCAGCTAGCCCCTGGTCATCTCCGGTCGTCTTGGTCAAAAAAAAGGATGGGTCCGTGCGTTTTTGCGTTGATTACCGCGCACTTAACAAAGTCACTCGAAAAGATGTTTACCCTATGCCACGAATTGACGACTCCCTCGACTGTCTTCAGGGCGCCGAATATTTCTCCACTTTGGATTTGCGTTCCGGTTACTGGCAGATACCGATGCACGAAGCCGACAAAGAAAAAACAGCATTCGCTACTCCCGATGGGCTTTACGAATTCAATGTCATGCCTTTTGGACTTTGTAATGCCCCCGCTACGTTTGAGCGCATGATTGACACTGTTCTTAGAGGACTTAAGTGGAAAACATGCTTGTGCTACCTGGACGACATAGTTATTTTCTCTGCGACTTTTTCTGATCATTTATGCCGCCTTGATCAAGTATTAACGTGCCTGGCATCCGCCGGTCTCCAGCTGAACACAAAAAAGTGTAATTTCGCCAAGAAAGAAATCAAGATCCTGGGCCACCTCGTCAGCCGCGATGGCATTCGACCCGACCCTGACAAGCTTGCTGCAGTTTTGAACTTTCCACGCCCTCAGCGGACTAAGGAACTACGCAGTTTCCTTGGCCTGTCTTCGTACTTTCGCCGTTTCATTCGAAATTTCGCTACCATTGCTGCACCGCTCCACCGCCTCCTTACAGACCGTACTACTTTCAATTGGTCCGAAGAATGCGAAAAAGCTTTCCAAACCCTAAAGAATGCCCTCACTTCGGACCCTGTTCTCGCTCACTTCGACGACACTGCTGCCACCATTCTTCACACCGATGCCAGCAGCCTCGGTATCGGCGCCATACTTCTGCAACGTGATACCGCTTCTCGGGAAAAGGTAATTGCGTTTGCCAGTCGAACTCTAACACTAGCGGAACGCAACTACACCATCACTGAGCAAGAGTGCCTAGCCGTCGTTTGGGCAGTTCAGAAATTCCGCCCCTACCTCTACGGCCGCCATTTCACGATCGTTACCGATCACCACGCTCTGTGCTGGTTATCAACCCTCAAAAATTTGACTGGACGCCTGGGCCGTTGGATTCTGCGTTTGCAGGAGTACCACTTTGATGTCATATTCAAATCGGGACGCAAACATCGAGATGCCGATGCTCTTTCCCGCTGCCCGCTATCAGAATCGCCACCTAGTGCTTCCTCGAGCCTTCCTGCGTGCACCCTCGACGTCCCAATGTCCTCCAGAGCCCCAACCTTAACCTGTGCTACTCTTGCCGCTGCTCCAGATCGCTACGCCATTATTTCAAACCAGCGAGCAGATCCCTACTGTATTTCCCTAATCAACCTTCTCACCGGTGCTTCTCACCCTCCTACCGCTAGGATGCGCAGGCAACTCCAAAAGTTCAAACTTGACAACGGCGTGCTCTCCCGTTATATTTATTGCTCCGAAGGCACCCGTTGGGTCCCCGTTATTCCGAGAGCGCTTCGCACCCGTATCCTGGCGGCTTTCCACGATGATGCTACAGCCGGTCACTTAGGCTTTCATAAAACTTACCACCGCGTGAAAGCCCGTTTCTTCTGGCCAGGCCTCGCCTCAAGTGTGGCAAAATACGTCGCCTCTTGTCTGCCATGTCAGCGCCGCAAACGGCCCACTTCTCCTCCTGCTGGCCTACTACAGCCGCTACCTTGCCCTGCTACTCCTTTTGCCGTTGTTGGCATAGACTTATACGGGCCACTTCCATTGTCCGCACGAGGTAATCGCTGGATCGTCACCGCCGTCGACCACCTAACACGCTACGCTGAGACCGCTTCCCTGCCTAATGGCTCAGCACATGAGGTCGCGACCTTCTTTTTGGAATCGCTCGTACTGCGCCATGGGGCCCCTCAAGTGCTTCTCAGCGATCGTGGTCGGACATTTCTGTCGAAGATTGTAGCCGAAGTTATTGAAGCCTCAACCACACATCACAAATTGACCTCCAGCTATCACCCGCAGACCAATGGGTTGACTGAGCGGTTCCACCGCACGCTTTCTGACATGTTGTCTATGTATGTCGACCAGGACCACCGAAACTGGGACGTAATACTTCCTTTTGTTACGTTCGCCTACAATACGGCTGTACAGCGGACCACAGGTTACACCCCGTTTTTCCTCGTTTACGGCCGTTCTCCCGCTACCTTTCTTGACGCCTCTTTTCTTTCTACACATGCCAGTTCCTCATCCTCTCTTCCTGACCAGTTCCTTTCCCGAGTGGCCAAATCACGCCGGCTTGCTCGCGTCAACACGGAAGCTAGCCAGGAAGACCGCAAGTACCGCTATGATGCAACCCATCGCCAAGTTTCGTTCCGTCCCGGCGACGAGGTGTTACTTTGGACCCCATTACGCACTCCTGGCCTTTGTGACAAGTTACAGCACCGTTACATTGGTCCTTACACAGTTCTTGCAAAAACCTCCCCGGTCAACTATCGCGTCTCCCCTGTTTACCCTCCTCCGGACTGTCGTTACCGTGGCACTGAAGTTGTCCACGTTTCACGTATGAAACCTTTTGTTCGGCGCATTCCTGCGGACTAATTGCGGCCAGGCTGGCCGCTTGAACTGCGCGGGCGAAATAGTGTGAGCACTGTGTGGCGCTTCATCTTCCACACTGCTGAACGTGCTGCTTCATCTTCATCCTGCTCCCTCTTGTAGATACCCATCGTCATCGCGGAGTGTGTTTGGCTGCAGTGTGCGACCAAGGCTTCAGGTCTGTAATAAAGCCTGATTCCCCAAGTCCGACCTTCGCGTTACCTTACAGTATACACAATTTCACAAAGAGGTGAAGGGTGCTGCCATATTGGGCCCCAAGCTGTGCTCGCAGCATGGAAAAAGTTGACGATTGCCCATTTCAACAACCCAGTCAAACCAGTTTCTTTAATGGTCACGAAAAAATCTATAAAGTAGGCCCCGAAACAAAATGGCCAAAAATAAGGAGGGTATTGAAGCATACATGGGCTTAGGTTCTGTGGGACCCATGATGCTGATTCTGATCTGCGGGGCCACTAGCAGGCAGATGGCCTTTTCCATTTATTGCACAGTTATCATTTTGTACACCAGTCGGGGCAGCCAATTAACTTGCAATAAGAGCGCAATATTTATTTTTCGCTTGCTTGCAGAAGTTGTGGTCAGCATCAGTGCACCAAAAGTCAGGCGAATAGTTAACCAGCAGTTAGCGGACAGAAAAAGGATCACCCAGCAAGCGGCTTTCGGCAAGGAAGCAACTGAGGTAAAAGATAGCGGCTATTTTCTGGTAGAGTGACCATTTTTCACACGATCGCCTCCCCTTATCCCAAAGAAATCCCCAAAGCCAATAAAACGGCCTGCTTCTGCCAGACTGAACAATGCACTCTATGAAGAGCAAGGATTACAAGGGTGGTAAGAAATCCTATGCTTGGGTATCCATTTTCTTTTGTAATTCACTGGCAAAGAAGAAAGGCACAGTCACAGGGGAAAAAAAAAAAAGTTTCCACTGCCAGAAGAACACACTCTCCTTGGCATGTGAATATTGAGCAAGCAAGAAGGCATGGATGACCCCAGAGCTGTTTTCTCAAACGCTCACCAAGCTCCATGATCTTTGGAAGTGGACAACTGTTCAGTGCAAGTCGTAAATGTGCACTTCAAGCACCTGCCTACCAAGAGTCTGGCACAGATTAATCTTATGCTTGAACTTCCAACTGCTATGCCAAGATGCAGGAACGCTGACTGCAGTGCAGCGGAATGTGGAAGCATCCCCGATCCCCAATTGCCGAAAAAAAGAAAGGAAAAAGCAGGCCTTTTTCCACTTTTGGAAGAGTGCGAAGGCATATATACGCCACTTCGCTTGGAAAGGAATGAAGACACGAATGACAGCAGTGCTAAGGGTTTGTGGATAGACTGCATTCAGAACCTGCTAGACCCACAAGAAACTTGTGGCAAGGTTTAGTTCATGGGGTTTAATGTTCTAAAGCAACTCAGGCTATGAGAGACACCGTAGTGAAGAGCTCCAGAATTTTCGACCACTGGCATCCTTTAATGTGCACTGACATAGCAGAGTGCATGGGCGTTTTGAGTTTCGCCTTTATCGAAAAACAGACACCACGGCCAGGATTTGATCCAGCATTCTTGGGCACAGCAGTCAAGTGCCCTAACCACTGCACCACTATGGTGGGGTGTAGTGCTTTGATACCAGTGCTTTGGTACCAGTGCATGATGACACTGTTGCAAGAGTGCATGATAAAATGGATAAAATTAGTACTAACGGCAACAATGAGCTGGACGATGAATTTTTGCACCCTGACCAAGCGGACAAATCCACACGCAGCACCACTCTTTTGACCTCAACCGTCAAGCTTCGCATTCACTGCACGTTGCATTGTTGTGCAAGCACGAGCAAGTAAATGGCATCGACGTGGTTGTTCCAGGAAAGCTTAAGGCATATTCACGAAAAGAAATCACAAATTCTTAAAAATAAACTAGCAATAAACTACTCATCGTGCTCTTGTTTGATGCCCGCTTTGTAGATGCCTGTGCTTTCTTTAAAAGCAAGAAAATTTTCTTTGCATGGTGCATTAACTAGCTTTGGTTTCAGTCTTTCAATATTACGACATTGTAACATAACAATTCATGATGGTCTGGCAATGTTTGTTGTACAGCTGAGTCCGATTGTAACAAACATGACAGTGAAGTGGATAGCATTCGTAGTAACAGAAATTGTAGTAAGAGAACTGTTTATTTCAGTCACTAATATGAGGTAAGATGAAACTGAAGTGCATTTTTTAGAAATGCTGGTTATGACTTGATTTCTTCATAGGAGATCACATCACAGTGTTCTCTAATCTCTTAACGGTAATCAAAGCCCTGGGCTTTTAAAGGTGCAATATAATCGAACTTCCATATAATGAACACGGATATAGCAACCTATTGGATAAAACAAAAGCTAAGTTTGGTTGGTTCGTGCTTTATTACTATGAGAGTATACCAACACTAAATATTCAATTCTGATGTTTAATCAGTTATAAAGAAGCAGTACAGTAAAGGACCGTTAATTAGACACTGACGGGACCACAAAACATTGATTTATCCAAATGTCGAAATATCGAATGAACAACAAAAAACAATGTTTGCTGCAAGAGGACGTACCTTTATCTGGCAAAGAAATCTGTTACCGTTGTCTGCTTTTTCGGGCAAATTTGAGCGACTACGATACTTCTAACAGCTGCCAGGTGCTCCGCGGGACACGCACCATCAGGGATTTATTCACAGATGTCCTCCAGCACGGACAAGGCTTTCGCGGCTTCTTTCACTGTGTGCTTTGGCATTTGGGGCAACTGCTCACAATCGTCATCTTCCGACGAATCGTCGTTCTCAGCGCCTGTCACTTCAATTATTTCATCCTCAGTCAGCTGGCCGGCAACGACGACACCATCACCGATAGACACAATCAGCAAGCCGCACTGCACAGGGCAAGACACTCTCGAAACAGCTGTGGTCTTCCGTGGTTGCAGCTGAGTCGGCTGCTTTGGTCGGCAGTTCCTCTGCACAGCTGTCCGGTTGCACAAAACCACTGTGCCAGAAGCTGTTAGCAATAACTTCTGCTGGAGTGTGGGCCCATTCATGAGCGAGAATGTTCAAAGTGCTGCGCAATGTACTTTTTCCCATCTTCCATACACAGAACCATGCGTTGCAAGACGTGTGCCCTGTACTTGCTGTTGAATTACGTCCTAGTCCATCAGGGTTCGTACAGGTGGCAAAGAAAAAAATTCAAGGATATTCAAGGAATTTCAAGCCCCCATAGCCCCCATTTTAATTTTTAATTTTTTTTTTCCATGTCAAAGATCTTCAAACAGTGCTCTCAAAACGTCTGAAATATTTATTCCACAAAGAAAAAAACATCACTACGCAGATTTGCATCTATTGCACAGAAAAAAATTAAATATAGCTTCATAAAATATCACAGTGAAAGTTTGGTCATATTCCGCAGAAAAGTAAAAAATTAGTTTTATGAAATTGTTGATTATTTCCTATACCCTCACAAAATATTGTCCACTGCTTCAACTGCACAAAACAAAAAAATCCTTAGGAAGCAGCTCCTCAGGGCTACTTCAGGGGAGCTCCAGCAGCTTTTGTTGAATTTGGAGCTTGATGGCGTGTAGCTCCTCACTCTTGTCTTTGGCCGTCTTTCTGAGGCTATTGGACTTTACAATGTGTGTCACATTGTTTTCTGCCTCTGCTTTATCAGCATAGGCATTTGCAGATGCCATGAGATCATCAATTGTCAATTCCAGCTTCTTTTTCTTTCTTTTCATTGCATCAAGCTCTTCCTCAATGCAGTGCTTTTTTCTCTGCTTTGAAGCTTCAAGGTCCTGCTTTTTCTGGGCTTCCAAGTATGCTCCATACTTTTGCCTTGCAGCTGACACAGCGATCCTCAGTTCCTTGGTGATTGGAATGTTTAGAACACCACCTGCTTTCTCAACCGCATCGCACACAATCCGTTGTGAAACATATGAAAGGTCCTTCAGATTCTCAACGCACACCTGTCGGCTTACACTGAATCCACGCTCGACAGTTGCCTGGCCATGACTGAGGACAAGCAGAAGTTTCACAATGCTCCACAACTTCGAGTAGGTTGAATTGAAATTCAAGAGATCAGGGTAAAATTCATCCAGTCTGTCAGTGCACTTGTCAAATTGTCTAAGTTGATGTTTCTGCTCGTGCAGGAGCTCCGTGTACTCGGCCAGCACCGTGTCTCGAAGGTGATCAGCCATTCTACCTGCAGTGATGAGGGTGTACAACACTTTTCTGAAACCTGCAAGGCATTCCTCTGGCTTCGAGCACATCTGTCGTGGGTCTAGTGAAGAAAGGCCCCTAACAAATGCAAACTTCAAGGGGCTTCTGCCTAGAACTTTCTTTGTGGCACTGATCAAAAACTGTTTACATTCCATCTGGAATTGAAACACGTCCTTTGAGCTCACTTTAGAATTCTTCAGAACTTGCTCTGCTTTGTAGCCTATATCCACCTTTTCAAGTGGAACATGGTTCTCGGCATTATCAATGTCGATCTTCAGCAGACCCACTATCCCTTTGGCAGACAGGATCGAACATTTCAAAACCATCGGTTTGTCTGTCTGGTACTCTACCAGAAAAGGGTTCAGTGCCATCGCCACACATAAGGCAAAATTCAACTTTGCTGGCAGCAAAGCATCACAGCAGAACTCCCACAAGTTATTGAACGATGCACATTTTGGCAGGTTGACTTCTTTTTTTCTAGCAGCCTCAATGTACTTTTTCATTTCACACTACAACAGCAACGCTCTCTCAATTACAGGAACATTCTCCACCCACCGGTGGGCGACAAACTTAAGAGGAAAGGTATCTTGGCCTGTAACTGCCAAAAAGTCCTGTCTCCGTGCTGGAGCACCTTCAAAAATTGCACTCAGACTAGACAACAAGCAGTCAAGTCCCCATTTAGTCGCTGAAACTCCAGCCCTATAAGCATTGTGCACTTTGTGTAGCCCACAAGTGCCTAAGTCCACACACAGAACTTGGTGGTTTTGTTGCAAGTGCTCTTGAAGACCTTTGAAGAACTTCAGATTAACATTGGGCCCATCCATCGATATCTGAAGAATCTTGGCAAGAGGCAAAGGCTCGAGGGCGCTTAGCAACTTTTCCTGAATGTCATCGGCTGTGGAATGCCCCATAAAAACGGAGGTGTAATACCTGGTCGTCACTTGGTGAGCAGAGTCCCAACACCTCATGTGCACATCCATTTGCTTACTTTGCAGAAAGTCATTTGCCGACTCGTCAAACAGTACGACATAGAATTCGCACTGTTCTATTTCTCGCTGCAATGCTGAAAGAAAGGCCTGAGACCGTGACACGTCATATAGGCGCATTTCTTCTCACCACAAGAAAACGCCTTTGCCACTTCACTGTCCGGAAACATGCGCTGAAATAGCTCCCCTGCTTGGGATGACGACCGGTACGAAAAGTGGGATGTCACAACTTTCAGAGTCCAAAGAATTTCAGCGTCAGTGACAAGCTCGTGCGCTTTGCAAGCATCGTTTAGGCTTGGCGACTGCGAGGAACACGCGCTAGTAGACTGCTCTACCGCGACCGGCGTCAGGTACCTTTTCAACGCGCTCCCTTGCGCTACCTTCATTGCGCCAATATGCTTGCCGCTTTTCATGTGACTTTTTAAAGCGGATTCACCCATGGCAGTCACATCCACAGTTTTATCGCAAAGCTTGCACTTAGCCCGATGCGGACTCGTTGTATCAGGCGCAATCCACTGCTTGTATTCGTCATGGTGGAGCCACGTAGCCTGAAACTTGCTCTTTCCGGGCAAGTTTCACGTGCGCTGACAGGCAGAAGCCACGCTCATTCCAAAAATGCAAGCACTAGGGCAACGCCAGCGTAGACACGGCCGCACGGCTCGGTAAACCTATCTAAAAACGTTGGGCTCGGTGAGTGATGGCGATGCGATAGCGATGGGACGACACAGCCGCGCGCCCACTGCAGTGTTGCCAGCCGCCTAACGAGAATGCGCTAAATAGGCTAAAAATCGATACGTTTCTTTCCTCGCAGTTCATTCAGAACTCAGTCAAGAATAAAAGTTTAGCAACAAAAACGTTTTCATGACGAAAAACACCAGTTCAAATTTAGTATTCAAGGAATTCAAGAATCTTCAAGGACCAGTCATAAATTCAAGGTTTTTAAGGGCCTTGAAAACAGACTTCCGTAATTCAATGGCATTCAAGGTTTTCAAGCACCTGTGCGCACCCTGTCCATGGGCTGAAGGGCTGCGGTTGTATTCTGCAAGACGAACACAAGCTTTATCCATTCCAGGTAGGCCTCACAAACATTTCTTATCCATCGTAGTACGCCTTCTAGTTCCGGGTGGGCCGCCATCCGCAGTCGTTTTCTTCTGGCACTGTAGGCTTCACTGTCAAACGCCTCTATAATGCTGCTTTCATTTTTCACATAGGTGGCCAAGGTGGTCCTTTCGACATTATACTTGCCCATCACATCGCGGCATAAAACACCGTCATTGAGAGCCTTCAGTATTTCTACTTTCGTCACTAGGTCCTTTGCCTGGTACTTTGGCTGCCGCCATTGCAACAGGACACAAAGGTGAGGCGCACAGGCACTGCGCACTACCCACTCGAAAGCAGCGCAGTAAATACGCTGACAAAGCACGCAATTACTAAAAAGGGCGTTGTTTTACAGTTAAATAACCGCGACCGTAGCAGCAACACGCGGAAACAACATACGCCAAAATGAGACTTGCTGTCGACAGTGTTAAACAGACAACACCATGACGACTGCTGCTATACAACAAAGCACAAAGAAAGACGCTGGCCACTTCGGCCGTTGCTAACCTCGCTTCCCTTGGCCTCTCTCGCGCAGCTAACAATGCTCATACGATAGCCTATCAGCCATACAGTAGCACTGCTAGTGGTAGTGTTTTCTTTCCTTTTTTTTTTTTTTTTTCTTTTTGCTCTCACCGCACCGAATTGGCGAGCTGCAGAGTGAGGCCAAATTAACAGAGGCACAGCAAAAAAAAAAATTTGTTCAAATTAAACGAGAGTTTTGCCCCATAGGCTCCTATGTATAATTGTAGGGACCTTGCATGCATGTCGAATTATCAAATTTTCCGAATGGGGGTCAAATTAACGAACTTTCACTGTATTTTGCATTCGCATGGCTAAATGTGTATAATTAAGAGAAAAAAATAAAATGCAAGCATTTTCACTGTTGAGATTACCTACTGAAGAAGTGTGTCTAAACCACCTGCACGTTTGCATGCCACACCATCTGAAGACAGCAACAACATCAAAGACCGGCAAGTGACCGTCGGAGGTGTTCTTCAATCTTTACACTTATTGCAAATACAAGTTTTTCGATTGCAGGACCAAGCTTACGGTGCCTTCTTGTTCTTTCTAACAGAGTTACGCCGCCCCAATTGTATGCAGTACCCGAGACCTACTAGCACTGCCTTAATCCACAGTGGCAGTAGAACTGCCTTTGTCTGTAATAAGCAAGTATTTGTTACAGCTGCAGCTGTTATCAATGGGCTCGACTGTATAAAGATTTCACTGGATTAAGTCTTCACCGCCAGGAAAAGCCAAATGAAAAAATTAGCATGTCAGTGCTTACCTCTAGAAATGCAAAGTTTTTGTCCAGATTAATTTGGCATGCTAGCACAGGGTTGCCTGGTGCCTGGGAGAAACCACAGGCATGCATCTGGGCATTGAAGTAATCCATCATTTCCTCCTGCAGGGAAGAAAAACAACAACACCATATTAATATAACACAGTATACGACAGCAAAGTGATGTATGAAAAGTACACAGAAAAGAAAATGGTAAGGTTATTGATTAGCAACACACAAGCTAGCACGACAACCAAGTTTTTTTTGCTGAAAAGAAGCTGGGAATAGATAGTTATTTATGAGTGGTGGCAAATTTGACCCTCTTGAATAAAGACAAACAAAGGTGCAGTTGAATGTTGTGATCATGGACACTGTCAGTGGCTGTCATGGTCAGTGGCTCGCATGCATACTGTGGCCCAACACAACTTTCTGAATGCACGACAGTCAAACCCAGATATAACAATACCGGTTTTAACAATATATCGGATGTAACAATGGGCAGCCGCTGCACCGTCAGGTTTGCCACGTCTTCCATGGTAAAATAAACTGCTTATTACAATGGTGTCATTATATTATCATTTATAACAACCAAATATGGTCACTGAAACTCAAAACCTGGAAACATGGCGACCCCAAAAGCGCATGCGTATGCGGAGATGTCGACAACGCCGATGCAGCGACAATAAAAGAAAAAGATCTGGACAGAGGGTTGTGCTGTGTTGGTTTTTATGACACATAGGCATCATAGGCCACCATGCAACAAACACAAGGTTGGATGAGTTGTGTTTCTTTTTTTAGATCCTAGTTTGTGCAGAACATTTACTTCTTTCAAGAAATCTAAGATGCTCGAAATCTCAACAAGGGCATTTTCTCCTAGCAAAAGGCTTGGATGTAGTGGGATGCTTTCATTATAGAGACTTGTGAAATGTCTTTTTCCTTATTTCCACTAATTCTATGCATGATATTAGGATGTGGCTTATTGTCAGCTCATCTCCACATGCTTCATATGTAGGTTTTAGTAGTAGTATGAAGTTGTGTGTGAAATGTGTATGCCCAATGTGGAGGCGACACAGGATTACTTTTAAAAAAAAGGTGCTCTTCATGGTTGGATGACAGGCTTGATCAAGTGAAGTGAATATTTATTCAACAGGAGATGGAATTTCACGCCTCCAATTGTGTGGGTTGTGTGCCCAATGTGTGGACATCGCGTGAAGGACGCTATGCTACAGAGGTTTGTGTGCAGCTTAACCAAATGGCCATAGAAACATAAGCAGAGTTGACGCATGCATTTGGTAAGGACGTCAATTCTCGAGCTATTTGATTTCGGTAGTTTAGGGCATCAAAGAGGGCAGGGGGAGACTCTGGATTGCTGGTAGGCGATCGTGAACCTGCTGCACGAATTTTAGAAAACCATCAATGCAGTGGCTGCTGCGATCAAGAGTGATTGGCGCCATACTGTCGGGCAACCTTCCCAATACCTGGAGATTTCAGTAGGAAGAACCCAAAACTTATAAAAAAAAAAAAAAATCTTGTCAAAACTTCGGTGTGCTTGCATACACCAGCTAAGAAACAAAACCGGATGTTTTTCTGGAGTGGAAGCGGTTCCTAGAAGAGAAAAGTGAAGACAGGTACAAGCCAATATCACTGCAGGTGAGCCACAGATGAAAGATGTTAGATGAAAGATGAAGATGTTATTATGAGCCACAGATGAAAAGCTAAAGCACTCAGAGTTTAGAAGAGGAAGCCTCGACAAATGACGGAAAAGGCGCAAAGGCCAGCAAACAAGGCAATGGCCCTAGCATTTTTTAAACTCAAAAGGGGGAATTATATACATCGATGTAGTTCCTATAGGCCAAACAGTGAACGCCGAGTACTGCAGAAGCGTTTTGGAGATGCTGATGAGGGCACACATCTTGAGAAAAAAACCCCGAACTTGTACGAAATTGGAACTACACCACGACAGTGCAATGGCTCACGCTGCGACAGAATGTGGTCTGGCTTCTTGCTCAGAAAAGCAGTGCAACTGTCATCCCAGACAACCCAGAATTAGCCCCCTGCGGCCTCTTCTGGTACCCATTAAAGGGATGTCAGTTTGACACGGCACAGAACACAGACAGAACTTGTGGGGACCGCGCCAGCTACATTTGAAGGCAGCGCCCCTTCCCAGCACTCCCTGTGTGCCGCCTTTTTGCCCCTCTCCTCTCCCGCCGATGGGGGAAACCGGTTCCCACTTGGACCCTATAAAGAGAGGCGCACGCCGTTGCCTTTCCCCCTTTGACTCTGCACTCCTGGATATCCTGCTGGCCGCTGCCTGGCTGCTCTCCCGTTGACCCCTGACCTCCCCCGCATCTGCATGGATGGACCTCCCGAGTGAGATAAAGATATTTCTTCCACGGCCAGCTGTGTAAGTGTGTCTTGTGTCTACCCCAGGCAGAGGAATCGCCCACAAACTTTGGAGGTGGTTTTGAAGCAGATGGCGAAAAACGGTGAGACAAGTGCATTTTGTAGAATTAGGAGTACTTTGAAGGTGATAAAAACCTGGTAAGTAATTTTTGGAAGTAAATGCTTTAGAGGGTCAGTCTCGGCCTTTACTGAATAGCCCTCGTATCAACATTTGAGGACTGCTTTCTGTGGCTGCGCAGGCAAGGCTTCGGAGGCGGGGCTTTCCTCACAATATTACTAAACCAAATAGTTTAGGCGTATCCGGCCTAAGAGTTTCACTTTCAGTTCAACTTTTACTTTGAATTAATAGTTTTCAAGTTGCCAACTATGTTGAAATGTGTTCTGTTACATAATTGAACATTTATGTGATCTAAATTCGACACTGGTAATTTGTCCACGACGTGCGCTGTAATAAAAAAAGCGCAATGCGAAAGTGCACAGGAACTGGCTGGGAGATCTGTCAGACGCAGCCCACGCATGCTTTACGGGATTCCCAACAGGTGGCATGGCCATCAGCCTGCATTATACTAATGATAAGGTGCTCTAAACTAATGCTCTACTTGTTAGTATTGCAGTACAACCTCTATTTAATAATAATGTTTACAATTCTGCAATGGTATAATATATATTTCGCTGTGCAGTGAAATGGCACATTTCGGCTCCATAGTTTTTGCTTCATAGCCGTAGGGAGTTGTCCCTACATGCAGAAGCAGGCCAAGAAAGATAATAAAGGTAAAAAGACTAGGCTGCAGCATGTTTCAATGCGCACAGTTTGTTCACCCGACATGTGTTTGTTTGATGCCAGTAAGGGGACAGCTAACACAATGGTCATTTCAATCCCAGAAATCAAGACTGCCCGAGTCATCTTTGGCACTTAACTTTCTTCATTTAAGGGCAGAGAAAAAAGAACAGCTTCGGGTTCTTCACAATCCTGCCTTACATGTCCTTTCTTCTGGCCTGAATGCCATCGCCACTCATTAACAAAAACCAAGAGAGTTAATCACCACTAGCTGTGGCAGTGCAAGAAGAGCCTCGTGGCAAGCAGCCATGCCCAATACCCTGCACCAACACACACGTGCTTTTTTTTACTCCCCATACATCCACAGCCACCCTCCAGCCTCTCCCTCCTCTCAACCAGAAGAGGCAAGGGGGACGTCTCTCTCCTCAACTCTGCCACCTGCCAGGTGGCCGGTGTGTAGCACCCCCAATGCTTGCACCTCGCCCCAAATGACACCTTTATGCCACTGCGTAAAATGCGCGTATGACAAAATGAAACCAGCGAAGTGAGCACTTGCCTCAGAGCAGCCAAAGGGTATGTTCCCCACGTAGAGACGGCGAGCCTGGCGCGTGATGGTGCCTCCCACAATGGGTACTGCGGCTGGTGGCTGGACGATCGCTTGTGGTATGGGTGGTACTCCTCCTCCCCCGCCAAGGCTTCCTATGGTCGTGGTAGTCCCGCCCACTGTGGCTATAGCACCCGTAGCTGCCAGCATAGTGGCCGGAATCTGTCCAGACGCTGCAGCCGCACAAAACCGTATAGATCCAATGCACGACCACTGGGGCCACTTCCACCATCAAAGATCTCAAAAATGTTTGAAGCAATATAATAAAACTTTTTCAGAGAACATGCGCCCTGCAAACATTTGCAACTGGCAGTACCTAAAATAAAAACTTTTTGCGCGTGCTAATAAAACTGACAATGGTAGCTGAACGGTTTACTATAAGACAGCTCGGGCAGTGCTACTACCCACTGAATGCAGCTGCCAGAGAAATAGCTTAAAATCTTAGCAAGCACTGAGCTAATCCCATACACTGACTGCCCACCTTGCATTGCCTTGTACTGGAGAGGAGTGATGTGCTCAAATCCAGGAGGTGGCACATCCCAGTAGATAGACGGCTTCCTTCTGCGAGATTTCTTGGCTCCACCCACAACAGCCCTGTCTCGACTACGACTGCGGCTGCAAGCAAAGCCAAGCACAAAAATGAAACTGCATCCTCGCACAACAATGCACACAAGTACAAGGCAGCACCCCATCTTAACTGGAATGTGGTTCCAACATGATTTAAGAGCTGCCTTATGGGCTCCCTACACCTTAAAAACAGAGTAATGATTAGCTAGCTGAACAAAAAAAGCAAAAAATAACTGCTCGACAGTCTGCCCTAATGAAACACTGGTCATGAAACACTGACACCCAAAATAAATTTCCCATGCACCACCTGAAGTTATATTAGCACAGATACAGAAGCCATAACTGATGCACCTCCTACACTATTTGATGACAAGAGAGTGAGTATATCAACAAGACAGCATAAAAATAACCTTGCTGTACATGAGTGGCCAAAAAAAAAAACACCGAAAACTTCCAAGAGCCGCATAAAAAGACTAGAGATACATCCATTAAAAGCATGCGATGCTTAAAACAGTGTTGAAGTATTGCTCCAAAATCACATGTACCACCGCGGCCCCTTTGTGTTATGGGGATGCTTCACCACACGGACTGTAACCTGTACGGTGAAGCGTCCTCAAACCGCGACAGCTCAGCGTACTCTTAAGAGCAGAAGAGGCACATGGATGCAAGAGAGAAAAATATGAGTAGGCGTTAGAACAGCCTGACGCCATCTCAAAATAAAACTAAAAGGCCGTGATGCGCACTGCAGTGTCTGAATGTCGTGACCGGCCATATCACAGGCGCATAAAGTTGTCCCCGAGTATGGCAAACTTCTGCAGCTAGCGGGGCATTTTGGCGCAGCGTGGCACAAATTTAACAAATTTCACACTTATGAGACAGCTGTTGCACCCTTGCACTGTGCAACATTAAGCAAATCACTAGAGTGGAAGAGTACACGTATAGTAAGTCATTTTTAAAATGGAAATAACGAAGCGAAAGTACCTCCTTCTCCTAGTCTCCCGGGACCTGGAACGGCGCCTTCGTTCCCGACTCCGTGAACGGGAACGACTCCGCCGTCGTCTACGGTCCTTGTCTGAGAAAGGAAGAGCAAGAGAAAACTTTAGCAACAAGCAGTACTACTGTGCATGGGAGGATGGTAAATTACTGAAACAAGAAAAAAAGCACTTTTCACCAAACTTGTGATCAGGATGGTCTCATACTTGACCAAGTCACACCCGCTGAATGCAAAAATATATACACCAGGGCAACTTTAACAACTCAGAAACTATGCTGTCTGCTCTTTCCTCTTTTTTTTTTCTTCGAATCCTCTGCCACCATCCAGAGTTTCGAATCCTCTGCCACTGTATGGGTTTAAATATTACCCATACAGTGCCATAAAGAATTACCTTAGAAGTGAGCACATGCATGAACACTTCTCAGAGGGAAAGAAAGAACAGCGAAGAGCCTTTCACATACCAAAGCAACACTGTAGGTATAAGGTACATTGTAGTGAATCAGTTTATATTAATTTCAATAACCTGTAGCTTTTAAGATCTGGACAAAACACAGATACTGTTGTAGCAAATTCAATGCGCAAACTTTTTTTTTGGGGGGGGGGGGTGTTCACTGAAGTCTGCCCCCTCCAGTGTTCGCCTATTAGCATAAAATTCCCTCCTCCGACTGCTCTTAGAATATGCCGTAATTATCTGGGACCCTTTCACATTAACCAACATTTATAAACTAGAGCGAATACAGTACAAGGTAGTTAGGTTTTTGTTTAACATACGGCCGTGCATCTGTCAGTGAGCTCGTGAAACGCAGCGGATTACCCCCAGTTAGTGAGCACAATCGTGTCTGCCGAAAGTTTTTATTTCAGCTCATAAAACGTCACTATAATATTAATACTTCTAATTATTTTGTTTACTCCTCAGGTTATAACATGAGACCAAGGCACGAGCTGACAATAACTCCCTTGAATGCGCGAAATAACCGATTTAAATATTCTTTTTTTTCTAGAACAATTACTGAGCGGAACGAACTTAACGAGACTGTTACTCAGAATAGTGTAGTAATATTTGAAAAGTGCCTGCAAACGTTATGAATTTTATGAATTTGAGTTGTGTTTATATGCTTGTATTTCATTTTTTTCCCCCACCCTGCTATGATCTGTACTGGAACGCAGTACATCAGCTATATGACGGATGACGTAGGGGCGGGCTTCGGTGTCGTTGACCACGTGGGATTGTTTAACATGCAGTCAAATCCAACAGTCGAGAAGCGCCTTTCGAACTGGCTGGGATTGAACCCCCCGTTCTTGAAAACAGCCGTCGAGCGCCCTACCACTGAGCCACAGCGACAGTGGTTCAACAGAAAGAAAGAAAAAAAAAACAAAGTACTCGATAGCTATTCAGTAGCTGCGGTATTCCAAACAGAGACGGGAATATACGATTTTTGAGCATTTGCATTAAGTTGTATTGACGGCAGCAACCTGTTTTGCTTTGACACGGCGCCTAAAGACAGCACCCCTTCGTTTGAGACACCGCTTGTCAATGAATCTCAAGCACCGAAGATCGCGAATGATGATGTCATTTCCAGCATGACATACTCGATATGGGCAAGTTTTTTTTCCTACCAGAGCGTGGCGTGATAGCCTGTTCATATTGCTTTTGTACAAGGCAGATAGGTAAGCAAAAGCGCACAGGAACACCGAAACAAACAAAAAGCACTCTTGTACACGCCACACGCGCACACGTAAATCACTGCGGGCTGGCACCAGACGCGAACATGCATTCACACTGAGTAAGGTTTGTTGTTACGCTGCTAGGTGGCGACTCTGCTCGATCTCGAGGCCAATAGGCTCATTCTCAGAGCTAAGTTGGACTACTAGTTTTGGGTTGGAAAAACACATTTCCTATAAAAGCAGAATGCAACTAAAGCAAAAACTTGTAAAGTAAAGCAGAAAACATACTGCAGAGCTACTGAAGGTTTAGACCATGTTCTAGACCAGTGTTCCACAAATGGGGATCCGTGAACCAGTCTATGGGGGCTCGCTAAACACATCAACACACACCAAAAATATTTGAGCAATATCTCTGGCCTGGCTAGATGCAGTTTTGCATGATTAATAACACGGAGGTTCAAAGTCGCATGATTAATAGCACGGAGGTTCAAAGCTGACTTCAGTTTCTCAAGGCGAAAGAAACACAAGAGGAGTGCCGAAACTGACAGCCCCTGTGGGAGAGAGAAGGAGAGCAAGAGCGTCTATGGTGTTTGTTGATGCTGGCGTCAGTGAAACTTGAGTGCTGGCTTCAATGCAAAGCACCTCGGGTGTCTGATGAGCGAGCCATCTGGTGCCGCGAGGGGGAAGGCGGCCCTCCTCGTCGCCTCTTCTCTATGTCCTCTGCAGGCCATGGCGCGCTCATATATAAGATCACATTTTTTTAGAGGTCTGTTTAGCCTTGGCCCAATCACAATTCTGTGACCTGCTCCTGGAACTATTGCAGCAGTTCGCACAAGATCCCTACAGGTCTAGACAAATGTTTCGGGGAAAACCTCAAGATGAAGTAGTTTCGTAGAATGTGGGCGATCATTAGCATCTGCTTGAGTACAGCCATACAGCTACAAAATAGAAGAGCAACTGCACCAGACAAGCTGTGGTCATAAGTTCAATCCGAGAACCCCGACATACCTGTTGTATCGTAGAAATGAGCAAAGCAACACAGCAAGTCGACTGCTCTACAGCCATTCTGTATTCTTTCACCTCCTTGCTTTCTCCGCATGTGCGCGTGTAATCATACTTTGTCGTTCTCACATTTCCGCCACACTTAAATAAAAAAACACTGGCAAATTTTTAAAGGTCGTCTAATGCATCACATAATCTTTGAATCTTGCAAGAAGTTTCTTTTCACAAGTGCTTCTGTGGGTCGCAGAAAGAGGAGTACAAGTTGCTGCTGTTGCAGCCCACGTGGGTTGAAGAGGGTCTGTTGGTTCTGTACTGGGCGAAGCTGAGCAAGAGGGAGTGTCCGTGCTAACGTCAGCAGTGGAGGTTGGACTCTGGTCCGTGTTTCCAGGACGTGAAACGGTCGACACCCAGGTGCAATCAGTTGGCGGCAAAATAACAGCGAAGAGAGCCGCCAAAGCTGAAGACGGAGGCAGGTGCTGAACAACTGCTTGGCTAACAGCCAAAAATTTGGATGGGTGCCACGCACGTCCATCATCCAGCAGGTATGAAGCTGGTCCACGCCACTGCTCCACAACTCTTGGAGGCTCCGGAAACCGAGCAGCCAGCTTGCCTTGTGCAGTTGACATGTGAACTCGCACATAGTAACCAATCTGGAAGTCACAGTAATTGGCTTAATTCTGCTCTAACCACTGGTGTAAGGGCTTAAGCACTCTTGAAGATCCGGCAGGCCCATGACGTCTTGTGCAAGACATCCGGCCATGAAGCAGGATGGCTGGGGCGATTTACACCATGGCATGTGGCGTGCAGCGGTATACACCGAGATAGTCGATAATATCTGCACATAGATCACGTCGCTCGCACAGAGCCAGCTGAACATATGCCTTGAAAACCCTATTGAATTGTTCTACAAGTCTATTGAATTGTTGAATTGAATTGTTTTACAAGGGTGATAAACTGAGGAGTGGCAGTGATGTATTCCTCGTTCGTGAAGGAAAATTTGCAAATCCGAGGATGAAAATTGTCATTGTGGTTAGTGACCTGACACAATCGCTTAAGGTAACCATCGCATGCTAGGATACCTAGCAGAAACTCTTGAACAGTCACTGCTGTGATGGAATTTATGAAATAAACTTCCGGCCACTTACTGTAACAGAATAAGTGTTATCGCAAAGCGACAACCATTAGGAGTTTGGTCTAAAGGTACCACGATGTCAACAGGCTTTTCTGGGAAGGCAACAGGCTGCAGAGGAACAGTGGATACCTGTAGAATAGCACCACTGCTGGAGGAATCATTTTTGACTTGCTCCACTTGACCGGGGCGATCGGACAACTTGCAGATATAATCGAAATGACCCACATTGCTGCACCGACGACACTTCGTTTGTCCAAGCGCATGTCGCTTGCTGCTGCTGTGTCTACCAGTCCGTTTCTGTACACATTCGTAATGCACTTGTTTCGGCTACGTACGTAGCGCGCGATATTCATTAATCACAAATATATGTTCGCTTGACCTTGAGTAGAAGGAAGAAAAGCATTTCTGCATCGTTGGATGCTCGGGAGCCATTATTTCAAGCAAAGGCACAAATGAAACCGAAACCGTACCTGAGGCCAGATATGCCGTAACTGCATGGTTTAGCAATACCATGATGAAAGCTCCGCTCCCATAGCCTTGGCTCCATAGCCAGAAAAACTTGTCCACGAGTATGATTAAGTACTTCTAATTATTGCTGAGGACCTTATTCACTTTCAAAAATGCTGCTACTAATGGATTCAACTATTCATTATACAATATTAACTTAAAATGTCATATGATGCCATTTTGATGGCAGAAAGTGATTCGAAGTGTCTTCGGGTAAAAGAAGACTGCAAAAGATAAGGAGAGCACTTGGAGCACTTAGGACTAATTGAGTGCTGTGAAGGGCGAAAGCAGGAATGTGGCATTTTAAAAGTTATTCCCTTTCTTTTTACTTATTGTTTATTTATACATACTGCAGCGCTGTCGAGAGCTATAGCAGGAGTGGGTGATTAGAACATACATGCATGAAACATATTGGAAAGTGATCAATGCTGGAATACAGTACTAAAATAAATACAAGTTACAATGTGCAGTGAATAACAAAAGTAAGAACAAGATCGGAGTATATAATCAATGAAAGGTTACAGGCATGTATACAAATGTTTATGTGCCCTGAATGGCAGCCACAAAACTGTCGAGATCCAAGAAGCGAATGTTCCCAGATAATACATTCCATGATTCAATGGTGCGTGGAAAAAAACTGAATTTGAAAGTGTTACTATGCGAGTAAGAAGGCGTCAAGTTAAATTCGTGACGGCTTCTGGTTGATGTTTCTGGTGTAAAAGTACAGCGATTAGACGAGAGCGCGGATGAAGAATTGATTAAGCAATGCAAGAATTTTAGCGATGCGATGCGGCAACGAGCAGAAAGCGTTGTTTCAGGGAGGGAAATGCTGAAGAGGGTGAGAAATAGCGGTCATAACGACAAAAAATAATACGCACTGCTTTCATTTGGACAGCCTCCAACTTAATAATAAGTGAATTACTTATTCATTTAATCTATTTTTCTCCACCAGCACTCCCTATTGCAATTGCTTACTGTAATGCACATTCACTGTAGCCCACCTGTATTCAGCTTGGACCAACCACAGCCATACTATGTCCCCTTCGGGAGAGTTTGGCGTATTTTGAGCTTGCTTGCAGTGATGACTGGCAACACAACATTTCTGCCCCGCCAACGACATCCTGTGGCGAGGTTCCTCACAGTGCAGTGCATGCGAAGTAGTCAGAAGTTATGCTCCCTTCTTGTTACCAAATTGCTGCATCTTTGTTCATATACAGACCGTTTGCCCAACTCTAGAAATCAGTTTCTCAACAACATCTTCATTATGGCGACCAAACATGGTTTGGGGGCAGAAATTAGATGCCGCAGTGGAAACATCTGTAGCCACACCCATTTACTCCATGCCTCAGCTTTGTGTTGCTGTCACGATTAAGGAATTTAAGTATCTCTGCCACACCATTGGTGTGCAAATACCATTCACACTCCCTGTGCAGGAATGCTGTTTGCCAAGCCCATGCATGACATAAGCAAGTTTTAAGAGGACAGGGTAAGCCCCATCTTTCCCACGTATTTTGGGGCATAGTGTGGTACACTTTTCTCAGCAACTAAAAAAATTGGCAGCAAGATCTTTGTATTTTATTCAGCATTTTATCCTCTAGTTAATATACCAAAATTAGCTTAGTATATGAAAAAGTAAATTAGTCTTTTTTTACTTCCAACTCACTATTTTTTTTACCAAATTTTGTACGTTTTTATTATAAATGAGGCAATGTTTTTTACACGCCCCGCCAGGGTGGCGCAGTGGTTACGGCGCTTGACAACTGTGCCCAAGGATGCGAGATTGAATCCCGGCCTCGGAGGCTGCGTTTTGATGGAGGTGAAATGGAGTGGAGTCCGTCTGCTGTGCGATGTCCGTGCACGTTAAAGAACCCCAGGTGGTCGAAATTTCCAGAGGCCTCCACTACGGCATCTCTCATAGCCTGAGTCGCTTTGGGACGTTAAACCCCACAAACCAACAAACCAACCATAATTTTGGTAAAGTAAATTGCCAGATATATATATTCTATGCCCCCTAAAAATCAGCTTGATATCTATAGTTGTTTTGAAAATAATGGTACTCACATAAAACATCTTGTTTAGAGAAAGCTGAGTTTAAAGTCAACAAAACCTTCAATCCCAAGACTGGATTGGAACAAAATGGGAGAAATCTAGATTGTTGCTAGAGGGATTATTTTCTTTCAGCTACGGTGAGGAAAATTCCATTTCCTTTTTTATTTTTAGGGAAAGAAAAGCTCCAAAAACACCATCCTCAAAGATGGGTCTGTTGCTGACTGCTTTGCTTTCTCAAGACGCTTTTCCGATTTTATATAAATTGCATAGGATGAAGTGTGATACATAAGAAATGCAGAAAAGAATGTATTGATGGGCCGTGCAGTCATGGTAGAGGGAATTTTGCTATGCAGGAAAACTGACCTACAGAGATTTGTATCGGCAATGGAAACTTGCAAAATGGTAGGCTGAGCTGCTCAAACTCGTGGAAAAAAGGTTTCGCACCTAACAGCAATGCGTCGTGTTTGGGAAGCAAGAATGAGGCAAGATAAATGGAAAGCCAATGACAACACGTCCTTTTGAGGTGTGAAAATTAAGTGGATGTAGTTAGGCTCATATTGATTTTGCATGTGTAGTACACCTGTCAAATGCAGGCACACTTTGAGCCATACCAATGAGAGACTTCGAAAAATCTGAACTGTACAGCAGTAGACACATTTTTCGCATTAAACAGACAAGAAGCCGAAATCTATCAACCACTCCCCTCAAAAAAAAAAAAAAAGAAAAAAAAAAAAAAAAAAAAAACCTCACAGGTTTGTTTACGAAGACCAATCGAGTGATAGAATGTCCCATCAAAGCTTCACTGTGCACCAACAAAAATTTCGGGTAGTGAAGCCTGTTCAAGTAATTGCATTATATTTTGGCTATTAAGCAACGCCAGCTCACTTTTTCCATTCTTGCCAGAAGTGAAACCATGCTTTGAATGAAGGCACACAAAACTGCTGCCGTACTTGGAGGTTATCAGGAGAGACAGATGTGAAAAATGGAAAGACATGCAGTTAAGTGAACGAATAAACAGTTCCATCCAAGCTATTTAACAAAACAGGTTATATAACAATGAAATGTCCAACGCATGCATCTCCACAGCTCGACTATTTTGTTTCATTTATGTTGCTTTGACGCATGTAAAACTCTGCTTCTCTAAACTTTGTTTCTCGGAGAAAATGATCACATATGTGCATCATCTGATTATTTTCTTTCCTCCCATGCATTTCTTCAGTAGTTTCTGAGAAAAAGGGTCAAATGCAGCAAAATGTCATGTTTTGAGATATTGACTTTGAAGTTGAAGAAATAGCTTTATTAAAAAATAGCACTTTAGAAGTACATTCTGATAATTTTTAATAGCCACCAGCCTATTAGTCACCTCTATTATCAATACTTCTTTTCTGTACTAGCTGCCTTGACCTACGGACCTCCTTAGTGACCTGTCATGTAGCCCTACGCATGAAGTATAGTCGCCGTCAGTGAGCTTTGCATAACCAGTGGACTGTGAACCACCTTTCAGAAATTCCGAATGACCTCAAATGTCAGCTCGAGCCATGCTGTTCGATGTTTGCCATTTAGATCTCTCAAACTGGTGCGCTGAGGACCCTTTTACACATTGCTGGGTGAACGCGCAAGCAACTGCTTGTCGTACAGCGTCTTCAACCAAATGCAAATCTTCACCGCATGCTTTACACAAACAGCTTTCGGCGACGGCTCACAAGAGAAGGTTACTGCCAGTCAGGCAATTGGCACGGTCGCAAAACTTTTCCTTTACGAACTCTAGGCGTCCCGCCGAGCATGAAACCTTCGATGCAGACGTGTAGGGTGACCGCGGTGTCCACCGCTGGGTTGTGTTGTGGAGATTTGGCGTCATTGCTCGTCGACTTATGCTGGTTCCCTTGAAAGCACTATCTTCTAAAGCACTTTTTTGTGTTCGTCATTAGATGAGCGCTAAATGATAAACAAATGTCGGTTGCCTACGAAAACATATCGAAGCATGAGCAAAATACTCCCGAATCACGAGTAATCCGGATGCGTCTGAATATTTCTGTTGCTAAACAAAATTTGCTAGCTAGCTTTACACTGTTGTTTCATGTGTGAAAACCATCCTGCTAAACGTGAACAAAATCGGCACTGAAAAAAAAATTTTCTTTTTGGAATAGGAGACGCACAGATCTCAAGCAGGTGTCAGAGGGGAACGTGGCTGATTGCCACATAGGTTTCGAGAAATGTCTATTTCAGAGTAAATATTCCGCATGTGTGTAAATGAAAGACAGGAGTATGTAAAGGATAGAATGGGGATTTCAAATTAAACAAAAATAAAAAAATTATTATTTTTTTAAAGGAAATTTTGCCTACCCTGTTCCCTTAATAAGAGCTAGCCAGATGCAGTATTAGCTAGCTCACCAAAGCGAGCTTCAGGCACCTCAGGTGATACGGCTGTCACCAAATTTGATGGTTGTTCCCCCCCTCCCTCCTCCGCCACTCCCCCCGAAGAGAATATAAGACTCTGTGACCAACCAGCTTTTGTGGTGTGTGGGTCAACGTTACTAGAACAAACTGTTTCCCAGCTCCCCATACTGCTTCCCAAATGGCTATCGCCAGAACTAATGGCACTGCAGCCAACTCTCGCTCCTTGTTAGCCACGTCGTCTGCTACACACAGTGCGTAGGCATGGAGCAGCCAGCATCCATGTAGTTTTTGCGTGTTGCCGTTGCACTATGCATGGCTGCAGTAAAATTATGACTACATGCGATAGCCTTAATTTAGAAACAACTCATTAACTTGGTGACTGAGTTTGTGTGACGCGAAATTCACCTGTTAATGACGTGAAACAAATGCAACAACGCTGTCAACTTGCTCACCATAACAGTTTCTTGCTTTGTTTAATGGTTTTTTTTTTCGTAGCGAGAGCATAAGAGTAGAATGAAACATAGTGAATGTCACATTTGGTGTGGTGCTACGCAGATTGTGTGCACTACAAGCCAAAAGCTGCTAGCATGGGTAGCCTGGCATGCAGTGCAAGAAGTCTGGCTACTAGCAAGAAACGTTGCAGTAAAAACAGAATACAGGAAAATGGCCTCCGTCATCTAATCAGAAGCTCATTTCTTAGTGCCCTGGTTTTGAGGTCTGGCGTAGAATTGTGCCTTCTAAAGGGAAGTCAGATGTGTGGAGTTATTTATAAACTAACTGAAAGAGGAATCTGAGGAAATGGATGTGCGCACAGCGAAAGGAAATGACTGAACACGCACAATTTTGTTTAAAAATGTTCAAAATATTTGCTAAAGAAGTTCTTCTCATGAGTGCAGTGTGCAGGAAATGGCCTTGTGCTATTTCACGTGCCTACTCCCACTCATTCTTAACCCTTTGTTGCATGCTGTCCACGACAGAGGACACATTTCTACGATTTTTGGAGAAATGTTCAGCGCATTACTGATACCCTGTGCATACTGGTAACAACAGTGGATAAAAATAGCTGTCTTTCTACTGCTATAGATGGCGCCGCGATACGGCCGGTTTTTGAAAACTTAGTTCTATTAATGGGTGCATCCTGCTCAAACGAATAAGTGACGTCAATCTCTAATAACTTTCTTTTAACTCGCCTTTACTAATAGTTTAAAGCATATAATTATATAAAAGCGATACAAGAAGCACTCAGAGACAAGTGCTATATATACTGTGGCTGAGTAAAGCGGAGATAATTTTTTATAACAACTTTTGTAAAATTTCCACTACAGTGGACACCATGCATGGTAGGTTAAACTGCCCGTACAGAACGTGGCTCTGTATTCGAGTTTGCGTCGTTATCGAAAGTGTCGTTACCTTAGTGACCTCGAGTCATCTTATTGTTTGAAATGCCAGAACCAGATGTTGCCACTACGGAACCTGAAGTGGTGTCAACATCCTGTCAACAGCGACAGGAAAAGAGAGACTACGTACCTCTGCGGAATGTGCAAGGTGTACATGTGTGTTGGCGGCAAAAGTGCCCGCTTCTGTTTTATAAGGCAGAGTAACACCGCATCTTGCCTATCGCATTCACGCCTCCATGTGTGCAGCAAACCTTGATTGCTGAATAATAATAATAATAATAATAATAATAATAATAATAATAATAAAAAAAAACACTACTCGGAACTTCCGCCATCAGAGCGCGGGTGCATGGTGTCCACTGTAGTGGACATTCTATATCTTATGGAATAAACACTTTGAAAGAAGCAAAATTTTTTCTTGGTGTTTTCCGGATGCACAAAGACAGAAAACACCCAAAAATCGCACTTTCCACACGTAATCTTTTATCATGCAACAAAGGGTTAAAGGCATGGCACACCTATTGGACCTAACTTGACCATATGAATTGATTTTACAAAAAACTGTTACACTGGATGAATAGCAGGTAGAAACGATCCTTGCACTGAACATTTAAATGCAACAGACATGAATCGTTTATTACATTCATGAGCTACATCACAAAAACAATGTTTATGTAGTATCTGGTCTCCCATTCATCAACCAGCTCAGTCTGCACACTTGGCCAAATGACTGCAGAAGTGCTGGCTGCAATTATGGCCAACTTTAAGTGTAATAGTATGTAGTCTTGGCAGAGACCAGCATCAAATGCTTGCTGCAAAATGGTGCACAGAACCCATCCCGGAAAAAGCTTCACAGGGCATATCATGCATGCATGATTGTAAAGAAATAAAGGTCAGGCGGCGGAAGACGGTAACGAGTCTAATACATCCATGTCTTGCACCTAATCTCAGCTGTTATACCTCCCTTCATCCTTTCAAAAGCTAGGCAAATGTTCAAGTCATTTCAACCTATATTATGCTAGAAGAAATGCGTCAACTTCTGCTAAATACTAATTCGAAGCTTTTAGCTCAATTCTGTTAACAAGAAAATTGCTGCAACATCAAACTGCCTGTAAGCACATTCGTGACTTCAAGAATTATCTAGAAATATCGCGTCAATATCAACCGCGGAAAGAAAAAGCTATTATATTCGTGCCTCTAGCATCAACGGTTCTATCGCTCAATGCGTAGAGAGGGATTAAAGATGTTTACTTTGGAGTGTAAACGATGCCTTTCCGACTGCGAATGTGACAGTGAACCGTAGAGGTACAGAAATATATAAATGGTGCGCACAAGATGTAAACAATAACGCACTGAGAGAACGACTACAATATTCCGCGGTGCTCAAGACACGAACTCGAGGAATGGCAGTGAACGAAAGCGGCGTGTTGGACGGTCATGGGCTCAGGCAGATACCAACTTTCCGTGTAGCACATTTCACCGTGTACCACGCGTTCACTAAAACAATACAACAAAACTGCTACACAATCGCTTAACGATAAATCAGTAGACCTCACTCAGTATTTTGCTACTCTACTAAGCCAAGTGCGGATTTGAGGAAAGCACTGCCGAACGTTGAACCACTCGTTTTGGCCTACAACATAAGCATGGCCATAAAAAAAAAAAAAAAAAAAAAAAAAAAAAAAGGCTTGGACGTCTGCAACGAGACGCCCTAAAAGGTAAAAGCGCCATATTACTGGTTAAGAGGCTTCTTCATTTATTTTTTTTCATGCGATTAGTAGGAAAACATCAAATAGGAAAACATCGCGCGCACACCACGGGAGACCCTGCACCTCGCTTCCAGGGGGTGGGTTCGTACAGATTTACCTGAAAGACTAGTTTGTAAAGCCAGATAACTGGGGAATTAACGCTAGGCACAATATAAGTGACGCTTAAATAGCGAACAACAACTTTAATAGAACCAGCACTTAATGCATCGACAGAATGCAAAGCGCATAGCTCAGTAGGCTTAAGTAATCGAAGCACTAGCTACTCACCTTTGTCGAGATCCCGTTCTTCTCCCATTGTAGCGAAGCAAGAAGTCCTTACCAAACGATTCTTGGCGCCGGTCACCTAAACGGCCCACTTTGTATTTTTACAAATGGGCTAAAAATTGGGCACAGCGTCACTTACTGCTACCAATTACCACTATGCGCAACATGCACAGAAAACCGGCATTAGGTGACGTATGAAGTTAGGGTCACGTGATAGCAATCTGCTACTTGATAATGGACATCTCGAGTCTGCTGGCTTCACTGGCTTCATGGAAAAATGGAACTTCCACACTCACAATATTGGTCTATAGAACTATGATGCGTCGATGGAGTTAGCGAGCGAGAGGTAAGCGTGGTTAGTTGTAAAGCATTACATTTGTGGTAATGTTTGTGCCAGCTACGAAAACATTAAGAATGAACTGAGTTCTGATGAAACTTTACTTTGTTTTGGTGCTTATTTGAGCCTGCGTGGTGCTATCCTGCAGGTAGTGTGTTTTTAATAAAAATACGATGTTTGTTTCAGGTGCAGAACACTTCGGGCGGTTTTCTTACATGTCCACATAAGTAACTGATCTTGGCTCTTCAGCGCACCTTTGTTTATGGTCATGTCTGCTTACGGGCCACAGCTCCCAGACGGTGAGCTTGAAGACTATACACTGCTCATGCTTACCTTCATACAAACTTAACGTCAAGGTTCTAACACCATAACGTGTTTTCTCTCTCTCTCTCTCTCTCTCTGTTTTAACGCATTCCTAAGAAGAGATGTTTCTCTTAATCAGCTTTTTCTCCAAGGTTTTAAAACCGCACTGACCAGCAGTGAAGATGCTGGAGCCATCATCGGGCCAGTGCTTCCGCCGGGCTTCCAGCTGCCCAGACAAGACGACTGTGGCAGCGACAACGCCGAAACACCTTCTGAGGCGAAAGCTAAGCAGGATTTGTACGGGCCGAGTTTGCCGCCAGGATTTGCGGACCCATCGCCAAAACCGGCTATCATCGGACCCGTCTTGCCGCCTGGTTTTTCGGCGGCTAAACAGTGCTCTGAACAAGACGACCATGATGACGACAGTGACAGCTCGGACGATGTCATCGGGCCGATGCCGTCCGAAGCCGTTGACGCTGACTACACTGACGACGGTGCTGCACGGGATATTGACCGTCGAGCGACAAGCATGAAAAGACGTCTGGAGGGAAAGGTGCGATTACTTACCCTCATTGGCGCAAACTATCGCTAATTCTTCTGTTTCTTGTTCACTTGCTGTGAGAAAATCTTATATGCTGTTGAAGTGCACTGAAAATCTGGATTTTGTCGAGCAAACATCTACTTGGCCTAAAAAACCTAAAGAAAATAACGAAGAATAGCATAACTGATCACATGCAAAATGCGCTCTTCTTCGTTGTGAAGGACTCCGAGGCAGAGCCACGTCGCGAGGAGTGGATGACGCATTTGCCAGACAATTTAGGCCTTCGGATTGGACTTGGGGCCAGGACATTCCGGAAGAACATGGAAGACCCAACTGCTGACCGTTCTGCTTGGACAGACACGCCTGCAGACAAAGCTAGAAAGTCCGAGGTACGTTAAGAGTGCTTTTTTAGTGTTTTAAGTTTGTGGTGTTCTACTATGAATGTGTCAAATATGCAGGTTAACAAACATGAGCGTAAGCAAATACTGCTGTCTTGCTTTAGAAATCAAATGCTTCACTTTAGTTATGGAGGACGCAGATGTGATGAAAATTGTTTGGGAGCAGCTAGTAAAGTGCTGCATATTAAATATGTCACGTTGAGTTTTTATTTCTGTTATGGTAGCATGGCATATTGTCTGAATCAAAAAGGAGTCACACAGTCTGACTGAAATCTGATTCATGAAGCTTCAGTCATGTCACTGTACTAGGTGATGTTTGCAGACTTATTCACTCTTGAATGACTTTATTTTAACTCGTTATGTGATTAAGATGTTCTTGGTTTTTCATTGGGTGGAATTAATGAAAATGTTCAGAGGCGATAGTTCAAGATATTGGGCATTGAAATTTTGCAAGTCTCATATTTAAATTAAAAATTGATTACTGATTTTTATATGATATGAGCAACATTTATGAATTGACTAAATCATTACTGAATGAATCTTTACAGCTGCATCATCTCTTGGCTCTTTCTGGTCCAGTAGAAACAGATGTGCTAGTCGTATGGAGACCGAGAACCTGCGCAGAATTGTATAAAGCTAAAAGGAGCCCTAGTCAACCCAGAACAGAGGCATATTGCATTTGTTCTCCAATACTAAACGTTTGCTGTATTAAGTGATATGGTAAAAAGCACAGAAGCTGTGGCCAGCATGATAGCAGTTCATTTTTCCACCATTAGATGGTTCAGAGTGCACTACAAAAAGAAGTAAAAAATATTCACTGTGATCCTTCCAACGTGCATCAAGACATGACTCACGTTCGTCCTGTGATGTTAATGGTGTACTGTTGTGCTCGTGTTCTTAGCATTCAGGGAAGATGAAACTGTTCGTTTGCATTTGTGTTGACGAATCGTGTGGATGTTGGGATCATTTGGCTACTGTGTCTTGGGTATTGCAGTTATGGCTGTCATTGTGGTGCTCAAAAATTTGTTGCTGCCAATGTAATAGTCATTGTGTATGCTAACAACAAGCAGAAAAAGTCTAAGAAAGTGGAGGATGAAGTGGAAACCTCACGCCATCAAAAGCGGCACCGGCAAGAAAAAGAGCTTGAAGAACAGCTGGCACATTACAATGTATGTATTTTTTCGTGTTTGGTCAAAAGGGAGACTTGCTGCCTTGTGCATATTGCAAATAATCTCATTCTTTTAACTTCCATGCCACAGAAGGAAAAGAGATCAGAGTCACTTCTTGACATCCACCAGAAGAAGAAGAAAGAGGAAAAAAAGGCAAGATTCAAATGCTTCTAATATTTTTTTCTTCTTAAACAGTTAAAATTCACTTTGTGCAAGAACATAATTAGTTAAATGGGGGGAAGAAAATAATTTACCTAATTTTCTTAGTAATATTTTTCTTCTGAATAAAATGGTACAGTTTGTTTTGTTGCCATAGCATAAAAGTGCAACACTCAATTTTTTTTCATCATCACCTACTTTTCTGCCGCTTCCTGCTACGCTTACTTTCCCTTGGAATCCAATTGGTTACTCTTAGAAACCACCAGTTATCCTCTCTTCGAACTACATGCCCTGCCCATGCCCTGCCCATTTCTTCTTCTTAATTTAGACTAGAATGCCAGTAACTTGAGTTATTTCTCTGACCCACTCTGCACGCTTCCTATCTCTTAACGTTACATTTACCATTTTCCATTCCATGGCCCTCTGAGTTGCCCTAAACTTAAGTAAAACCCCTTTCGTTAACCTCCATGTTTCAGCCCCATAGGTCAGTATCGGTAGGATTTAACTATTATACACTTTCCTCTTGAGTGATACCAGTAAGCTGCTAGTCAATATTGTTACGGTGAAATAACAAAGGGGTTCCATAACATAACAGAGGGGTTACAGTACCTTCCAAATGCACTCCATCCCAATCTCAATTGTTTATTATGGAGTAAAGAGGACATTCCTGCCATCTTTTTGTTGCATCCCTCTGATTGCCAGCCTATAAACCACAGTGTTTATAGACTGTCTTTTGGTGGAAGATTAAAAGAACATTCTCCTTCGCAAGCTACTTGCCTGTTCATACCGATATATTGTGCACTAAGCAGCACGACATGGTCTGCATTGCTTGAGAAGCAATTTCTGGTTAGTTCAGAATCATTGTGGAAGCTCTCAGTGGCAAAAAAATTCCTGTCAGTTACTCTTGTAGCTTTCCTCTCTACCCCCACCATTCGTACTGGACTGGAAATTAGTATCTGTGTGGGTACTGCACTCTTTTTAGTTGTGAGCTCAAGCAAGTTACTGCTGGTTTAGGCATGCGACTTCGTGCATTTGTTCGACCTTGGGCCGCATTGTGGAACAGTTTCTTTTGCAATTCATTTTATTGGTTTCTTGCTGTTGGCCTGCCCCACCTTCAATACTGGAGCTATAAATTGGCATTGTCTGGCTAGCTGTTGGTCATTTTATGTGGTAAAATAGTGAAAAGATGAATTGAAAAAAGAAAGGAATAACTTAGAGGAAGATATGGTATATGACGTGCCCTAATGAGAAAAAAATCCTGACGAAACTTGTATGACACATTAAAATTCACAATTTTAAATATCTTGTTACGGGAAGTATTTGTTGAGACTTGCGCTGCAATGGGTGGAACTCAGCTGATAGACTTCAAGGACCATCGAGCATCCACACTGTCTGCGTCGTCATATTCTGGAACAGCCCTTCATCGTTCACCCTGCAAGCTGCTCAGTCGTCATCTGCAAGCACACCACTTTATCGGTCATGCATACCCCGGTAACACTATCCCCCTTGGCAAAAGGCAACGTCCGGGTGCGTGTTAGACGTGCGGTGTAGTGGAATAATAAAGCTTGAGGCGGGCCACATGCACTATTTCGGAAGTGGGTGTAATGGAAAGTGACTTTCGGCGGAGCGGTATAATCTTGTATGTGACGTCAGTCACTGGGCGTAATACAATATTTACTCAGAAAATAGGTGAACGCAAAGTCTAGAATGTGCGTTTTATGTGCTAATATGTTGGAAACTTATGCTAGAGGACTCTTCATGCTAAGCTTTTGATTAAGCAAAGCAGAAATTGCTTGTGCAAAGTGCTTTGGGCTACTCCACAGTGCAGACACCGGGCTTTCTTAGAGAAGGCTCAGTCTACTTCTCTGCTGGCGGCACAATTATTCAGAGTATACCAGGCACCTTCAGAGAGGTTTGGCAAGTAAAAAATCTTCTCGGCAATGGTGAAAGCGAAAGTTACAGACGGGCACTTATTTATAGTACTGGCTGGGCAGTGTAGTCATCTCTGTCTAAGCTGGAATTGGACTGATAGGTGTCTTTTTTTTTTCTTTCGTTTCACATGAAGCTGCTGCTTTCATCTATGAAGTCAAATGTCAATGTTGTGGAATTGCAAGAATAGTGCCATTGCTGAGCAGGGTTGTGACGACACGAGGATGCTACATTCAATGCCGTGGTTGCGATCACTACTTTGCATCGACAGGTTTTACTGCTAGCTTAAAAATATTTCCTCATATGGGTGGCGAGAGAAAACATATTTGAAATTTGAGTGCACTTGGTTGATTTATAGAGCTCAACGTCCCAGAACGATTCAATCTATGAAGGACACTGTGGTGGAGGGCTTTGATAACTTTTGCCACCTGAGGTTTACATGTACTCACATACTGTACATGCACACCTTGTGTTTTGCTTCTATCGAAATGCAGTCGTGAGGCTGGGATTGAACCCGGGTCTCCTGACTGCTCAGTAATAGAATATCATAAACACTGAGCCACCGCAGCGGTGTCGAGGTGCAGTTATTTTGCAACATATCATATATTGTTATATAAGGCTGTGCTGTGTGATGTCAACATTCACTGAAGAAACCCAGGTGGTCTAAAGCAATCCGAAGTCCTCCATTTGTCCGTAAAGCCCATGTGATGGTTCGGGACGTTAATATCCCACAATTTACAGCTCCCCTTCTGCCCGACGTTTAAAATGGTGATGACTAATTTAAGTTCTCAGCTGTTTGGTCATCTGATGAGAAGAGAGGAGTCACTGGAGAAAGATTTGATGTTGGGAAAGGTTGAGGGTCGTCGGAGAAGGGGTAGGCAGCGAACGCGATGGTTAGATGGCATCCTCGAGGCGCTGCAGATGAAGTTATGTGATGTCAGGAAGATAGTGAGAGACCGGAAAGCGTGGCGTGACATGATCCATAGGGTCAAGAAGAGTCGGACACAACTGAAAGACTGAACTGAACTGAATTGAAGTTGATCTATATTGGTAGATTACCACTTTTTAATGACAAATAGCCTTCGGTGAAAAGGGGGTTATTGTAGACTAAAAGGACAAAATGTAGCGTGGATATTGCTGCAGCCCTTTTTTTGGTGAGCAAACTACGGTAACCTCAAGATAGTTTTGGAAACATATCTCTGAGGCCAGGCCATACTTCAGGCTGCAATCACAGAGCCCCTCTATTGTTTTGGGTATTTTAGTTTGAATCAACTGTCAGGGAACAGAAATTTTAAATCCCAATTTTCTCGTGTGCGTCACCAACAAAATCGTGAAGTTTAATGGACAATAATACTTGGTATTACGAATTGGCCCACGAATTTCCGAAATTCTTACCAAGGTGTAAAGTGTTGGTGGGCAGCATTTAGCTTGTACTACATATGTTGCACTGTTTACAATCATTTTCTGAAAACTTATATGGTGTTGGTGGGCGGTGCCATGCGAGTTCATACTAAATTGCCTCCTTTGTTGGACATCCCTGATGCAGAATGAAGTGAAAGAGCGACGGGAGTTTAATCGGGATGAAGACTTGAAAATCAGCCGGATCGACTCCAGAGCCAGCAAAGCAATCATTAACAATGCTGCTTTCCTCAACTCCAAGTTTTCGTCTGGTGAAAGGAAGTTTCTCTGAGCCCATTTTTGTACATTTTTTCCCAAAGAATACATTAAACATGACCTGCTTGAATGTGCACAACTGGTGCCTGGGCTTTTGCAAGTAGCAACTCTAAAGTCAATTACCAGGCATTCAAGTCCCTTTGTATGATGAAGTATCATATTTGCTTACATAATGGACCCACCACATTTGCAGCTGAAAATTTTTTAAGCATTGGTGGGGTTTAAGCACGGCTTGAACCTAGTGATAGAGCGAAAGCTGTTAATATTGCAGCGATAGCCTCAACACCTGCTTTTCAATCCTCGCTTTTTTTTTTTTTCAATTTTTATTCAAATTAGGCTTTGTGGAAGATGTTGAGGCTGTAGGAAGAAGGGAAAGAAAATGCATGGGCCTGCTACTGGCTCTAGCTGAGCCACCTCCGCTGCCTTGTGTGGACAAGAGAAAATAAAGAAAAAGAAGGAAAGACGCGTGCCGCAACAGCCGTTGTCAACCACCTAAGCGGTGGCGGGTGCAATGACGGCCTACAACACAAAATTCGGTGGCAGGCTAGCCCCGCCGCAAGCGGCGGTGACCTACCAGTCCCAGCCCCGTAGGGCCACGACGAATGACCGGGGCGCGCTCTGCCACAAGATCACGGGAATGTGTGATAGCTGCAAACGAGATGCTAAAAGCCGGCCTCGTGGCGCGGCTGACCGCGTGTTTTCGTTGATTAGTTGATAGAAGGAAGGATAGACGACTGTTTAAAAATAAAAATTTGTTTGTGGAGTTTAATGCCCAAAGCGACTGGGGCTATGAGAGACGCCGTAGTGGAGGACTGCGGAAATTTCGACCACCTGGGGTTCTTTAACGTGCGCTGACATCGCACAGGCGCCTTGCTTTTCGGCTCCATCGAAAAGCGGCCGCCGAGGCCGGGATTCAATCCCGCGTCCTTGGGCACAGTGAGATTCGTTTTTTCCAGTGTAATGAACCCGCCCCAGTTCAAAAAACATAGTTTTATTACGCGAGTAAATATGGCAGTAGTGTTGCAGTTCCCACTTCTCCAACTGCTGCAATAACTCGGTGTCTCTGTGCGATGCTGTGTGATGCCAACACACATATATAAAGGGATACCTGAAGCTACTTAGTAGAATTATAAAACTCGCAAGAGCGATAGATATTCCTTCAGTCCTCTTTGCTGCGTTAAAAAAAAAAAAAAAAGGCTAGTTTCGTTAGCACCGAACGTATGGGCGATCAAAAATAATGCGTAATGAACCCGCCCCAGTTCAAAAAACATAGTTTTATTACGCGAGTAAATATGGCAGTAGTGTTGCAGTTCCCACTTCTCCAACTGCTGCAATAACTCGGTGTCTCTGTGCGATGCTGTGTGATGCCAACACACATATATAAAGGGATACCTGAAGCTACTTAGTAGAATTATAAAACTCGCAAGAGCGATAGATATTCCTTCAGTCCTCTTTGCTGCGTTAAAAAAAAAAAAAAAAAGGCTAGTTTCGTTAGCACCGAACGTATGGGCGATCAAAAATAATGCTACACCTCTCCCCGTATCATATGCTGAAAAGATCTCTTCTTCAGGTTTAGCCGAGGTCCATTGAGAGCCTCAGAGCAGAAATATCTGAACTACGCCGCGGAAATCAGCGTCTCCGGGAGATAACCAAGGACACGATAACAATTAAGGACACCTGAGCTCGTTCCCAGACTCCGCAACGCAGCCGCTCACAGAAGGGCCGCAAAAGCCTTTCGCCTACCCGCCGGTCGCAACCGGTCAAGACTGGGGCTAATCCGACAGGAACGCGCCCAAGAGACACAGAAGCTGGAAGAAACTCTGCGAAAGGATGTTAATGTTACGTACTGCTGCCCTCACTTCCATGCAGAGCCATCTGCAGACTATGTTTGAGGAGGAATTCCAACTTACCACACTCGCAGACGATAGTAAGCGCCGTAAATATATGCCCCTTTCATGAGTACTATGGCTCATGGGATTCAATGGAACTGCAGAAGCTTAAATCAGAACGGTCCTATACCCTTCGTACATTTGTGCCTCAGCGCCATCCTCTTTTCATACTCCTCCAAGAAACGCGCGGTCCTTGTAAAATTCCTGGTTACTGCACTTACCAGACACCTACTATCTAACATAAAAACGGCCTTTCAGAGGTGGCCGAAACGATTGCCCTTCCACTCAGCTCTCGCTTCAATCCATTTGCTCTCCCACTCGGGAGATTGTTGATGTAAAAATCTTCCCCTCTGGCCAAAAACCTTTCGTCGGCCTATTTCCGGCCAAGTAACGCCATGGCAAAAGCCATGTACCTGGCTCCCTAACCTTGAAAACGCAACACAGCCTTATCCTATTCTTATCGGCGGAGATTTCAACGCACATCACGCAGCCTGGAGCTCATATCTCAGCCTAATCAACGTGGTATAGTACACTATATATATGACGCCCTTGATCAAACTCTTCTTACCCTGTGCAACGAAGCTAACACGATCGTATCGGTCTCCGTCCCCCTCAAGCGGACACTACACTGGGCCTTACATTCTCATCACAGCGTCTTCTTCAGCGCTGGGAAAGTCCTTTCCAATTCTTAGGATAGTGATCACTTGCTCACTCTCAATCGTAAATGTCTTCGTGTTCGGACAACACGTTCGTTTTTCAACTGGGACCGACCCCCTTCTCGGATATTGACTCCTTCCTGTCTGTATTCCGAGATGCCCGCACTCAAGCTCTCGAATATATCCCCTGCGACGATTCCACCGTTGGCATGGATGCTCACCTGGCTAACCTTTGGCGTCGCGCAGATCACCTCACGCAACGTTTTCGGACACGCGGAAAACGTCACAAAGATCTCATACTTCTTCGACGACAATTCAAGCTTATCTGGGCATACCAGCTTCACCTGCAAAGTGAGGCTTGGTACATGCGACCGCCTTGGACAAGTACCGGGCAACTTTGGCGCATCTTTCGCGGCCTAAATGGCAAGGCACGCGGGGCGCGTCCCACCTCTCGCCGAGCTCCTTCTCAATGGCAACCCGACTGATGTTGCTTTTCCCACACGTACGCCAGCCTAACGCGGTCTCCACCAGCAGTTTCCATTTTCCCAGTCAGAAACCCTGATCCAGACCATGGACCGCCCGTTCTCTAACGGAGAACTGCAAGCAGCCCTCGGAAGAGGCCGAGCTCGCGCCACACCCGGACATGACCAAGTCAGCTGGCAGGAGCTTCGCAGTCTCGACTCTGCAGCCCAGGATGCCCTTCTCGACATCATTAATTCTTACTGGGAGGCCAGAACGATACCGGATATCTCGAGCTTTCTCTTATTCTTCCTATCCCTAAACCTGGCAAAAAACCCTCGACTTCCTAGTAATTTGCGTCCAATCGCCCTGACTTCACATCTCTGCACACTCATCGAGAGCCTGCTGCATACCCGAATTCGCCAGTCCTGGATTTCATCTAGCTCAAGCCGGCTTCCGCCCTAACCTCGAAACTCATGACTGCCTTTGGCTTTTGCGAAGCGATCTGAATAGAACTCATCGTAAAGCGCTACCTGACTATCTCCTGGCTGTCGATATACACAAAGCCTTTGACAATGTTCGCCATGAGGTTATCCTGGAGGAACTCGCCAAACGCTTTCCTATAGTACTCGTGCCCAAATCTGAATCCGCAATTTTTTGACATCTATAGTACCTGGCAAAGCTCCGGGATGGGTGCCCAAAACCTATTACTTGGATATGGGTGTACCCAGGGCTCCATTCTCGGACCCATATTGTTCAACTTGGCCATGACACGCTTCGCCGAGAATCTGCGGAACTCGGCACAAGCGCAAGATTCGATATATGCGGATGATATTACCGTCTGGACTGAGGCAGCGGATTACGTGGACAAATATTCTATGCAGACTGAACTTCAGGCGGCCCTTCTTTGTCTTGAAGATACACTAACCAAAATTGACCTCGAACTCGCACCACATAAAACAGAATTGATTAGTATTGACGGAAAACATAAACGAAGTGTCTAAAGGTACGTCCGACGTATCTATTCGATTCTCGTAAAGATACGGCGGACGTCGATATACAGGCTCATGGCTATATGCACGTCGAACGCGGCCACATACCGCTTGCTACGCGTGAATGAATCTTATCCTCTATGATATCAGCTAGCCGCGACTCTCGATGAGGTGCTACGAAGAGTGCATCCGTTCTAACATAGAATACGGTATTCACTTAGGGTTGTGTACGGCAAGCATCGCTGTCACGCACGCGATGCTACGTACTGCACCAGCTCCACCAGCTGGCATCGAGATACGCACATTCACGAGCAGCTTTCGCTTCGCACTAAACTATCACCTCGATCTGCCCGTGATGCGAGCGAGCTATTCCTAGCATTTACGCTGAGGTCCTGCATCGACCTCCGAAGATCTAGCGCCGGCACAACACACACACACCTCGCCGTGCAGAACATTCGGCAGTCCAAAGTATGTATGTGAAATGGCATTATGCTCGTTCCTCACATGCAGACCGAGGAAACAGGATGTTTCTAGCTAAATTCTCCGTTTAAATTCTACTTCAGAGCCGTGGCAGAAGACATGCCGAATCTACTAGAGGCCTGCGCTGCTACTGCGGCGAGCTGCACATCGACTCGTCGAGGCGAAGACCTACTGCACCGCACCGCAAGAGTGCACAACCGGAAAGCCGGAAGCGCGAATGATCCGAATTCTCCGTGAACAGCAATGTTATTTGGTATTTAGGGGAAGACTAGACTAATGTGCTTAGCCTGCATCTTTTTCTTGTCGTTGAATTTTGCGTACATGTAGTTTAAACCCCCGCATGCTCGAGGTTAGCGTGATCCGACTGAACGGCCGCGCAGCTTTGAAACGATCGGGATCGATATGCATGCATCGCCGGACTTAGGTACGCGGTAGAAAATGTGCGCTGCACATTTCGTTGCAGAAGCTGACTCTTGGAATTGTGCAGAGTGCGCCACGCAAGTGATCGTTGCTACAACCACGCATCCATGTTCCCACGGCTGGCCTACCCCGAGGCGCATAAATGTTCAACCGTGGACGTATCAATGATCGAAGAGAGGACAGATTTTCACAATATTGGGCGCGAAATCGATAGCTACCAGTGCTCAGTGTTAGAGAAATTCTGCTTTGATCATGCGCAATTCAGTATTTCAGGTGTGGTCAGTAGCTATAAGTTTGAACAGTTCGCCTGTCAAGTCAGCGGCGCCAGCGATGGACCGGCGGAGCGATTTTCCACGCTACACCGCTGTCTTGCTAGAAAGCCTACCTAGGCGGCGTTTGACATTTAGCTGCTTTTTGTGGGCCCCGTAAATGAAAGCAACGCCTTCAGAAACGCGTTAAATGTACAAAAATGTATTCTCTTCAACAGTTTCACTCCAGGCTGTCAAAGCAGGCGGACGTTGATAAAACATTTGAGCACTCCAGTCTTTAGAAATCTGTAGAATCGCCTTCAGTTTGTAAAATTATTGGAATAGGTCACTTTCCGATCGCTGGGACATAGACCCTCATGACAGCGCTGTCACGTGAATAAGGACCACACCAGACCGAAAGCTTGTCTCATATAACATAGCTAACCAAGGTATACCTTACAGCATTGTGTTGATTTTTATGGTGCATAAGCGACTAATGCTGCCATGCACCCAGAACAAGGTTTAATGTATTTATTTTGTGTGTAATGACTAAAATGTTCTTTAGGATGTAGCTTGTTTAGGAACAGTTTAGGAAACCAAAAATGCAGGAAATTTGCACGTCTCTCCTAGGATCATGCTGGGATGGAAAGGGATCTGTTGCAAAATTGTACAAAATGTTTCCTCTTATTTTGTCGACTCTGGCGCACGTGTAAGATATGGTTTATTGTTAGTTCATCTCCACACTCCTTGCATATTGGTTTGTCCCCTTTCATAAGTATGAAGCTGTGTGTGAGGTGTGGGTATGTGTTTTGTGAAGATGACCTAAAATGGCCTCCATGTTGTGTTTTTGATTACTGCATGATTTCCATTCCTTAATGACCGGTTTGACAAGTATAGTTTGTAGTTTATTTCAATGTTTCAAAAATCCTGCCATTTCACTCTCACTTTTCTTTGTACAATCTTCTTGGTATCTTCATGCACCATATTCACCCTCTGTAATTTAGCATTGCATCAAGGTAACCTGGTTATTTCTTTTCATCACCTTTCAAGACAACTGTCCCAATTTCATAAAGTGTAGGGTTCCTGACGACAGGAACTCCTTGGAAGTCATAGAAATAAATGAGATCCACGATCATGAGCTATCTAGGGGTATGCATATACATGTCCATCGCTCAGTGGAATGGTGTCAGTACGCTGTTAGAACAGTTCTTGTGGTAACAACAACCATTGTCTGAGCTGGTCCTTTAATGGGCATTGAAATGCTATGTAACTACAGGTACTGATAGAACTCTTGATCATGTTATATGATGCGATCCTTGCATGCATATAGGTATACAATTCAGAATCTGCAGTGCACCACTTGACTATTTGCCACCAGTTTGTGTGAAAATGTATTTTTCATGCATGTTAACCAGTATTTAACAGATGACCCCTGTGCACAAGCCAAAAGTGCCACGAGCCAAATGTCACGAGGCCACACAACATGGCAGGAGCTGTTAAGTCAAGCTTACAAAGTTATATTTGAAATATGTTCTGGGACGTTTCAAAAAACAGAGGTCTATGCCAGGTTGTCTATCACCTAACAGGGCAGCCTACGACCGTATTCTAATGAGTATATCTGAGATAACAGAGACATGAATTAAGGAATTAGTAATTATGTTTGTAGCAAAGGGCATGTAAATTAACGGGAGTCCACAGTGGGATCTGCAGACAAGAACCATTAACGCTGGCACACCATACCCCTAGAGGTGGAGATTTGGAGTCTCCCCAATTTTTTTTTCTGCTGAAAGCTTGTCATTTCCTTCGTTCTTCCAGATGAGGAAGATGTGAAAATGATAGCATCAAAAATTCCAGAGACCATCGTTAACAAGGATGCTGATCCCAACAGCGTAAAAAGGAACTTCAGAAAAGATGGGTGACTAGTAATGCTGGCAACAGTTGAAGCTAAGTGGAAAGGCATGAAATTGAAATGCAACATATGCAGAGATATGTTGCGAGACGACCAGTCTGTGGTGTGCGACATCTGACATCTGTCTCCGTTAGTTTCATCAAGTGATTGGCCAAAGCAAATGGGGCTTGTGGTTTTGTGATAAGTGCAGTGTAGTAGCATAGATGCAACCTTGCCCATTAATAATTGGAGTGGAGAAAGTGCATTGTTTTGTTTTTGTAAGATGTTCATGGTTTCCATGCAAACATTATGAGAAATTTTTTCCAAGAGAATGTTTGCTGAAATGTGAATATAATGTGCAATAAAACTAGTGTTTTCTTGCTATTTACTTTTCCTTGTATACATTAGTTCTGTGAAGAAAACCACCGGCTAGAAGGAAATGTAATGGCATGCATTTTGATACTTGGCCCCGTTGTGCTGGCTCAGTAGTTAGAGTGCTTGGCTGCTGAACTGAAAGATGCAGATTTGGTTCCAGCCACAGCAGGGGCATTTCAATAGAGGCAAAACAATAGGCCGTCATGCACCGTGCGGTGCCAGTGCATGTAAAAGAACCCCAGGTGGTCGAAATTATACCGGAGCCCTCAACTATTGTGTTCCTCATAGCCATAGTTATTTTGGGATGCTAAACCAGTTATATATCACATCATACTCTGAGTAAGATGCTATTCATGGTCAGTTAATCATACACTAAATGATCAATTTTTTTCTGCATGGTACAGCAGCTGTTGTACAATTTTACTTTAGCCTTCATGAAGAATATCACACTGGCTCCACATGGCCTTCTGTTGACCCTTGATATGCGTCACAATCACACCCGAGTATGTATTTGTCTAAGGGCACCTATGCAGGCAAGGAAGGGACTGTTACTTTCCATTTGTCAGAACTGAAATACACGATCCACATCATTTCTGTAATTCAGCTGCCTGCTATTTGAACTGTCCAGCATTGATGCAAGTTTCAAAGAACTGCAATTAGCAAATTAATCCAAGCAGGAAACCATGCCAAGAACTGCTTCGGTTTCATCTTTAACTGTTTGAGAACTAAAATTAGCCAAATGTTGCAAAACATAGATGAGAGGTTACAAAATCTAAAAAACAATGCAGCCTACCTGTGGCATGTAGGGTTTCACATCCTAAAGTGACATATGTAGCTATGAAAAATACCGTAGTGGAGAGCTCCAGACTAATTTGACTGCCCGGGCTTTGTACTTTGCGTTGACATCTTGCAAGAAACAGAAGCATTTGCATTTCACCTGCACCAAAGTGCGACTGCCATCACTGGGATTAAACATCACGACCTTGGGGCAAGTAGCCGAACGTGCCACTAAGATGTCGCAGCGTCTACGTACATGCTATACACGTCAACCTTTCTAGCATTAAAGCTGTCACATGCATGGCAGATATTCATGTTCAGCTTTGGACTGACAAGTTTAAAAGTGTACTATTTGTTTTTGTCTAGCATGAAAAACAAAGGAAACTAAGGAAAAACGAAAAAAAAAAAAATGAACATTTTGAAAAAGCACGTCATTAACACATAAAGCATATTCGTTCCTTTATTAATGATGAAGTGGCCTTCAACAATAGTACAAAGCCTGAACATTTAGGAAGGTGCTGTGCCAGGCAGCTATTTTACAGAAACCTGAACCATTTCACCTGTAGTAATGCGCATCCCGGCGGTGTGGGCTGGGCACTTATTTTTCGGTCCACTCCAACATGCGAAAACTGCATCATGTGCATTCCCATTTTCCGAGTTTTGAGCTCTGTAGTGCAGGCTAACAAATTGTCGATGACTTATTTTCGTCTGAATGTTGCACAGCGCTTGTAAATAAATTACCACTGCACCTAATAAACACTGACATGCACGTGCAACATCGCCGATCATAAACGGACACACTGATGTCCGTCCGGACATCGGCGCACTCATCACAGCACTTTTCGTAGTCTCACACAGCACTCTAGTAGGACGTAATCCGTACATCACAGCATCTCACGGTAAGCACAAACCACACCTCCAACAAACACGAATGACGCGATGCCTGGGCTAGAGACACGCCGGTGGCACCCAGCTTTTTTCAGCGCCGCTTGTATATGTAGAACTTGTAGCACCAAACCTCAATGCGAGCAGAAAGCGATGCGTTACGTGACGCATCTCATCACAGATGGAAGTGACGAAACTTTGAAGAATCAAAACTACATAACTACATAACGACCGTGGTAGACGTTAATCCACATGATAACGAGGACCAAATGAGCGGGCGTGCGGGCCGCGGGCTGGCCATAAACACCGCGATTACATGCGCTTGCGCTCTCATGCTTGCCACCCTGCCGCGGTCCAACTCAAGTAAACCTATCATCATGCCATCACGTAGTATATCACCCATTCTAGGCACTATTCTTGCACTATTCTTTGTAATTTTACATTTCACGCCTGCAGTATGTAGTGCATACTTCTTGCACCTCGCACGTATGTACACCTCATACCAACTTCGATTTGGCTACATATGGCTACCATGTTGTCGCCAAGGGATCTAAAAACGTTGGTTGTTGCTACAACCACTACAACCACATCTGGGGATCTCGGATCCGTCCGGCTTTCCCGACGGATCCCAAGGCGCATATCGGAGAAAAATGTGTTGGGTCCGTCGGAAGAACCCTACCGGTCGGGTCCGTCCGCCGTACCTCTGAAAAATATTTCCCGGATCCGTCCGTCGTATCCCGAAGAAAAACGCACCGGATCCGTCGGACGTTGGTTGGTTGGTTGGTTCATAGGAAGGGAAAGACGCAGTATCTGTCACACTTGCTCTGTGGACACCTGAACCGCGCCGTAAGGGAAGGGATGAAGGTGGGAGTGAAAGTGGATAGAGAGAAAGGGGAGCCGTAGTGGAGGGCTACGGAGTAATTTCGACCACCTGGGGATCTTTAACGTGCGCTGACATCGCACAGCACACGGACGCCACTTCGTTTCGCCTCCATCGAAACGCAGCCGCCGCGGTCGGGTTCGAACCCGGGAACTCCGGCACAGTAGTCGGGCGTCTTACCACTGCACCACCTTTAAGACCATCGATCGGGTCCGTCCGACGTACCTTTAGCCACAGCCAAACATAAAACCAACCCCAGTATGCAGATCCATTTTCACATTGGAGGCAATCATCACCTCCTCAAATGGGCAAATCCGCATTTTTGGCCTGCCCATCTCAAGCTGCAACAGTCCCCAGAAATGAGTTCATCAGCTACGCCTTTGGCCAGCACTGCTACACTATTCGTCGCCTGTCCAACCGGCACGGCGGTGCGCGGAAACATGCCTGCCGTGCGATGGCCCGAGCAGCGGCGGTCGGAAAAATCCCCTATGGCACACCCGTCCTCCAACCACTCCAACTGTCGAAGACTGACTTCGCTAAGGTCGAACGCCTTCATCGCGCAACACTACGCACTATTACCGGTCTACCTAAGAACTTGAGCGTTTGGCCGCTCTTCCACTGCTCGCTACCATCGTTTTCGAGTCACAGACGCGTCGTCGAATACGTCTAGAGAACACTGTCCAAGTGCGTCGCCTGCTGGCCTGGGATGAACAGCGTATACCGACAAAACACCAGCCCTATGTGCATTTCTCCCTTGGGAGATGCCAGTATTCACACGCCTCCATCGCCGACCTATAAACCGCGATTTTGTCATTCCCCGGTAGCTCCTCGCTGCCCGTCACTGACAAGAGCGAATCCCTGATACGACTGATATACATACACAGACGCATCATTACAAGCGAATTTGCATCTATGGGCTGGGTATTCCCTTTCAGGCGCTTATGCCTGCCACCTACCTCAAGGTACCCCTCTTCATGCTGAACTCGCGATTTGGGGAGCCATGTCAGAGCGCTGCACCGGAACTGGTTCGATACGTATTCTGACTGATTCCTATGAAGCTTACAAGGAAATCGCTACTCCGTGTTCACAAGATGCAACTGCTACGGCCATACAGCGCCTGCTTAAACGCCACCAACTCGCGTTATTGACTGGACCCTGGGTCCCTGGGTCACTTGGACGAATCAGGGGGCAATGCGGCGGAGCAAGTTAAGGCTAGGTTGACCACCTGGGGATACGGCTGTTGTTGCGGCGCGCGTCTTTCTCTCTTTTTCTTCTCTATTTTCTCATTCTTTCCGCACGAGGCAGCGGAGGTATAGCGCTCTAGAATAGCGGAGGTGGTGTTGTTATCCAAATAACTTATGGCACATTGGGTAGCAATTTTTTTTTTTTTTGAAGTATACTTGCATAAGAAAAAAAATTGAGGGGTAGAGGAAAGGAAATAAAGCGGAGGTGGCTCAGCTACAGAGCCAGTAGCAGGCCCGTGCATTTTCTTTTCCTTCTTCCTACAGCCACAACAGCAGCTACAGAGCCACTAGCAGGCCCATGCATTTTCTTTTCCTTCTTATAGCCACAACACAGCACACAGACGCCTCTTCCTTGTTAATTGGTTTATAAGAAAGGAAAGGCACAGTATCCGGCAAGGTTACTTGAATATGAAAACCCTGCCTAGTGTAGACAAAATGAAAAAAAAAAAAAAAATGATAAGGGGATTTCATTTTCTTCTAGTGAAATGCTGATTGTAACCTTCAGCATCAATCCTACTTACAGAGGAAACGAATGTTATTGGAAGCCAGCTGTGCAAGTGCACTAGTGATTGAGCAGACAGTGGTAGGGAATGAGGCTGATTGACACACATTGTTACGGGGCGGCAAGCCGATGAAGAAAGGAGACAGAACATGTCTGATGGCTGGAAAGTTCGATACGGAGTTCTGAAGGCCTACGGTTTACCAAGCAAGCTCTAAATTGGTGAATTTCATCACCATCAGCCGGACTATACCCACTGCAGGGCGAAGACCTCTCCCATATTTCTCCAATTAACCCGGTTCTGTGCTAGCTGCATCTACTTGACCCCTGCGAACTTCTTATCCTCATCCGCCCATCTAATTTGCTGCCGCCCCCTGCTACGCTTTCCTTTCCTTTGTAAATTAACGAGTGAATTCATTCAAGCTTGTAATAAAAATGTGTGAAGGTTTGAAAGGTTGCTAGCAGCTTGAAACACGGGGCCTCAGATGAAAATTTCAAAAGAACCGATTCATCTCTTATTAACTGGGCCATCCACAAAAAATTGTTTCAAAACTCAATATGCCTGTATAGGCATTTTCATCTAACTATAATGCCCGATGGTGGATGTGTTTATTCACTCATCTTCAGCTGTTCACGAGCAAAGTGTTTCAGCAGGCAATCAATACTGTAATTGCGGCTATTTGGTTTTCCATCATCAGGTAGGCGCGCTAAACTTTAACTCAGGTCAATTCACTAAAACAAGACAAGTATGGTACATGCGTGATTCGTTTTTGTACTTCTCTCCTTACATGCACACATACAAAGAAAACATGTACAAACACGTGTCATATACAACTTTATAAGTGCAATTCATCAAACCGTAACCCATGAAGCACCGCTCTCCATCACGCTGCCTGTTAATAACTGGATCTCTGCGCGTCAGCACTATCGATGTACCAGTCTTGTCTTGTTTTAGTGAATCGTCTTGAGTTAAGTTTAGCGCACCTGAAAACTGGCATGTGTACAAGCACAGAAGACATTGTCATTCTGTTCATAAAGCACTTTAACATAATGAAAACAAGAAAATTAGTAGAATGACACTCGTTAAATGGTTGCATAAAATTCATCTTTACTCAGCACTATATGAACGATGGGAACGTACACACAACAAGAAGTAGAAAGGCACTCCCACGGCTTTGTTCTTGGTTGGAGTAAATATGTTTAGTTCTCAATAAATAGTGTCCACGCAACCAGACTCACTTGTGACCGTAAGAGCTACGTCTGGCACCACCACAAAGTCCAAGTGGAAGAAACTTTGGACAGCACACTTACGTGAGCTCTTCAACAGCTAAAATGTGGAGTAGGTGACAGACTTAGGGTTACTCGAGTTATGTAAATGATACACCCCTCTTTGAGAGGAAGAAAAAAAAAATGCTCGAAAACCCTTCTGCATAGATGCTTCTCGCCTTGCAAAGAGCTCAGCCTAGATGCTCTCTCGTTTAGTCACACACACAGGCGTACAATTTAAGCATTCGACGCAAGCGAACCACCATTGCATTTCCCAGTCTTGACCATCAAGGGTTTTTTTTTTTTTTTTTTCTTTTTTTCCTCAGCCAAGTCACAAGACTGTCGTGAAAGAAAATTTTGTCTGCCCCTGGAGCCTTCTAGGACCCACTGATGTACACAACTTTCATGAGCGGTATACATATATGCAAGGCACTGAGGCAGTAAGGTGGCTGCCAGCTGTTAGTATATACTGTATACTGTTACAGACTGCAATCTACTACAAACCTTGCTCCATGTGTTAAACAAAAATAAAACAACAGCAACTGTTGAAAGCGCATGGCTGTCAAGCAATAACGCTGCCCCATTCCAAAGTAGAACATCACTGTAAAACGTGTCTCACCGCAACCATCACCATTTCCATACCAACACCTTCCCTACAAGTACTGGTGTTTCCATATGCTTTCACATACACAACTATGGTACACTGCCCAATGGCACAGGGCTTCAGCTTGTGGAGTGCACACACAGCGCATGTCCCAATTTGTACAAAAAGCATGAAAAAAAGAAAAAAAAAAAAAAAAAAACATTTGTACACGTACACACCTTGAAGAGGACTTCGTGCACCCACTAAACACTGGCATCTAAATAGCAGCAGGAAACAATAAGACAACACACTGAAGCAGTCCTGCTGACAGGCATTTGCACCTTGCACAACAATGCCGCCTGGGAAGTACACGGATCCCCAAAAACCGGGAAAAACTGTCGCTGCTGCCCCAACACATGGCAGTACAAGAGGTTAAAAAGAAAGGACGAGGAGCTGCTTAAACCTAAAACAGTACGTGCATAAAAGGGGAGTGCAAGGGATCTATCTCACAAGTTGCACGAAAAAGAAAAAGAAAGAAAGCACAATTGCAATTATGCATCTGATACAAGTGATGCCTTGTTCAGAGCAGAACTGTGGCAAGGTATAACAATATGCCAGGCAGCTGTTGTTTCTGTCAGTGATAACACACAACTTGAACCTACTCATCTAATGTTACGGTAATGTGAGTGACCTAGACTGTGACAGGCACAAGATGATAGCACAAAGGAACAACCGCAGAGCAGCATCTCTAAACACAGTGCACAGCATTACACAAGCCAAGTAGAGCAGCAGAATCGAAAAAGCACGCATACTCAAAAGTGGTGAGCTAGAAAAATGACTGCCCATGTGCACGGATGATGACGTGATGGCGACCTTAGTGAGTGAACAAGTTGACAAAATTGGGAGTCTGCATCCCCTCCTTTCATCTGAAGCAAATGAGATGTGCAATCCCACATCTGTCATGGGAAAGTATACAGGGCGCCTTAGTTCAGTCACATGTTTTTCTCGTAAAAGATACACACTGCTGAAGGCTAGGTTCACACCACAGTGTTGCTTAGCTTGGGGTGCAAAATAAATGCGAGGCATCTTAAAGGATGGCAACAGCCGTGTTCATTGCGCTGCTGACACGTGTTGGTGCTGGTTGTTAAACTGCTTACAAAATGTGCTTTAAAGGTCAATGCAATGTGAACCAAAGTGTCACAACCATATACTAGTTCTACAATTAACAACTGACACTAAACTCAGTTACCTTCCGGTAATCGCCACAGCCAGCAAAACGACGACAAATATGCTTTACTACAATTTTTTTTTTCCTTCAATATAAGATGCAGACTAAGACAAGACACCTTGTATGCATGTAAATTGCAACTTTGTAACACATTATGTATATTTACATGTATATATTTATATATATGTATGTATGTATGTATGTATGCGTGTGTGTATACAATATATTAAAATTACGGAAAGAGTACACAGGGAGAAAAAAAAAGGGACAAAAACAAAATAAAATATCAACAAACTGCTAATTGCCAAGGGTGAAAAGAGTTCCACATCATATGAACGTGTGATGTGAACACTGCAGCAGCTATTTGTCCTCTTGTTTTGTTCCAACTGCAACTGTTTAAAAGCACAGTTATGTTCATTGTAGCTCATCAACACGTTTTGCCAAAAAGACTTGTTCACATATGTTTTTGCACATAATTTGAGAGCAGGAGCAGCATAACGAAGGCACCCTTGAATGATGGGAAAAAGACAATGCAGCCCTTCTTGCGGTAAAACAAAATAGAAGGTAACGGCTCCAGCAGCGTATTAACGGGTGGTGATGACAGCAGTTAAACATTTTCTTCCACTTTTCCCTCACAAAAGCTCATTGGAGCAAGCCTCTCAGAGTGTCAAAGCAGTATTCATGAGAGAAAAATTAAAAATATAAAGATGTGCGAAGTGGATGGACGCTGGCAGACTTGGGAAGATTGTCATTCGAGTTGGTAGATGGCAGTACACAGACAGAATGCTAGACGATGCGGTCACTGGGAAGCTGCACACACGAAATGAGACGGGCAACTTAATTTGCATACGCAATATACAAGCTAGAAGTTCAACCTCCGCTAGGAAATGTAATCCCTTCCACAACAGTATGTACTGTGCACTTAGGAGAACACCGCTTTGCATCGAGCTCTTCCCAACAGTGTCGGAAGTTGCACTGCCATTCTTAAGTACGTCCACAAAAGGAATGCAATGACGCTGAAGCGCTTCTCTATTTAAAAAAAAAAAAGAAGTGTGTCATTAAAAAAATAATAATAATAAAAAAAAAATCGAGAAAGCTTGAGGTCACACTGCTTTCCGCAAAGACTCGCTTAAAGCTTACCACGCCATCAAACTTCACAGTACCAACTACTGCGGCTGCACAACGTTTAGTTTTAGGCTTTCCTTTCCCGTGAATGCTTTGTTTGTTGCACCCACAGCTGGCATGTAAGCGACGCAGCCACGCACTTATATTATTCTCGATGCTCATGTCTGTCAAGAGTGGCAATGTGCGGCCCTTTTCACTTTGGAATGAAATAATTGCGTACTCAATAGGGCCTTTCCTCCTGCACAGATCACCGGCATGGGTTCTTAACATTTATGGTCACTTTTCCTTTCTTCTTTATATATATATATATATATATATATATGTATAACTCAAGTTGCAGCACTCACGGGGCACACATATGTACAGGGCTTCGCAGTGAATGTGGCTGACCGACTAGGAAGCAACGTGGCTCACACTCCTGCCGTAGATGGACGCTGGTGGTGGTTGTTACAGATGCCTATGTGCTTGCGTTCTCTGAAGCCCATGCTAGTAAGAAGCATGCTGGGGACAGCAATCGAAGAAATTGCTGGACATTGGCACATCTACCAAGGCACCACCCCGGGCTGGGCGCAATGACATTTCCGTTCCCTCATAGCAACAGAGAGCGCATGGGAAGGGCAGAGAGGGAGAGAGAGAGACTGTGAAAGTGACCGAGGATGACAGTGAGAGAGAGAAAGAGAAGTGGCTAAGGCACGTCCATGCGGCTGAAGACACTTCCGTTGGCACTGCTGGAGGAGGGCGGAGGCGGTGGCGCTGGCGCAGGAGGAATGTTGAGATCACTGGTGAGGGGGCGCGCCAGCGAAGAGGCGTTTGGCACAGAGGCTGTCCTCTGCTGCTGCTGCTGCTGCTGCCGTGCAAACATGAGCAGGTAGTTGTCATCCCCAATCGGTGCTTGCCTGCACGGGGACCATACACCACATGTAAGAAGTATGCAAACAGCTCCTTTTTTTTTTTACGTTAAGACTTTATGTTTAATGAAAGCAAAGGCTTCTTCACACAAAAGCACTGCAAGAATACTAAAAAAGTGAAGCAAGATGAAGAGATGGGCGAACTGGGCATTAACTACCCTGAGAAAGAAGTGCAAACCACAGTGGTGGAACTGGCAACTGGCTTCTTGTAGCAGCTTTTGTAGCAGAAGGAATCAGTTTGTGGCAAGAAAAATGGCCATTTTCTGTAGCGAATATTTGAGCGTTTGTAGCAAAATTTCAAATCTGGAGAAGCTTAAATAAAGAAGGCTTGCTTTATTTCGGGAACCCAATTGCTTAGATGTTTATAATGACCATAGCCATGTAAAAACAAGCTTCAAGCTCAAATGCAGTCTAAAGTGCTGTTAAAAAGCCCCAAATTAAGCAAACAGGAGATTTTGCTGAAAACAAAGCCGTTTTTATACATGCGACGCCACGAAAATAGCAGGGATTCTTGGAGTTCCCTATGACCCAGGCGGGGCAGTTGTCGCTGCCGTCCATGTTGGCACGCAAGAAAACGGTCAAGCGCAATTTACTTGCCGCTCTTACAGGGATCGCTTTTGTCAGCACGCGTCTTTAATGTTAGCACCTACAAAAGCAGCCTAGTCTCGTCCCCCTTGTACAAATCTCAGTCCGCGTGTGCTCCTCGGATGCAGTGCAGTGTTTCCTCAGTGCACTTTTGCCTAACGTCGACACTGAGCGATCCTGCTTCGCCCACAACTGCCTTGTAGACGATTCCATGTCTCTCCTTGAACCGTTGAATCCAGCCACCACTAGGTTGAAAATCGGTGTTGCGCAGGAGGTATGTGAAGTCCTTCTCCACTAAAATTGGGTCACTAATTGGCAGGTTCGCTGCACGGGCGTTCAAGATCACTGATAGAGTGCCTGTTGCACATCCCTGTATGCCTTGAGTCGAATCCTTTTTCAGGCCGTCGTCCATTGCATGGGGAACACTGGCATCGGTTTCGTTCTCAATCTTGAGCGCGTTGCAGATGATTGTCGATACTATCGGTTGCGTCAGGCCGTACTCGCGCACCAAGTTACACACTTTTAGGCCGTTCTCGTGGTCATGTACAATGTCCCACTTAACCTTTAGCGGTATAGCCATTCGCTTCCTCTTTGCACCGGTTGTGTCGCACTTCCTGAAGGAGGATCCTCCATTGCTGTTCATGGAAAATCCAGGGCCAGCAAGATCATAGCAACTATGATGGCACATTATATGAAAACCACACTAGCAAGACACGTGCACGAACGCTGCTGCACGCCTGCCACGAAACATCTGCAACCATAAGCGGGGGCCTGGACAAAGCAAATTGGGGACGATAGTGCAGTGCACCACGGTCAGCGCACTCTCAGTATGGACTGCGCACTCTCAGGACACGAGTTCCCTAGGTTACGGTCAGTCTCGAGGGGGAGCGCTCAATGCTCTCTCAGAACGGCTGTGCCTAGCAGCGCCTTATGCGTTCCCTCCTCCTCCACATAAGGAAGCGCTCCGTTCTCTCTCACGTCTCCACGGCATGCAAGCTTCCCCGGCGCACCCGACACCGCATTAGCACAACGCACTGTGTCCCCATTTCTTTTCTTTTTACTGTCGCTGCATCGGCGTTGTCGGCATCTCCGCGTACGAGTGCACTTTTGTGGTCGCCGAATTTCCGCATTTTTTTTTTTTTACTTTCAGTGACCATAATTTATTGTTATGACCGATAAAATAATATGACACCATTGTAATAAGCGGTTTATTTTACTACAGAACACCTGGCAAACCTGACAGTGCAGTGATTCTCTATTGTTATATTCGATATATTGTCAAAACCGGTATTGTTATAAGTAGGTTTGACTGTATGCAGATAAAAAAATGAAATAACCACCCCAGTGCCTTTGTGGCTTAACTCTCCTAGTTCTCAATACACACACAGTACACTGACTGCACTAGGCTAATGGCTGTACTTGTTGCAAGGGGCAGAACTCACTTGGAGCCATACTGTGTCTGGCGGTACAGGTGATGCCGATGGCGCTCGTGCTTCAGCTCCATGGTCTCCACAAATGTCTTGATGGAGGACAATGTGCTCAGCAGGCTGGCCGGATCTTCCAGCACGAACCCAGATGGCAGCCTGAACTCAACGCCTTGCACGGTGGGGCCCTGCAGCTGCTGCCGGCATGTCTCTGCAGGGGGCAGCAAGACACATATCTCGTTTGTCAAACATGCTACACTGCATTAGTGCATGTCGCATCCTGTCTCTCGGTCATGTAGAGTGCAAAGCAGTAGTGCTATTAATGCTGCTTTTAACTATCATATACGGTCGAATCTCGATGTAACGAAACACACAATGTAACGAATTTTTTTCATTTCCCAATCTCTGCTCTATTGAAAGCCACATATTACTTTTCACAATTTAACGAATCCCTCACACATGACAGGCATACACCAGGAGCCACTTTGACAATCAGATGGGAACTAAAACTTTAGCCAAGGCGGACCGCATTTTGTATTTGCCCCTTTTTACGCAGCAATTTTGTCGGCAGTCTATAATGTGCGGGCAATACAAAATGATGATAGGAACATACCGCTGCACCATCTGTTGTACGCATACAAAATCTGGGGTGCAGAAGTTTCAGGATGTGTGATTGCGTCATGCCATGACGTCACCGGCCAGTTGGAACGGGAAAGCGCTAACCGGAAATACTGCATTTACTTGCGTAGTGAACCCACCTTTTTCTTTTCCAGATAAATTTGACGCCAGTCAAGAAAAAAAAACCACACGGGAAAAGATTTTTTTTTTTTTTTTTTTTTTTTTTTTGCGAGAGTCTGTCAATCACCAACAAAAGCAAGCGGTAAGCCACAATCATGACACTGGCTTCTAACATCGTTCATTTCAAAAAGAGTTCGCTGATATCACAAGTTTCAATGATAGTTTGGCAAGGGATGGCACCCATCCCAACTGCATGGTAATAAAGCAAATATACTGAAAACCAGACTTATGTAGCCAGATGAGCAAGCCACCGCCAGCACTACTGTCAAGGCCGGTGGCACTCTGCCAAGTTACGCCCCCCCACCTATCCTAATGTCAAAATATAAACACACAGTGATGTTATCGCGGCGCTGCCAAGAAATGCGCTGTCAACTGCTATAGTGCGAAACGGAGCGGTACACTTATGACTAATGCTTTTTCTTTAAATTCTTTGTGGCAGAAGTGGGAAGTGGGTTTATTATGCGAGTGAATAGTTAAGTGTACGTGAGGCTTGAGCAAAAGATTGCCACGCCTGAGGTAGCTACACCAGCGTGGGCAATGTGAACATACGACAGCGTTCCCTAGATGAGCTGATCTAGAAACTAGTCCATTTGCAAACATTGGATAATGATGATATGAGTGGCAACATCTGGCGGCAGCTTTGAGTACTAGGTGCTGTGCTCATCCTTTTCTATGCGCACACAGAGACAAATGATGCGTTTGTCTGTTTGCTATCACTAGTTATGCTCCTGATATAAAGAACTACATTTGGTGCCCTTGCTGGTGCTATTACAGTCGAAGCTCGCTAAAAGGAACGCAGATACAGCGAATTATCGGATAAAACAAACTATGATCAGACTGGTTGGTTTATGCTTTATTTCCATGGAGTTCTTTATGACAAAACAAAAAATTAAAACTTTGATGCTTGATCGGTTATAATGAAGCAGTTTTTTTTTTTTTTTTTGCATTCGAACAGCAGAAAAATAGAGCCGGAAAATCAAGTCAAATCTCGTTACTACAAACACCACATTAATGAATTTTCAAATTAACAAATTTTATAAGAATCCCCAGCAGATTTACTGTTTTCAATGTAAAACTATATCAGAATTACGAATTTCAACATAGCGTATATTTCAGAATAATGCACATATTTTATTTTTTCTTCTATAATGTAGGAACATTAGTATTACGAATTCGGCCAAAATTGACAGTGCCACAGCTCGCAACTCTCACGTGAAACAGAAACCACTGTTTCTGTGCATTTGGTCCGTGGGCCATAGCTATCATCATCAGCATATCCAGCGCCAGCTCCTAGCACTACCACATAGCTGTGGTTTAATATGCACTAGCCAGAAGGCCTAGCCGTTTGTCTTTTTTCTTCCTGCGTTGTGTGTTGTTTGTGCCATTCGCACATGGGGGAAGTTTTTTGTTTGTTGTTTTTTATCGCGGATTATCTTATTGCGAAGTTTGTGTGAGATCTGACGATAATTGCAGCCAGGAAAGGTACCAAGATAGGAAAGCAGCTTTCACTGCAAGAAATCGACCCAGGGGAAAACTGAATCGGCCTCTCCAGACAGCTAGCATTGCCCCATCAACCGCCGCTATCTTTTTGAAAGACCGAGAAAAGATTTTCAAACTTCAGGGAACACTGAAGATGAGGTCATATCAAACTCTGATGTTATTTTGCACATGGACAAAGTCTGTACTTTCAGTGCTCGGTGCAATCAGACACTCGATGAGGTGTTGTGCAAAGTGGAAGGTGATGTGCTGTAGTGGTAGTGCGTGGGCGTGTTTGCTGCATGCGGCACAAGAAAACTGATTTCCTCAAATAATACTTCTGTCACATGGGCAAGTCCCAACTCCCTCGAACTTCTTTTCTATAAAGGACCACGGAAGCAGTTCAGCCCCGAGGGAGTTGTCGCTGCGTCACACAGCTAAAAAACGAGCTTTTCAGAGACGTCGTCAGGGTCCCATTAGGCACTGTTTTGTTTTGTGTATGCATACAAAATAATCAAGTTAAAAACGTGTAAAATAAGGCACGGCCGGTGCCCAGAGGACAACGTAAGCCCCGTCCGAAGCGCGCGCGCGCGAGCGCGTTCTACTGCAGGCCCCAAATAAACGTTTTAACAATCCAATCTAACTGCTTTCTTTTCAACAGTTTGAATTAAATTTATTATATAAATGTATTCTTCAGTCATGTGAAAGGAATGAGCTGTCGTGTCCGTTCTACTAGCCACAATGTGCATGCCATATTCTACCATGCATGCTTGGATATTTACGAGTTTAATTTTTTCATGCTTTGGTTTGTGCTACAGTATTAAAATGAGTTACAAACGCAAAATTAATGCATATGTGCTTTTTTGTTTACCTGTACTGAAGCCCACGGGGAACCAGAGTACTCCCTTGACCTGCTCATGGGTGATGATTGGAACTCCTTACGCTAGGAACTTCCTTAAACTTCCTTTCCTAAAGGACTGCTGTGTGACACGACACATATCTCCATTGAGATAAAGATTGCCTTGGATGAAGGGAGTTAAAAGGAGTTCAGCTGTGCCAGTGTGACAGCAGTATAAATCAGCTTTGAAGTTAGTGCAACAGTTTCGTTTGAGGTTTTGCTTGTCTACACGTGCGCCTACTGCCAAGGTACAACATTCTCATACCTGGGTCTGACCATTGGCTTATAGTTGCAGATTTTTCATTACGATATTTTAAAATAATGAATGCTATTTTGCAGTCCTGCGGGATTCATTATATCATTATACCAACGGCCCATAGCCTACGGGAGTGTACAAATGAATAAAGGATATAATGAACAAATCTTTGCGCCCTGTACTACTTCGTTACAAGGTTTGACTGTATTGCTGGAGTTGCTTATTTCCTAAATTGGCGATTTACTGCTAACAGTGTTCCACGAACCTGTCTTTATTTGGACAGCGAAAACATGGGAACCTCGACACAACGACAATCGTGATCAAACAAAATTTTCGGCTGCAAGCAGGACTTTGCTATGTCGAGGGTCAACTGTACATGTATTCGAAAAATCGGCTCGAGAAATATAAGACAGCAGCACTGACCGTGTCACTACTTTATAGTGAATTCTAACAGGAGGTATACGGCATGCCTAATGTTAATGCACAGGAACTCGAGTGAGTTACAAATGCACTGGAAATTTTGAAGCGTAGTACCGGCATGATAAATCGCATTGAATTCCTTATGCCCAGGTCAATACAGCTGCTTTATAATAATAATAATAATAATAATAATAATAATAATAATAATAATAATAATAATAATAATAATAATAATAATAAAAAAAGCACGGCATAAGAAAAAATGTGGAAAGATGCCCGCGAATAAACTTGAGCTCTTGACAGTTTGACAATGAGACTTTGCTGCGCTTATTTAAGCATATTCCTGGCACGCCCAGCTGCCGGAGCAAAAAGGGTCTCAGACACTAACAGTTCGAATCGCGTTTTACCTGAACTTAGTTTCAACACCTACCGCAACACAATAATGCATTCAAGTACTCCTGTGGCCACAAATGCTCACCGATGAGTCGCTCAATTATGGGCATCTGGTTAAAGAAGATGGAGTGGACACGTTGCATCTCCCGGTCCGTGTCTATGGTCACCTTGATGTCAGCCAGGTTGTACGACGTTACGGGGGAGCAGCCGGGTGCCGTTTCACTCTCTTCTTTGCAACTGCAGGTAAAGTTGAGACAGACAGTGGAATAAGAGAATGCAGAGGCACAGCATATTTCAATGCGTGAGCATTAGACTTCCAGTCAAGCCGAAACCCCACCACCAGGGACCAAATTCCCTGACTGGTTGAGACAGTGACGGTATCACAGAGGTCGAACAACCATGAAAGACCAATCACAAGGCGGCACCCATGGCAGTCAAACTCAAAAATGGCTTTTGACGAGGGGTGGGGGGAAGGGGAGAGAGAGAGAGAGACACCACTGATAGGCGATTTGGTGGCGTGCCGACGAATTCAGCAATGCAACCGGTGCGCACAAAGGGAATGCAACCGAAAACTCTAGGACGGTTGCCTTCCCTCTTAATAAGCCTGAAATAACATTGTTTTACACCACTTTATGAGTAAAGGACAAAGAATAGTTAAACAACTCCCTGGCACATGTAAGCAGCAGTGCAACATAAATGCAGTGGCTTGCTGCCCTGACTATGGGGATACCTATGCACCTGGACAAAACAATGCATAGAGGGGAACTGCAATGGCGATGCAAGAGGGGAACTTCACTATCTGGTGTGGCGTAATGCAGTCACAAATGCCTTGGGTAGACCTTGAGCCAGATTTGTTGCTGGCAGCAGCCGATGGACCGATGTTGACTTCCCCCTTGTACCTACCAATAGTAGCAACATGGCTGGCAGGTGTCATGACAGCGCCTCCTTTATAACAATCAAGAACTGGGAAAAGATCGAGAAGAGACAATATAAAGTAGGCTCAAACTGCGCATGTACAGAAATGTGCCTCTCAAATTCTTTACATTTACGGCATAATGCATAACTAAATTGCATTACCGAGTATCGCAATTGTCAGACAATTTTTTTTTTAAATATGAATGTAGTCGCAATTAAGCGCACCCAATCGATGGCTTTTTTGCACACCACTGCCAAAATGCAGCAGCATAGCACTTTAGGAAAAGAATTTGGGGGACACTTAAGCTGTACCTCTAAGTGTATGATGTGACAGTGTTAAGGATCCCGTCTGCTGGCTCTCCTCGTGGATCCTTGTTCATATACACGCATGTTTGCTAGACAATGAGTAATACTTGTGCCTCTCTCACCTCACAAATACACATCAGCATAGATATAAGCTGCCACAGTATGTGTAACACCACACGTCACAGGCACAGTAGAACACCGCTGTTGCATTTTCCCGGCTGCTACGTTTTTGTGAGAGAGTCTCAGCATGTTTCCCATAGGGTTCCATGCATTAAAAACCCCACTGTTACGTCCTAACGTGGGCACGTTCCCGCATGATATGTCGAAACACATGGTACCCCAAGCCAGCCATGTTTGCTATCAAGGCGCCTCGACTTGGACTAGCTTGGCATGTCTAGTTCAGACAGGCTGTGCCGTCATCAGCAGCAGCAGTGGTTGCACTTTTCTGTTTTCTTTACCTATCCTCATTTCTTTGTGCGGTTAGTGCTAGTGCGGCTGACTGTCTTGGCACATACTGCTACATTGTTTTGCCGCTTCGCTTAGGATCTTTTCCTGCTGTGCGCACGCACGTCCAGCGTGCTCAGTTGCCCACCTGGCGCCATACCATCTGTTCTAAGCCGCAACATGAACTGCTGTGGTCTGCCTTGTTCCGTCGCCAGTCCTCTCTAGTGTACGCACCGCACGTGTGAGGGAACTAGTTTGTCTCAGCGTCGCGTTGTAGTGTAATGGCCTCAAGTAAGTGCAAAGCACTTTGCTGGAGGAGAAGCTGAACATTCTCCGCACTCTGGGTGCACATCAGGAGGTATGTTTGCGACAATCGCGTGAGCCACACGACACAAGTCGTGGAGAAGCGAGTCATGCTCGCTGGGCGTGAGAAAATGCGGCAGACAACGCTGCACAATTTCTTCACGCGCTAGGGCGTGAGAAAATGCGGCAGACAACGCTGCACAATTTCTTCACGCGCTAGGATTTTAACAAATGTTTGTTCAGTTACCTACTAATGTCCTTTCCCAATTTGTCCTACTCCCCAGTTCTTACTTTTTATTTTTTTGCTGCGAAAACAACACTCTGACAGCCAAAACGAGACCTCGGGTGGCCGCAGCTAAGCCGTGAAGAGGAGCTACGGTGACCTTGAGTCGCCGCCGCACCTAGCAGATGGCGAGCGTTGCCTAGCAATGCTACAGCGCACCTCGCTCCACCCGTCGCCGTTGCCATGAACGCAATAAAAGGCGCTAGCTCCTCCCTCTCGCCGGCACTTGCTCCGGGGGAGGAGGTGATGCCTAGGGGTATAACCCGGTGCGCTTTGGCTCGGCTGAACAGTCTCGCTATGGATAAAGCTAAGGAGAGAGTGAGAAGACAGACTGAGGCAAGCAAGAAGCAACGTGCTGAAGAAACAAAGAAAGAGCGTGCCACACGATGTCAACAACGGCGTGAGAGGCCAACGTCCAAACTGCGCTGGCAGTTCTCACCGCCGGAATGCCTAGTCGAAGTGAAAAGAAATTAGTTCTCATGACGGGGGACTTTAACAAAGACAAGAACTCTGCCTTTGTCCAAGCTGTAGAAGAACGGTTTTTAACAGAGTTGAGTCAACCTCAACCTCGGACCCCCACATAGCAGGGAAGTAGTTTGGCCTTGTTCTTCACAGATCATTGGCGGATTCAAAGTACAGCATCAACAAAGTGGAAACCAAGTCACACTACTTTAGAGACCATAAAAGTGTCTTCATTGGGATTAATAAAAAAGCCTGACTAGGCCATACTTCGTCTTTGCCTCCATAGATAACACAGCACAACCAAACTAAATAGTAAAGCCAACCGTAGCACAACCATAGCTCAGAGACAAGCTATTGCCAAGCTGTGTCGCTTTCACATTCCTTAAAGGAGTATAGACATCAATTTTTGAAGCGTCGGAAGGAATATGATTGCTTTCCTGGTTAGAGGCTCCCCAAGCAATCCCTACCTTGCACGTTGCTGTGAAGATATTTTAATTTGACTTTAAAAACAAGCCAGGCAAGTACTCAGTTTTTCAAAACCTATCGGCAGCGACATGTACATAGATAAACAACATGACGTCATTAAACAACTGTGATGTGGAGTCGGCAAAGCAAAGAGCAGTGACGACATATGGCTGGGGACTGAACAGCAGTGGCACCGCCGCCGGTACTGGCCGTGCCCTGAGAGGGTACTACACTTCTTCTCGCTTTACTTGATGGCTTCTTCGTTGGTGCATGTTACAATTACCTCATCGGTGTACGTATGGAGACTGCCTGCTATACTCGAGCCCCAACAGCATGCCTGCACAAGTGCAGGGCTTTTGGCAATGATGCCTCTTGATGGCGCGCCGGGAACGAACTACGCCGCTCCCCGCCTACTCTAGACGTCGCTAGCCCTAGCTGGTTTCACATCAAAGCGCCAGCGAATGGCGCATCGAAATGGGCTAACGCTGTAATAAAAGTCGGACTAGCGCCGCTTTACTGGCCAGTCCATCTCGTAAAACATTTTCTTGCTTTGCACGACGCCTTCATCAGCGGAGCTAGCAGACGTCAGGTGCATCGCACCGGGCAGCAGCTGCAGGAAAAAAATGTTCGCTTGTATCACTGTAATTACTTCTAACAGGACCTCAATATTGGCCAAACAATCCTCGCAATTTAATCATGACTGATAGTCCTTTGTACAAATAGTTATGCAAGCGAATGAACAGCGATCCGCGATAGCTAGATTACCGATAGCGGATGCTAGGAGGCCGCTATGACTCGGGAGCCGATCGCGACGGCCCCGCCTTTACTATGACCTCTGATATCACCCCCGCGCGGAGGTGATCTGAGACCATGCCTATATGCACCCAGATTGCCTTGACTGCGTCAGATAGCGTCACATGCTTGGACGGCGGAACGCAGGCCCGCCGCGCCGGGACCAATCAGCGCGTGAACAAGTGTCAGCACGGGAGCCACCGGGAGAGCTTACGGGTTACAGTGGCTGATCGCATCATTGCTAAAACATTTATTTAGAATGCCAGCTTGGCTCACAGCGCTGGCCAACCAGACTGATAAAGCAGCATCTTCACGGTAATCAGTTTCTTTGTTCAACATTCCTACCTCTTTGTTCAACATTCCTACCAGTTGACGTTTCCTGCGCCGCTGCGCGTCAACCCACCAAGCTTTCGTTGCTGCTGCTGATTCCTGCTTCATCGCTTGAGTCGCAGGCGAGCGGGTCGGGATAAAAGTGCCCGGCAATGTCAGTAACGTCCGCACTATCGGGCGAATCAACGTCGCAGTACTAATTATGCTACGTTGAAGCGCTGCTAAACGACAATATTTTCATGCACGAGCGACCACAAGTAGATGAAATATGCGACCCAAATGCGTCATCAGATTTTGCGTTTACGCGATCACCAACCTTGCCAGTAGGAGGCGCTCGTGTGGCGTTCTCGTAACTTTGACGTCATTGCGCGCTCGTGCCCGGAGAGATAGAAACCGAAACTGGCCCTGATAAATGCACTGATAATAAATTAATTGAGCTGTGCTGGGACTTTTTGGGTCGCAGTCCCCGTTTTGGACCACTGTGGTTCGATTAAAGTGAAAATACCGCCACAGAAAATGTATGTGTCCATACTCCTTTAAGGTTAACCAAAGCTAAACCACTGGCAACATTTTTTTTTTTTTTTAACGGCACTGCGAAAAACGTTATTAGCGGAGTTCTACTGCATAAAGCCCCTGCACCGTGCGCACTAGAGCAATTTCCAACAACTGGTCCGAGTACTGACCAGAGCCAGTGGCCCTTGAGAAAAGCAGCCGGGTGGTAGGTGTGTATACGGCACAGGTTGAAGTGGCAAATGCGTGTGAGAATGGTGCGCCACTCCTTCTCCTCGACACAGTTGTTGGCCTGAATGTAGAGCGCCCGAGACTTCTGGATCACTTGGAACACCTGTAACAACGGAGAAGGAGGAGGAGAGTTGGCATCTTCTGGCACTGCGAGCTCCACACTTACTAGTAACTAGCCGACAGCTTGGTGGTTCGAGACTGCTGCCTACAGCTTGAAGTGATTTATTGAAAAACAAGGGAGAGTCTAAACTTGTCCACATAGGCCAAGAATATAAAGACCTCGACCGGTCCAAGCCGCTTGTTTAATTAACCCACTTCCGCACTGTGCAAAAGTACACATTTCAGAGCACAGGGGCCAGATCTAGTGACGGTTCCGTTCGGGAACTGGCTCCTTTCATCGCTCCTAATTGGTTGCCTGTTGTCACGTCTGGCGTGACCCAAGGCTTCCAGAGGTGGCCCCGCATTTTTCGCCTACATCACGGGGCGTTGCCACCACTCCGAAAGGAACCGTTTTTCCGGCCGGCACAGGAACTTCGACGAGTTGGCTCGCTTCGAGAGGGAACCGCTCTGCACTAGCTGCGATGCCTCATGGCCGTATCCGAGTGACTGCAGCCGCTTGAGTATGGCCGTGGTATCTATTCTTTTCTTTTTTTTTTCTTTGCTTTGCAGTTCTAGCGGCGGAAAAAGTACTCATGAACCAAGAGAATTGCTCGGCAGTTGTTAACAGAAAGTTTCCAACAATAATTCAGTCTGTTATTCATTAGTCTGCATTACTATGTAATTATTAGATTTATTCAGTGCTTAGCACAACTTCGGTACACGTATTTGGTCCCAGAAAAAGCCACATGCTCGTAGCGGACATGTCTAAGATTTAGCGTTATCGCTGATGCCTTTCCCGTCCTCCCCGCGAGGTAGTGCCCGCTGTCTTGCTGACATCAAATTAAAGACATCTTGAAATAGAATGGATTCCGAAAGGAACCTCTGCTGGATGCGGCCCCAGTTGTCCCAAGATGCCATAGCAAGCAGCCCCATTTTCGAGCAAGTACAGTTTGCTAAGGAACTGCAGCTCAATCTACCACATAAGCGGCCAACATATAAACAGCACTGTGACAAAGTGGTTTGCTGACCTCGTTTGGAACGCTGGCATTCAACATGCTTGACAGCAAAGAGAAGAGTGTGTTGTCACTTTACCCCTTTGCAGTCAGATCAGTTCAGTTCAGTTCAGTCGTGTCAGACTCTTCGTGACCCTATGGACCATATCACGCCACGCTTTCCGGTCTCTATCTTCCTAACATCACATAACTTCATCTGCAGCGCCTCGAGGATGCCATCTAACCATCGCGTTCGCTGCCTACCCCTTCTCCGACGACCCTAAACCTTTCCCAACATCAAATCTTTCTCCAGCGACTCCTCTCTTCTCATCATAACTACATGCAATTTCAACAACATTGAGGAAAAGCACTGTCTGTAAAGCGACCCCACTGCAATTTATTTCTTCCGTTCGCCTATGCTTCTAGCTTACTTGAGATGCTTTCAAATAGTGTAGCATTGACTTAGGTGGATAAAACTGTGTGACGATTATTATTATTTTTTTTTTTTTACAGTGAAGAGTCTCACTTCAGCCCCCCCCCCCGCCCCCCCCTTTGTCACAGAAATACACGCTGTTTGCTGCACCAGGGATATTAGTAAATGAGGTGTTTGATGAGGTTACATCAGTGCTGCGCAAGTACCCCTGCCACCTGTATTCATTTGCAATGCAGGAAAGCTACCGCCAGTCATTAGAGCACACACAAGTTGTTAATGGATTGTATTAACAACCCGTGTAAGCGCTTGCTGGTGCTGCGAGGGATTTTCCATGCCCAGGATGTTGCTATATGCAGTTTTCACATGACTATAAAGAAGGACAATGCAGAATGGAAAACAAAATAATGAATACATAATGTCACCATGAAAATATGTTCACAGAAATCCTCCTTACTTGAGGTCATAAATGTGGAGCAACATTGCGGCTGCAGCCACCTCCGCTGCGGCTCACACAATGCAGGTACGAGATTGCACCGAGCAAGGAGAGCACAGTTGCATTGCCGCTGTTAGCGCATGCCAGCTGCAGAGGTGCCTGCATCTTCACAAATGTTCCCACTCCCAATCTATCTGCTATTGTTATCCATAGCCCTAAAAAATGGAATCGCTGCCTCACGTCATCAATGTTAGCTGCCGTCCCTGGCTCCTGATGTCCGATTGCGGTGCCGGAATCAGTGGAGTTGGGCACACAATGCTCTTGCTGTCTTTTTTTTCTATGGTATATTTTTTTCGCTGTTTGAGCCAAAACTGTTGTAGTACTATGACATTCCAAAAGCGAAAGAAAAGAAATGAAGACTACTGTGGCGTTTGCCACGGACATGCACCGATGGCAATTGAGTGCACCACATTGTGCCACCTCGTTACAATCGTAGACACTCCTCTCATGTTACTTTTATGTTTTATCGTCATGAAACTTTCGCACAGTTTTGCCAAATTTCTGGTAACTCAGCACCCCTAGCTAACAGATAGCAGGCATAGGAAGTTCATTATATCATGGTCAACTGCTGCAACACCATCGCTACAGATTTCTCAAATACACGTGCTTTAGCTCCTTCAGGCACGAAAAAAATCTTTGCAATGCAAAAAATATCTGAGGGCCATTTTTGGTTCTCTGTGCTTCAAATGACATGTTTTAGAAAAAAAAAATTTCATTGTCTTTTGCAATGTCCTCCTTCGAAAACAGGGCGCCTCAATACAGAAAAAGTAATGCGTGCTACTAACAGAAAGTGCGATAGTGTCCTTAGCAAGATATCAGGCACAAAAGATGGTTAACGGATTACTGCTTGATTTCTTAATTAAATCAATGACTTCAGAGTATACTTATTGTGAAAAAGGTAAAAGCAACAGCCATGAGTAGGCATGACAAAGATGTAGCACTTTTGGAAGTGAATCCGATACTTCGCAGTGCATCCTTCACGGCGGCAACGCTGTTAATTCTGTATGTTGACATGCTCCGGCCAGTGGTTGTAGCCGTCGTATGGTACAGTATTTGCACAATTGTAACGCACCCCCGATTGTAACGCGCAGTAATATTTAAGGCCCGCAAAACCACAAAAATAACTTGGCGCCGATTCTACCGTGCACACTGAATAACGAAGTCAACAAGTGTCTGAAAGTTGTTAAAACATTTAATCGAACTCAAGAACACAAATTGGAACACACAAACACAACCACGAGATGGGAACATCATAGTCTACTCGCCATCAGAGTCGGAAGACAGCCCTTTTTCACTGTGCACCAACCACAAATGGTCATCATGAGCACATGTCTCCGGGACATCTAATGCACGGGACGCTGGCCGGTTCCCCTCTTTTTCTGCTAACAGGATTATGTTCTGCTTAAACGACGCCTCGTAATGAAAGCGTCGTTGCCTTTCCATTTTGTCACTGTGCTGTGGGTGAATGTACGTATCAAATGCAGCTGGTACACCAGCGAAACGGAACCTTTGCGAAAAATGGCCATCCATGAAAATGGCGATTGAAACGCTGGATCCGTTCATAGATAGATCTGGCTGAAAAAGGCTTACTGATACCGATGCCAATGCGCCTGGCTTCGTTTCAGTTTTTGAAATGTAGGTTTCGGTTTGGAGATTTTTTTTTTTTGCGTTTTGAGTCCGATTGTAATACGCATGTATATTTGAACGCTAATTTTCGGAAAAAAAGGTGCACGTTACAATTGTGCAAATACGGTAGCTGTCAGTATTAACTGCGGTTTAGCCTCCATCGCAAACAGGCTGGGTACTCACTACTTGGCTGACAGTGCTATTTTTGAGGTATTCTGCTGCACGCGATTAGGCTATTAGCAACGTCAATTTGGAAGGTTGCCATGTCCAAAATACTTTTCTGTGCAAGCTTCTCAGCACTTGCGTCTCACAGGTACTCTATACAGCTGTTGCACAGCACAAGTGAGAAAATGAGAAATTACTCTCACCAGCCACTTTCTGGTTCTTGACATAAGGAAGTAGAGTTTTGATGTGCTCTGAAACATCCAAAACGGTGCTTTTATTACCTTTTTACACAGCAGGGCGCACGAAGAAAGTGATGCCGAACACTCAGGAAAGGAGTGTGCTGCAGAGGCGGCTTTGAGACGCCCTGTCCCCAAACAGGGACGCTAAAATTCGGAATTGTACGCAAGGCTGAATACGCTCGTAACAAGGATGACGACCATTATTTCACACAGCGCGTCGTTGGCGCATGGGAATGGGCTCACGTCCATCACCAGGTCATGGGCCCTTCCTCCAATAAATAAACGTTAATATTTTGGTCAGCGCAAATTGTCAACAGTTCAAAGTCACAAAAATAAGAAGCAATTACTGTTAGCTCAGTAGAACATAGCAGTGTTCATCTTTGCCGTGCTTTTCGTGGATTTCTTTTACTTCGCGTAAGATGGTGGCAGTTGTCCAATAAAGTGGCTCTGGGCACGTATTTTGAAACATTCAAAATGGCGTTTTACAGTGCCTTTTTGCACAAAAGTTCCATGGTGCCCAAAGGAGGCGTTAAGAAATTTATTGAAGTGTTTGCTATATGAAAGTCACAACCTAGTCCAGCAGCGGGCAATCGAAGTGAGCAAGTACAATGCATACAAATTCCAGACTGACAACACTGAAACACCAGTGGAAGCAGTCAGCACTCTGTCTCAGGTGTTGCCATTGCCACTAAATAGACATACAGGAGAGTGGTGCCACATTGCTTTAGGATAAACCGGAGGTGAGAGTGCACTCACATTCTTCATCTTGAAGGAGTCTTCCTGAACTTTCTCCACTCCTAGGATCTCATAGAGTGGAATGGTGCACAGTGGACTCGAGTCTGTGGACACAAACAAATAAAGGAATAGATGAACGACCAAACAAAGAAGCAAACACCAAATTACATCTGCAGTAAAAACACACGGTGCCAGGCAGCAAAATGGGGCTGTGACATACGCATCTGACATGCTCCTCAGCCATACATGGCAAAATTACTTTTGAAAAGGAATTAAATTACATTACTCATTACTGCTCCCAAAACGTAATGAAATTTCATTACAATTGCTTCTACTGAGTAATTAAATTACTTTTAAATTACTTCCTAGTTTTCATCTATGCAAAAACTAAGCAAAGCTAGTAAGCAAAACTACTTGTTCTCCAGACGCGAAGCACCCACATTCTTTCGTCTTCCCGCCAAATTCCGTCCCAGAGAGCTACTCCTTCTCTCTCTCCTACAGTATGTGCGATTACAATAACAAGACTACCGCAAAAAATCGAACGGTCCTGAAATGACCGGCGAACCCAGCGTCTTGCTGGCCCGGAGCTGTCTCCACCATTTGAAGGGCCCGAGAAGCTAGGTTATTTATTGCTTCCGCAGTCCCAAGAATCGATGTCGGCACATTTGTGCTCAGTGCTCAGTAATGCTCAAGCCACGGTGCCTCACGTCATGGACCCTTCTGCCTATCTCCCCCAACCCCAATCCTCCTTCACCCCGTGGTGTTGAGTGTAACCAGGCACCACTGTGCCCTAGCCGACGCAACAGGGAGTGCCGCTACACCACGCTCCAAACTAGTTTTCAGCTCCAGCCCTCTGGCACCATATCTCCCTTCAGCATTCCCTTGACGCCTTGTATCCTGCTGCTTGGACAATGGTTGAGGTCTCAGACGCACTGGTCTGCTCAACTCTGTCCCCCTTTGCCGATCCGTAACGCTGGCTTCGCTTGCCGCACGCCGTTCCTGCTTTCGCGGCACTCTACTTCGTCGTCTATTGAAAAAGTAGTGGCGCATTTTAGTAAAAGTAATTTCGAAAGGAATTAATTACTTTTGCTGCGAAATTACTGCCAAAAAGTAATTAATTACATTACTAAATTAAAAACCTGAAAAAGGAATTCATTACGTTACAAATTACTGAGAAAAGTAATTAAATTACAGTAATTCCATTACTGTAATTCAATTACTGCCACGTATGTCCTCGGCCATGCCTTAAAGTGGAGGAGAAACTTCGACTGTGGAGTGCGAGGGAGAAACTACCCGGGAAAAGGCACAGTACAAAGAAGTGCGGGAAACATCACTTGAGTGGCGCGGGTTCAGCTTCGGCGTCAGCAAGTCCTTCAAAACAGTTTCATAGCCAAGGACAATTCCCAACAAACAGGCGGGCATAAATTCGATCCCATATATATATTAAAACCTAGATATATCAAACTGTCCAGATATCCCTTGAAAATCCCACGCAGAAGTATAACAGTGCCCGCAGTCCTGTATTGAAGGAAGATAAGATGTGGCGGGAGAGCCAGGAGAAGAGGAAACTGGGTCTGTCCGCTCTGGGTGTGCTAACATCCAGCGCATCTAACATCCGAGACGTGTAAATAAACTTCATAACAAAATAATATTTGCAAATAAAACTGAACTAGAATTGCGCAAAAGTTTAAACCTTAGTGAAAAATCCAGTATAAATTTTAGAGGATTCTGCACATCAGTTTTTTTTTTCTACAGGAAGGACCTGCATGAAGACAGGTGGAGCTGACATTTCGGTACTGAATACTCAAAATCGAGGGACCAGACAAAATGTCCGAATTAACCGAAAGCTCGAATTATTGAATGGGCCTGAAAAGAAACTGCCGAGAACCGTTTGCATAACAGTAAGAACAATTTTTTTGTCCGGTTTCGTCAAGTGCTTTGCTTTGTCAACTATAGAGGAGGCCCTCTTTGCAAAAGGAAAGGTCCCTCTTTAGTCTTCACAAAATGGCCCAGTCCCATTTTGAGGAGGCTCACTGCACAGCCCATGCAATGAAACATTGCAGTGAATTAGAAAATTTTTAATGCATTTGGAAATTCCAAATATCAGTGTCACGAACATGACAAACTATGGAAAAGCAACTATGAAACAAAAGGACTACGCACAGCTACAGATGCAAAAAAGTGCACCAAAGCAGCAACTGTGAATGCAGCTGAATGCAATTTCATAACATTGTACACAAAAGCTGGCAATAAATGTATGGCAAGCACCACTCACAGAGGCCTTAAATTTGGGCCTATTAAGTGCATTATTTTAGTACCTTTGAAGTAAAGGAGAATCTGAAGAAAACGAAGAAATTATTATTTAATATAGATGGGTGAGAAAAAAGACAGATTCATATTTGAAAAAAATTCTGAATATCAGTAGGCCAGGGCTGTGCAATTATTAAAACATTTCGATTATCAAAGCAAATATCAATATATTCGAAAATCTGAAATATTTTAAAGTATTCCGAAGTTTGAGACTGAAGGAAAATAAGCCACTGAAAGCAGCAGTCCACGGTCTTACTCTTCTTGTTACACATTCATATGGCGGCCACATCCACAAACTTGGCCTCTGACAATTGTACTACTTGGTACACCTTCGACCAGCGCACGATATGCGAAAGTTAACATGCAGCGGTGGGAATTGCGATGCAAGAGATGAATGACGAAAGAGCCGAGAATGCAGAACTACAATATGGCTGGTTGAAAGAGGATGTCTAGGATCTACCAGGGTCAGCTTTAGTAATTGCGACGACACTGGAAACCAACATCGAAGTCAGCAGTACTTACTGAAGTTTCGATGGCTAAAGTCGGATGAGAAGTGAAATACAGACTTTTAAGGCTACTTAGATGTGAAAGCTGGGACAGCAAAGAGTTTCGTCACAGTTGTGCAGTTTGTTTTGGAGAGTACCACCATTTTCTTGTGCTCTCAATCACTGGGGTAGGCCTCTGCTGTACTTCTCAGTTACCTTTCCGCTTGTCTGGAAGGAAGGACTCGCCTCTGATGAGCTCCATTTAAACATGCTTTCCATGAATAGGAGCGCCCCGTGCCTTTGTGCATCTAGCGGTGCGAGACTGCACTTGCTCACTTTCTCGTGTTTCATGCTGATGACACAATCAACACTATTCCATTCTAAGCAGCGCTACGCAAAGATTATGCTTCAAGATTAGGCTGTGCAAGAACTCATCTCAGAAATCACGGCTACCGCATTCTCCGATGGGTACATGGTGGTGTGCCGCATGGTCGGTGCCTTTTCTGCCATCCTGCAACAATTGCGTAATGGAAGACTCAGGCCACAGCCTTCCTCCAGCAGTGGCACCAACATGCAATCACGTGTGTGCAGCGTGATCACATCACCATTTGCCAATGACAACGAGGTAGGGAGAATATGTGGTAGCCCGAGTTTCGACGAGTCAGAAATTTCAGCCAGGTTGTACACCGACTCAGAGATATGCAAAGTGGTGCCGTGCAAGTCAGGAAGGGACAGGTATCTGAAATTTCAGTGTCCGAAAATATTTAACTGAGCAGCATAATATGGATTGCATGGCAAGGGCTTGAGACTATGATACTGTTTCTAGACTAAATACTGCAGAACGTAAGTTTAAAAGCATTCATTTTTATATTGTTCCTTTTTTTTTTCGCAGGTGCCTTGGTGAATTTCACACAATATATATTTAAGGCATATGCTATTGAGCTCTTGCAAATTCTTTTCTTTTCATGAAAACAATTATATTTGCAGCTGCAAACTTTTCGCTTTAATTCAAAAACACCCATTTCACACACAACAGCCATTCACTTCAAACAAAATTAACAATGTGCACATGCCTACAGAAATCCCTTACTGAGCAGCTGAGACATGTTTCAATGTGTTCAATAATTTCGATAAGTGGGTTTATGAACAAGTTGAGTTTCTGACTATAGTTTCTTGCACGTTAGCTTTTAGCAATGAGCACTGTACCCGATGACATTTACACAATTTCGAATATGCAAAATTCATGCATTTTTTTCTGCTTTCCATATTTCAGCCTCGAATTCTTCTAAACAAATGAGCGGGTTGTAGCCAGCTCATCTGGGTAATGAGCAAATGCAGTTAAGCCTCGTTAATAAATTTTTAAACCAGTGTGGGGAAAAAAACGTATTAACTGCAGACGTATGATCTGAACCGCCTGATTTTGAAAACAATTTAATTGCTGAATGATGTACTAAGAAATTTAGAATTCAGACTTTCATTGCACAAAAGCACAGATTAGCATTTATTGACATTCAGTATGCACAGCTCCTTTTTTTTGCAGCTCTTGCATAATTCAGTCCACATCTGCACTGTTCTAAGCACCAAAAAACCGATTCGTAGAAGGCAATGAAAGCCAGGATGGCTTCCTTGGTTGTTTCCGGATGCTTCATGCCTTTATGCCAGTCACATGCGAAGAAGCCGTCGCGATGGCTTACAGCCGCCACATTTTTGTTCACGCCGTGTTTCCCAGACCCAGACCATTCGTATGCAAGCGAATAGTTGTACTAGAGGCATATGGTTCAACCCATATGCCTCTAAGGCACCACAAAGAACGCGTTCATCATGAAGTCGCGTAATCGCAGGAACAGGCGCCTCATATGTTGGCTTTCTGCGATGCTTCGCCCCTTTGCAGCTGGGCACTGCAGGAAAGCAACCGTGGCGGGTCAGCACCACTGATTAGTTTTCCATGTTATGAGCGCTTGTTAGGTCACGTTTGGTTGATCGCAAAATGTATTATACCACCACAATTTGTCGAAATTCCAAACAGCAACCGGGAAATCGTGTTATCCAGGAACTGGGAGGAAAACAATGTAACTCTATGAGAAATGTTTTACTCCCCGCAATTTTGAGCGTGTGAAATGGGAAATCATATGAACTGCGAACGTGTCAATGAGGCCCTACTGTATACACAGTAGTGATGATGCGTTATGATGCATAACCTGGCATTCATATAAGCTACCATGACGCCAGACTTGCCCCACATATCATGCAATTAATCAAAAATGCATGCGGAAATCGGATTTTGGATGGTCTTGATCCTGAGCAATCACCTTTTGTCTTTGAGTAGTACAGCTCCTTGGTAGTGAGACAGAAGTAGCGCCGCTTGAAGTTTTTGAGGCCGAGCTTGTTGCGCCCCTGTGCCCTTTTGGTCATGGTTCTGCGCAAAACAGCCACACCAAGTGAAATTAAAACAAACAGCCCCTTCACTTCGCCAAAATGAAGCCCGCAAAGCAGACAGAGGGGCTCGGTGCTATGCAGCATTAAATAATGCAAGGGTGCTGTAACAATGAAAAGAATGGACAATAGTGCTTGGTGAGAAGTTTTTATCCCGACTGTGCCAGCGCAATGATTTCCATCAAGTCATCAGCCTTTGCCCAACATGGCACACTGCACCACTGTAGAGGGGATAATGTAGGCTACCATCCGACATAAAAAGCCCCACTTTAACCAAGCCATATGAACGTGCCTGCATGACCTAGGAGTAGCGTGCCTGATATGGGATCCAAAATCACTGGTCATTATTGGTAAGACGAGGTTGCTTACCCTTCTTTCAAGACTATGGACGGTGTGTCAAGATTCCTCATGGGGACATTCTTCAAGGAAATGAGCTCTAGGTACTGAAAAAGAGAAATGGAAGCAAGAAACATGATTACTTGCCTTTCACGCTCACAGACAAAATCGAGCGTAAAATGCTAGTAATTTCTAGCTTAAATGAAAAAAAATTAAGCAGCTGTTTGGCTTGGTTAAGCATAGATATACATGTAGAAGCAATGTAGAAGCAATTTACTTCGTTTAGGTTTGCTTCATCATGTCTTGCCACATTTTGCAAAATATCGTGTCTTCCACTTCCCTCAAGGAGGTCTTCAGTGCAATTTTGTCAGAAGAGATGAAGATGATGAAGACAATGGCACCCGAAGTTCAGACAGTAAGGCTAGCAGCTTTGCACACGAAGGAACTGGCTACCAGGGGCCAACCAAGCTAATCTCTTTGCCTCGGCCTTGGTTGGAAACAAACTGGTGGTGATTTCAAGCATACTTAAACCGGTCATGTGTGAGCAATGCCAATTTATCCCAACAAACTTTCTAATCTCATCTACCCGACTTTCTGGTAGCGCAACACTCTGATACGTATGCCTTCTCTTGAAATCTCGTCTGTTACCTTTAACAACCATCGGTTGTCTCGCCTTCACATTACATGCCCTGCCAGTTTATTCGTCTTGATTTCAACTACGATGTCACTGACTCGCGTCTGTTCTCTGACCTACCCTGCTCGCTTCAAAACGACAACTTCTGCACAGGATAAGCAAACAAGAGCCATCATACCTGCCTCACCGACTCCTTGTGCTCTTCGGTGATGAAGTTTTCATAGAACTCCTTCATGTAGTCCTCCTTGTAAAATGGCTGTGCCTGCAGGACACACACAAAACAGTAGTAGTGACTAACCTATTCAGCTGGAGAAATTTTGCTGTGGCCCCTTTTTTTGTATGTGTGAACGCGTACAACCAAGTTCTACGCTGAGGTCCATAATCGGAAAATCAGCATAGTGTTCCAGGCAAGAAAATGAAATATTGCAAAATCTATATAGCCTTAGATAGCAAAAAAAATGACTGATGTCGAAAGGTCACTTGTCACATAGATCTACTATTTGCCATTTCTTGCAGTTACAAGCCTGATTCATACCATGGAATCTGTCAAAACAAGATTCTAATTTTTACGAGCTAAAATAGACACCGCTAATACAGCGCACCAAACCAAAACTCTCGAGTCGCATCTCGACTTACTGATGTGGAGCTGACAAGGTTCCCCAGGGTTTGTATGGACTTTGAAACCAACGTAAGGGTCCTGTGAGACTGCTCATCCTGCAAAGACAAAACATGAAAAAAGGAGCTCAGTGAAGGTAAAAAAAAAAAAAGCCCGCTGAGGTACGCTCGTTCTCAGAAACAAGATGCTCAATACAAACTTAAGCAACGCATACAAGCGTGATCCATAGGAAGCACAGAAACAATGAAAACAATTCGCAAAGAGATGGCACTGCAGAGGGTCTGCAAAAGCCACTCACAATGGGTCGCGATGCCAGTTCGAATAGCTTGGGGCTGAGGATGGCCGCCGCAAAGAAGCGCAGGAAGAGGAAGACCGAGATGACCGAGTACTGGAGTTCCTTGCGGCCCGGAAAACGGTCAGCCGCCAGGCCACGCAGCATCGAGAACAGGTCACACAGCTCCCATGGGCAGGCCACCCATGACCCAACAATGGCCTGCAACGCTGACTTTACGTAGCCTCGGAGGTGCGCCTGCATGAGAGGGATATCAAATTCCCACTCAGCTTGGGAACCACAAAGTATCGCTTTTACTAGCTGCACCCTGTTCTCTCTTACTTCGTAATTCTCGCAGTTTTCTTTAACACAAAAAAAAAAATGGCTGAGGCTTAGCTTGGTTAAGCCTGGTCAGATGCGAAGCATATTGATTGCTAAACTCGGCTTTCCATGGTTACACTTGGCTAAACTTTTCTTTCCTTGGTTACACGTGCTTTTACACGGTTTAAACTTGGAATGCACAATATTTTCCCATCGCATAAAATTAGGTAATAGCATGACTCGTTCATCTGTAATCTAACTGTGTTACTGACACGCACCACGAACATGTCGTCCCCAAGGCCAACGATACTCGATTGCCACTACGCGAATATGTACGCAAAGCAAAAGCTCTTAGAACACCGACGTGCTAAAGGAATCAACGATTTTGATTTCTTCGGCAACAACACAGTCGTATGGGAAAGCCTCTCCGTAAACTACCCGTGTCCAGCCGGCTTGACGTGCACCAACGGTCGTTACGTCTTCACCAAGCATGGCTGTGAGGTCACCTCATGTATACCCTTCGAGCCATATCACCGCCATGGTGGTCCTTCAATTACACCGCCAAAGCGTGCAATTACACCGCACGGCGTGCAACTGCAGCCGGCGGCGCGAGCCGGTCTGCGTATCACGTGGTGTGACGTCACCATACCACGTGGTCCGCACGGCGTGCAACCGCAGCCGACGGCGCGAGCTGGACCCCCGTCTCTCCTCTGTCGTGACGTCAGTGTATCACGTGGTGTGACGTAGCATTCCACATTCTTTGCACAGCGTGTAACCGTCACGAAGGGCTGTGGTTTACCTCTAGCAATATGCTTCGCATAAAAATACTTTCACTATGGGAGCAAATATGGTATTGCTACGTACATGTACATGTGCCAGTGGGGCTGTGAAAGCATGACGACCTTAAATGCAAACTGGAATGATCTTGGAAGCATCGCAGCTCTCAAGCACTACCAACAGCAGAGGACAAGAACAAGCATCACTCATAACAACTGCACTTACTACTCCACTTCTGCACAGGTTTGGTTTGGTTTGGTTTGTTGGTTTTAACGTCCCAAAGCGACTCAGGCTATGAGAGATGCCGTAGTGGAGGGCTCTGGAAGTTTCGACCCCCTGGGGTTGTTTAACGTGCACTGACATCGCACAAAACACGGGTGTCTTGCTTTTCGCCTCCAATGAAAAGCTGCCTCCGAGGCCGATTCGATCCCGCATCTTCGGGCACAGTAGTAGAGCGCCGAAACCACTGCGCCACCCCGGTGGGGCCATTTTTGTACAGGTGCTGAAACAATGTTAGCACTTATTTTGGTGCCTCAAAGTAGTTTCACCACCAGCGACGGCACCCATGTCCACATTTAGAACTCTCAAGTATTCTGTCAGGGTTCCAATGCATGCCGGAACAAAAGAGAGTCTCACCTCGTTCACTTTCAGCGACTCGCTATCTTTCAGCCTTGTGGGGTCAATCTCGCAGGGCAGCCGTTCAGACAGGATCTGTTGAAGCAGAAGAAAATCTCAGCACACAAGCACGCACGCACGCACGCGCGCGCACACACACACACAAACATGGCTCTCACCTTGGCCACCACTGTTTTCAGAGTATCTTGCAGGTAGAGCATGCCTGTAAGCTTCATGTACTCGTCAACACACTTGGACACTAGTGTGTTGCCTCGGAAGATTGTGTGTGGGTCCCTGCAACCAGCCAGACAAAGGACGAAAAATAATAATGCTGGAAAAAGTGTAAAGCCTTTAAAAGCAAATTGGTATGAGTTTACTACAACTCATCCAGGAGTAACTGTCTTTTTACAGAACCTCACCAAAATTGCAGTGATACAGTCGTCCGACAACTCATGCATATACGTTTCTGCCAAACAAACATCAGCACGGCCTTTGCTGTTCAAACTTAGTCGGTTGAACAATACTGATGATAGCAACTATATAAGTACATATCTTTTTTTTGCACGCTGAAGACAATGTCTTGCAAGCACACCGGTAGGCAACTACATAAGTGCATGACGTTTCAAGTGGCGACACTGCAAGCCGCAAAAACAGGACACCTCCCCACTGCTGCTGCTATGCAATCTCCCTGTCTGCAGAGTGCACGCCGTGATCGCCTGCACCTTTCTAAAAACGAGTGCTTTGTTTTGCTTGTCGAAAAGATTCCGCCTCCTGTTAAAAAGCGCAAGTTTTTAAACCTTTAGGAGGGGTCTGCGATGATTGACAAAGCTGTGAAAGGCAGGAAAAGTTTTACATTGAGAGGTCATGAGGCCCTCACACAGCAAAATGAAGCAGAGCAAAATAAGCCACCTTTTCCATGTAATGTAGCAAAAATGAAAAGAATTTCCTTCTTCGCCGGTTTCGTTATTGTGGGGCTTGAATGCAGTGAAATAGCACGCCGTAACCAATTACAGAATGATTAGTCCTGAAAGAATGCGGGCAAGAGAAAAGGTATGGATCACTTCGCCCATTAGGAGAGCCCAAAAACACTTCAATGAACCCCACGTGTTTTGCCCAACCCAATTCGAGAACCTTTGTGTTCTAAAAAAAAAAAAAGGGGGGGGGGGGGGGGGGGGGGGAGAGTCTACTCAAAGGAGTACCTGAGCAGCCGTTCATTGGAGCCTACAGTGTTGTGGTTCTGGAATGCATATTTAGAAATCGCTTTGCTGCCATAATGAAAGAAACCTTTTGAAGTCAAGCCTTTGTTTTCGCTGCAAACGTGGACACATTTTCATTGAAACCATTTGTATTTTCTTGAGATACCACCAAGCTACTTTAACTAAGAAGACTTTCTTCAAGTACTATGGCTAAATCACCTAGTTCATTAAGCACAAAAAGTAAATGCCTCGAAAATGAAATGGAGCATTAAAGACCAACACTATGTGCCCATAACATGGTGACATGCACAGTACCTCACACAGCTACTGCTTCTACCGCACACAGAAAAAGCCCAAAGCTTCAGCCACAGGTGCTTCATGCGCAATGCTTACCCAACAAGCTTCTATAAACTTAACTGACTGCACCCTTTACCACAGAATGCATGCCCCACGTGAACTTAGTCAATCTGGATCTGAAGGATCAACTGAAATTAATTAAATGCAAAAAAAGGGGGGGGGGGGGGGGGGGCATACGATGGTTACCACTGCTTAAGAATGTAGAGGTACTTTCATTTCACAGTATAATAAGATGAAGAATATAACAGTGGCACACATGCATCTATACAGCTATAAAGCGCACTTTGTTTTTCATACATACTCGTTCTTTGATTAGCGCTGCTCTCCAGTCTGCCATTCTAGACATGTGCCTCCTTGGACGACATGTTCTGCGGTAGCCATCGCAGACAGACCATGCTATACTCCTCTGCTCTCGTCATGCTCTTTTGCCTTCGATGGTAACTGCTCTTGGATGGTTCCCTCCCCTGGCAGCCAGCCTTCAGTTGCTCCTTCCTTGCACTGCCTGCTTCAGCAGTAACTCTCCTCTTCCTTTTCCCACAGTAACTAACATATTTACTCATGCAATATACCCTTTTTTTTTTCCTTCCCCTTTTTTTTTCCCCCCCCAGGAAAAGCTGACATCAGTTTTAGAGGAGGCTTCATTATGAAGGAAACAAAGTGTTGACATATTTTTCTGTCATGCGAAATTTCATACATTACGTCTAACAACCCATCTTCAAGCTACTACTATACTGCTAATTTAGTAAAGAAAGGTTTGGTTTGGTTTTTGAGGTTTAACGCACCAAAACGACTAAGCTATGAGAGACGCTGTTGTGCAAGACTCCAGAAATTTCAACCACCTGGGGTTCCTTAACGCACCCTGACATCGCACAGCACACGGTGCTTAGCTTTTCGCCTCCACTGAAAAGCAGTTGCCGATGCTGGAATTCGATCCTGCATTCTTGGGCACAGTAGTCGAACGTCCTAAACACTGCGCCACGCCGGCGGGATAGTGAATGAGTAAGAAGCCGAAGGCTTGGAGCTGTTCCAATTGAATAAACGATGAATGCATTAAAGTGAGTATGCCATAATGAACTGTTCAATATGACCCTCAAAATAAACTGTCAACTCCATTTCCGCTCTCAAGTTTCTGTGGTGGCACAGCACATAACTGCAACATATGTGACTCCCTCACCAACCAACTTTATTCCTCTCCCTTTCTGTCCTCTCCATCTTAACCATGCTGTTCTATGCATAGTTCTCACAACTGTACAGTACACTACTAGCCCCCTATATTGCCTCTGTCCAAAACTATGTTAGAATATAATGGACGCCTTCGCCACCACACGCACATTCTTATCTACAGGCAGTTATTTACACGTGCCAGACGTTGGTATCGTGGCCAAAAAAAAAAGAGGGGGCAGGGGGGGGGGGGGGTGGTAACTCACGTTGCGCCAGCCACCTCCCAGCTAGCCAGAGCTCGCAGAAGGGGCAGTACGGAGCTGTGGCTCTTGAAGATCTTCACTAGAGGCTGGGCTGCATCATCCTTGTGTTGCACCATCTCGCCCAACACGTACGCTGCACTTGATGTCACTGGCTGCAAGGGGAATGCACATTTTGTGGCACCCTGCTCGAAGTCTGCTGATCAACTTTCACCAGGCAAGAACACTCGTACTCTTGAGGAATAAAACTTCTTTCGAATACCACAAAAATCTCAGAAATGCAAATCTACACCCATGCCCCAACCATTACTAACAGGTCTTGATGATGAGAGTGGCATATTAATGAACTCGTCTATACTGTACTGAAGGAAGTATAATATAACAAAGAATTTATTTTATAAAATTGTTAACCGCATACATGTCTCCTCTCTCACTGATGATAATGAGGCTGTTACTCTTAAATCTGGATGTCACGAAACTATGTAGCAAATTCCTCAAAGTTACAAGTTTCTTAATTCTTCCATGCAGCCTCCAGTGATATGTGTACAGTAGTCAACTGATTCTTCGGACTCCAATATTGAATTCGGACTAGCACGACATTTCGGACTTCATCCAGGAACCGTCACGTGCCCCATAGGAACATGTACACGACAGATATTTAAGACCCTATGGTGTCCAAATGTTTTTTCGGACCAAATTTGGTGCCAGCAATACTGTGGAGATCGTTTTTTGGCCAAAGCCTTTATTTTTTTTTATGGCACGAAATAGACGCGAGCGGACATTGTTGTCGCGAACAGCCTGGTTTTGCGCGGCCATGAAAGCTTAGGCGAAGCGAGTCATTTGGACGAACTAGCTTGGCTCTGTGTGCATAGTTGGTATCGGAGGCAGTAGCAATAAGGGAATCCTCGGCCTTGTCATCGCAGTATTAGAGTGTGCAATTGGATGGAAAAATGGAGCGTGAGCACCGTCCACCGCCGCCGCCCGCTGCCGGAAAAATAAAGCGCGAGGAAGGGGGCGGAGCTCTCACTCTGGTCGTTCATTCGTTTTTTTTCCTGTGAGTTCCACCTAGCATCCTTTTTCTACCGTTATGAACCATGGAAACGGAAACTGAATGTTATTGCAATTATTGCTTCGTGTGGCGCGTGCATTCGTTCGCGGCATAAGAGTGACCTGCGCTTCACAGTGTCGTGAAGTAGCATAGACATGACAAAAGCATGACTGGCCGAGACATTCTAACTGGAGGGCCACAGTGGTGACAGCTTAGCACGATCTGCTTCTGCGGGGTACCACTGCTCATCAGTGACCACTTTGAGCGACCTGCGTTCTTCCAGCGGTGCGCATACCTACCAAGTTTGAACCAGTCAGCGTGCCCGCACTGGCGATCGGGTCCGCCGCATCAGATCATGCTGGCGCGTGTGCACGGAGGGCGTGCGGAAGCTGATCACAGTAGCTGATTGCACTATGCAATAACTCCCTATAAACAAAACATGGGGAGCGGCTAAGTTCGTGATTAGTAAAGTTGATTTTTCGCAGAAAATAGATTTTTTCAAGTTCACTGATTTTTTCGGACCGTTCGACTATTCAGACCATTTCCCGGGTCCCGCCGAGTCTGAAAAAATGGTCGGCGATTGTATTGGTAAACTCTGTGTGATGAAGTTGTTGCAGCCTTGAGAACTTGATATAATGAACTTGCCCCACTGCATACCAATTATCCAGTGCTGTATATTACTTGAAATTAGACCTAACAATGCAAAAGTTGCATGATACCAAAACACTGACTGCCACGAGAAAACATCTAAAAAATCACAACTACACGTGACATAACGCACTGTGCTTCAGCATGGTCAGTGCCTCTCCATGACAAATGCAGTGGTGTCTGCATCTTTAGCTTTTGTAGGGTCCCACAAGTGGCACTGCAACGGCTCATGTTTCAAAGAACAGGACGTGGCAAAGGAGGCATGTGATGAGGAGCGCATATCCATTGGTACCACTTGAATGTTTACATGATACTGGTGATACCAGCAGACGAGCAGCAAAGGCTGGGAAAATGGAAAATGCTGGAGACACATTGTGAAGGCAAGTGTGTGTTTTTGCCATGCAAGCAATGATAAAAGAAAATAAGGGGGACTGCTAAGACAGCGAGAAATGGGACTAGTTAGCTGTAGTAGTTGAGCTGGGCCTAGTAGTCCGCTTTGTGAAGAATTCGATGAATCAAAATGCACCGCCGGGGACACAACACTTTTCTGTCCGCGGAAAAAGGGGTGGTTTTTGGGTGGTGTCGTTAATATATTTCCTTCTTCTATAAAACTTGCTTGGCACAGAAGTGTCTAGTACCAAATTGTAGAGGAGCAATTCCTCTTCACAATGGTATCAGTGACAATCCACATATTTATTTTATAAGTGATGAAAAAAAAAATCAGCAAGAAACTGTAGTTAAAAAGAAACATACAAAAGTATTAAAAGTTTCTTGATACAAATAAAACAAAAATTTTTGAAAATATATGTTTTTTACAACACGGACCAATGCAATACTGCAGCGAGTTCTAGCTTTCTGTGTACAGTATTCGCTGAGTTAGGAAAGAAAACAGTAGTCGAGGTCGACTATGCTAAGGTTGACCCCTGGCTGTCCTCTAGCGGAAAACACGAGTTTGTGCTCTGCCGGCGGCAAGTAATACTACCCAAAAGACGACACCCTGCAGATAACAGTTGTGAACTTCAGAACGGTGATCTCTTGCGATCAGCGCGCAGCAAAAGCAGAGGGGAGCAAATGCGAAACTTATTGAGGCATGGATGTCCAAGTTCTGGGTCGTTTTGACGTATTTTCGCTGTCAGAGCTAATGTCTGAAGAGCTGAATTCGTCTTCCTAGTCATCACTGCTGCTGTTTGCATCCAAACACGAGCTTTGCAATGCGTCAACTTCCGCGGAAGCAGGAACGCGCGACGTCGACGCCATGATGCAAACAAGAGCGCCGATCACCTGACTTCGGAGACCATCTGGACAAGCGCGGCACAGCGGAAAAAGTAAAACAAAAAGCAAAACTGAAAAAAGGGTTCTTCTTTTTCCCATTGAATGGTGCCACCCATTAAAAACCGCTTCGAAAGCGGGGAAATTCAACCATCGATAGCGGGCGACACTTATTGGGGCATGGCAGTCGATGTTTCCAGTCGGTTTGACGTAGTTTCGCTGTCAGTGCTGAAGTCTGAAGAGCTGAATTCGTCTTCCTAGTCATCATTGCTGCTGTTCACAACCAAAAACAAGCTTTCTGATGCGTCAACTTCTGTGGAAACGCCCGTTTCCGCGCAGCAGGAGCGCGCGACGTCGACACCATGGAGTGTCGATCACCTGACTTCGAAGACCATCTGGACGAGCGCAGCACGGCGGAACAAATTAAATCAAAAGCAAAACTGAAAGAAGGGTTCCTCTATTTCCCACTGAATGACACCACTTGTTGAGGAGCGCTTTGAAAGCGGGAAAAATCGAATCGTGAAACCATCGATAGCGGGATCGATAGCGGGCTACTGATGGGAATAGACGCAGACAGGAAATTTTTAAGCTCTGCCTTTAAAGGTATGATGCGAAAGCGTGGGAAACCACCCCACACTGTTAAGCCCTGCTTTAACCAAGCCGTATGAACATGCCTGTGTGGCCTAGGGGTTGAATGCAAGGGTCCTGGGAGGCTCCAGTCAAATGTGACGTCAGGCAACCACAAGCTATCAGAAACCTCCTGCCAGCGCGCACCATGTTTGTGAATTTTTGCTCACAACATCAACACGGAGTTTTTATGATAAACAGGGCCTTTAACGCTACCACGTTAAAAGAACTATCACTGGGTGAAAGTCCAAACCTTCACTTCAACGCACATGTCGACTAGGCACCCGCATCACGCATTCACATCACAACACACCTTCACGTCAGGTGACATGAGCAGTAGCTCACGCAGGTCCCGGTAGAAGTGACTAGAGAAGACCCGGTCCGAGGTGAAAAACAGCTTGAGCCGCAAGGAGCCTAGGCTGCCCGCTGTCGCTCCATTGGCCGACGATGACCCCGTGGAAGTGGGGGGCGAGCGCTGGCCTTCCGAACGGGGCTGCAGCAGGTACCAAGCCTGGTGGGAGAGGCCCCGTTCCAAGCCCAGGTCACGCACGGGGATTCGCACCTCTCCCAGAAATGCACTGCCAAACATGCCGCCCACTCCACTGAGGTCATGCTGGAGGCACACCCTGGAATAATAAAACACATCAGCACAGGCCTGCCCAAAATGCAATTTAGATGAAGACAAGTTCGTTCGTGAAAGCACTTTAAAAAAAAAATTTGCACCGCCAACTAGGCCGCCGACCTGCGTGCATCGTGCACGTCGCTGGACTCGAAGTTCCTCTATTTACTGCTGGAAAGAGAAGGCTCAGAAGAGTCTCCGGCATACCAAACCATGAACACACAAATATGTTTTGCTGGCAGGCTCTACAGAATGGAGCTACCTGGTGGCTATGTAAGCAGTGTTGAGATAAAAAATAGTTACTTCTACCACCTATGATTATGCGGTTAAAACCAAGTGATTTTATACTACAACCTTGTCAAATGCTCTGCAATGTGGTGACACTGCTAAAGAGAGGAGACATAAGAGTGCCGATACTTTCATCTCATCCCCAGCACAAGTCAAGGTGTGCAAAAACGGCATAAAAATGCACAGAGCTTGACTTTTTTTTAATGTGCGGCATTAAGTGCGCCACAGTGGACGCACACAAGCAAACGAGAGTGAACCAGATACGAGAGCGAAACTACCAAAATTTGAAAGCTTACAAGCTCTGTACTCTTAAAATCCTGAACAGAACACCCAAAGAAGTTAATGCTTTATAACCAGAAAGACATTTGAAAGTATCAGGCATTATTCTTACAGAAAGCACTACAACCACCAATCACACCTAAACAATCGTGTTCCAGTTCAGCAAATGGAAATGAAGCCACTTTGCATAATACTGCTTTTCAATCCAGTACATAAGGTACCGTATTCATGCGAATCTAAGACGGCCACGAATGTAAGACGACCCCCCCAATTAACAACAATGAATAAGAAAAATTTTTTTTTCTCCTTTATTGCAACAAACGAGTGCACCGACCATCACTCACTGTCACTGCTGCTGCTGGCCTCTTTGTCACTATCGTCCCACAACATGTCATCTTCCGTGCCGTTGAGGTTGTTGGAAATTCCGCATTTCTTGAATGCGCGGACGACCATTTCATCCGGAATAGCGCGCCAAGCGTCCAGGATCCACCGCGCGAGCTGGGACAACGATGCTCGCTTTAACCTTCCGGTAGGCGTAAGTGCGGGTCCTCCTTGCTCCATCCACTCACAGTAATATTTACGAACATTGTCCTTCAGAGGCTTGTTCAGACAGACATCTAAAGGTTGCAGCTGCGAGGTCATCCCTCCTGGGATGACGATGAGGTCGCACCGGTTGTCTGCCATTAAAGCCTTGCTAGCGTCAGTGGTGTGCCCCTTGAACGCGTCCAGAACCAGCATCGAACGTGGCCTCAGCAGCGCTCCTGGACGACGGAACCAAACGGTGCGGAGCCAGTCGTTGAACATCTCCGCGGTCATCCACCCCTTTTCATTGCAGCGGATGATGACACCAGCAGGAAAGTCTTCCTTTTTTGGCAATGTCTTCTGATTGAAGATAATGTAGGGGGGAAGCCTTCTACCGTCCGCAGTACAAGCTAACATTACGGTCACTCGTTGCTTTTCATTTCCCGTCGTCCGAATTTTCACGTCTTTAGAGCCAGTTTTTTGAACAGTGTAGTTGACCGGCATGTCAAAATGCATCGGTGTTTGATCTGCGTTGCCTATTTGCCCCAGGCTGTAGCCGTGTTGGCGTCGCAGCCCGATGACGTACCGCTGAAATGAAATTAACTTCTCTTCGAAGTCTTCCGGAAGCCTTTGACAGACTGAAGTTCGGCGGCGGAGCGAGAATCCCGCGCGGTTCATAAAACGCTTCACCCAGCCTTTGCTAGCTTTGAAAATTGTGCGACTAATGCCACGCTCACGGGCCAATTCCCTGGCTTTCATCTGTATCATCTCGACGGTGACGGCGACACATCTGTTCCGGAGATCATTCACATACCGAGCCAAGTCTTCCTCGAGCTCTGCATGGCGCCCGCATTGTGGTCCCGTAAAGGCTTTCCGCGAACTTGAACACGCTGCCAAACTGCTGGCGTTTCGCAGCCACCTGCGCACGTTCACCTCAGAAACGCCGAAACGCCTGGCTGCTTCCAGGTTGTTGCCAGTCTCGTTCGCAACAGCAATAACTTTCCGCTTGAACTGTGCCGTATAATGCCGCCTGGTTTCACTCATCATGAAGCGTGCGCAAAAACACCGCTCACATCCGCAAACAAAGAAGGCGCAAACAAGGACGCGGCACGGAGAGACGCAGCTTCCCGGATAGCGAAAGATGACTGAGTCTGACGCGCTAGTGGCGCTAGCACTGATTTCGCGGTGAGTGACATCATTTCGGACCAATCACAGGGAGCCGCTCCGCTTCTTTCCTCGCATCTTCGTTCCCTCTCCTTTCTTCACGCTCGGAGCGGAGGGAGCACGCGAGCAGAAGAAACGTAAAAGAGAACGACAGAACAGCGGAGGCTACCCAGTCGGGGGCCCTAGACTAGGGACGTCTAGGGGCGTGGTGGCTAGGGGACGCGGGCGGCCGCGGGCGGCCTTGAGTGGGTTTCGGGAGGCCACAATCTCTTTCTCTATGAGGCCACGGCCGTTTTTTTATTTTTTATTTTTTTTTTTGTCGCCAAGCTACCACCGTAGCACCTTGTGCGCTTCTGGCGTAAGCTTTTTTCTTTCGTCGCGTGGACCGATCTTCTGTTTTCAACCCGGTTTTCAGACGGCCGCGAATCTAAGACGACCCCCCCAAACCGTGCACCATATTTGTGAAGAAAAAAGTCGTCTTAGATTCGAGTGAATACGGTATGCTTTAAATAAAAGCATGCTCACCTAAGTTCAAGATTACTGAACTCATCCTTGATCGATCGAATCTGCTTGTCTGAGCGCTGTGGTTTGAGCTGTAACGAAGCACATAAAGAAACGGCATTGTTACCAAATGTTAAGCGAGAGTGCAAAAACTGTTACGGCAAAACATTATTTTGGCCTTTAAGGCACCAGAAAAAATGTTCGAAGACCAAATGACCCTAAGAAACTGTCGAACGTCATTTGCATCAAAGTAATTTATGTAACGAATGCATGGTATTATGGCTGTCAATGTATCCAAAATGAAAACTGGCGACAACGACAATTTTTTTTGTTTCTGTCAAGTGCCCTGCTTCAACAATAGTTGCAAATGTCAACTGAGTGTCGTCGTACCTGCCCAAGTACACATGCCTGACGCATACTTGCAATCCAGGTTCATGCAGGTGTAATGTATATGGATGATTGCCAGCTTCGTGGGCTGTACTTTGATGTGACCTTCCGCCTGAATTAACCGGTGCGAGCTGATCCAAGATCAAATCAATGAGCGACTGACACCACAGACTTACATGAGTGTTGGCCAGGGCCCCACTCCAAGTTTAAATAATCCCTATTCCTAAATTAACGAGGGTCAAATTAAAGAGATCTCACTGTATGGTACAGCTTTTACACACAATGTCCCCTCTCGTACCACAGTTGCCCATCACGTGATAATCGTACCTCATGCCTTAAATTCCGACATAAGATCTTTTATGTACAGACTACAGCTGGTTCGATGTGCGAGAGTGCAACAAAGAAATGTGCTGAACATCCAGGTGAAGCTGCAGAAGGAGCTCCCCCAAGTAAATTCATGGAAAAGCCTTAACTTACTGCCATATGGCCACCTAAAGCAGTCAAAAGACCGCTCACCACAAATTTGGAGGTTAAATGGTACAGCAGAGCAGATGCTTGGGCAAAGTGGTGTGACCGCATGATGAAAAAACAGTGCGCACTTGGACAGAACACATTTAATAAGAGGGAAGACAACCAGTGCCAACTGATGTTCGATGGTAAACATGAACAAGCAGACTTCATAACCATATGAGAGCAAGTTAAAGTATGTAGCATGAAAAAGGTTACTAACCAGAAGCGAAGTGCAGCCGGTTGACCAAATAGCTAAATTTCCCATCTGACAGGGTCATGGAAACTTCCGTTAAAAAATATGCACACTTTGACAGAATACAAAGGCTGAGTGCCAAAAACAGGTAACAATCTTTTCCACAAGCGGTAAAGTTATGGGCTAGATTGTTGACCAAATTAGACAGTAAAAAAAATACAACCAGCCTCAAAATGAAAGGGCTACACCACTCTGCGTAAACACTTTTTCAGTATCCTCACCATTCTGAGAGCTTTCTTTTGGTCCATACCTTTGCAATGTTTTGCGGTGATATTTAGGACTACTGATGGTTTCGTTTGGTTTGATAAGGTTTAGTGTCCCCAAAGTGACTAAAGCCATGAGAGGCTGTAGTAAAGGCCACCTGAAGTTATACCACCTGGATTTTTTTATTGCACCAATATCGCGAAGTACACGAGTGCCTTGCTTTTTGCCTTCATTGAAACGTGACGTCATGCGATCAGCAGTCGAGCACCCTAACCACTGAGCCATTATGATAGGTGAGCACTACTAAGGCACTCACAATTGTAAACAATGACAAGTGGTTGTATTTCTACAGGCTGCATAAATTATGTGCAGTATCGCATTCTGTGAAAGCCATCACCAGGTCATGGTGGCTCAAAGGAGGTACCTCTGAACGGTCTCCAAACGAGAAAGTGCCTGTGTCAAAGGCTTCATTGCAGATTAAAGGATCCATGACATTCAAAACTAATTTGAAGCTCTCCACTGTTACATCACAGCCCATAGCGTTCACAAGGTATGCAAAAATCCATTGACCCTTTTCCATTAAAACATCCCGGTGCTGCGCTGTGCTTATGCGCGTTTCTGGCCATCTAGGCAAACGGTCGACACTGTCGTGTGCACTCACATCAAAGGCAAAGGTGTCCTCAAAGCGGGGGCAGACTGTTTTCCGACGCACTTTGCTCTTCCGCGTTTCCTGCTTGGCATTGCCATGGCACAGGGTCACCTGAGCGTACGGGTTGCACGATCCGTTCACCAAGTTTAGGTCGCTGCATTCCGTCACTCTGGCAAAGGAAGAGAAGGCGGGAGGTGAGCATCTACGATGACATGAACGACACAACCGGAAAAACTGAGAAGAAATACTTGCCTCACGCAGAGCTTTGCACAGGGTCCATATATGGAAGACTTTGTGGAAGGCTCTAACCTAACCGAGATGTTAGCCTTGCCCTGCAGCAACAAAGAAAAGACCGAGGCGTAAGATAAGCAACTAGATGCACCATGCACCTGAATAATAATAATAAAAAAGCACACACAACCTGCAGTTTTAAAGACAGGCCAGAATGCCAACAGGCGATGGTCACGTGAGCGAAAGCAAAGGTAAGCATCGTATCCAACCTTAATAAAATGTGCAGTCATATGAATAAAAAATGGTCAAAGTATCAAATACTCCTCACAACAGGAAGCCAGTGAGGAACAATAAAATGCTGCTTGCATCAGTGTTACAGACACAAGGACATTACAAATGCAAACAAACAACATACAGTAAAAGCTCGTTAATTCGACTCCCGTTAATTTGGAAAATTGGATAATTCGACCTTCGCGCCTGGTCCCCAGAATTATGTATAGGAGTCTATGGGACGAAACTCTCGTTAATTCGGACAGATTTGACCGCACAATGGATAATTCGGACAACTTCGGGCAGCTACCGAGGCTCGGAAACGAAAATAAGACGAATGCGGCGCAATAGCGATACCCAAAAGAAGCATCGCCACGGACATCAATTAATCAACTTGGCTCGACTTTTGGCTGGATGGGCGCTTTTCTTGTTTTTCCACGAGCCGACGTTACTGGCGGTGCCATTTTGTCGTTTTGCTGCTGTCGGTGCGCTACGCTGTTGTATTGAAGACTGCTCACTTTAGTGCGGCTCATTGCTTTGCTGTTGTACGCTGGTATCACCGCACTCGCCCCCGATGGCAACACCGGCGAAACGGCCGAAGAGCTACGAGGCCAAGGACCCAGCTACCAAAGTGGAAATTTTGCGGGCCCTTAAGAATGGGCTCTCCCGACAAGAAGCAATGAAAAAATATGACGTTAAAAGGAGTACTTTAAGCACATATGTAAAAAATGAAGAACAGATTCTTCAGGCGTTCGAAAGCGAGAAGTTCCAAGCGTCAAGAAAGCATTTGCGAACAGCAGCTCATCCGGAGTTGGAAGAAGCCTTGCTTCGGTGGGTGGTCAACTCGTGTGATGCAAACCTCCCATTGAGTGGACCCCTCACCATGGCGCAGGCCGAGAGGTTTGCACTGATGATGCATATCGATGGATTCAAAGCGTCAGAAGCACCTGGAAGGACTGAGGAAAATAGTATCCGCGCGGGTTTCTGCGGGAAAGCAGACAAGCATCCATGATTACTTTAAGTAATAAAGGTATGCTGAGATAAAATCGTGCATGTTTTTTTTTTTTCCATTCTCTCGATAATTCGGACATTCGGTTAATTCAGACATATCTTACGGTCCCTAGAAGTCCGAATTAACGAGCTTTTACCGTACAAACATTCTAGCCCTGTTCACATTTTTCTTGCCAAGCCCATTAAATGTGCACAGACTCACTACGCCTCTGAACACCAAAGGGGAAGTTATGTAGGGTCCACTGCAGCCAGCCATACTAACAAATGAGGCAAATGGGAGCTGCAACAAGGAAATAGTGGGCTGGAAATGCTAGTGGCAAGTTTAAATGATGCCCTAAAAGCAAATCCTTTGACGTGTGTGCTGTGTGACGTGCTATGGCTCAGTTCAGGCCACGGATGAATACTGTTTGAGGCCAATAGCTACCTATTGAGAGGGGGCACTACATGTATTTACAGTAGCCCATTTACAGTGGTATACCTGATACAGCAGAGTGAAACATTTAAAACAATGTTGACAATGTTATGCAAAAAACCTGGTTACAGCAAACCACACCCGATAAAGTCCGATAAAGGCAGAAGTCCTTTGGTGTGCCGTTCTGTGCTAGCTTAAATAATGCTACCAAAATCATGGCTGGGGTAAAGCACTACTATCGTGAAGCGACATTCACAACGTAGGACGCAGAAATGCTGCCACAAAGCGACGTAACAGTCAAGTTTATATTAAATGGGTTTCTGTGGGAGCTTGAGTGGGCCGGATCCCAAAAAAGTAGCACCTAGAAAAATGCAGCATCAAGGAATGTAACAGCAGTATTCTACTGTATAGTAAAACCGAAATGCTGATTTCTGAAAATGACAATGCAAAGTATCCACATTAGGGTGTGCCCAAAACAGGACGTGCTACAGCAATCTGATCCCCTGAACTGATCCTCTGAGACTGCGCTTTTACCTCCAGCCAAGCGATTTGAGAGCGAAGTCTCAACATCATGACTCCCTTACAAACGTGCCTTCCATCCGCTGTGAATATCAGACAGATTTAATGAACATGTACGCTACATTTGCCCAATCTTTCCAGCCGCAGCAGCAAAGTTGCACATGCATCACCGAGACAGAGGGACACTAATGAAACTTCTACATACCTGCACTTCTGAGTCAGCATCTACAGGCATGATGGGGAACCAGTTGTCCTTGCCATAGTACTTGTGCATGCCCTCCTTTTTGATAGAGACTTTGCCAAGGACTTTGTCCTTGTTGGACGCTCGCTCCCGCTCAGCCACATAGACTGAAAGGTAGCGGAATTCGCGGGGCACCTCAAACTGGAAGTCTTCGGAGAAGAATGGGCTGCAGAGAAAAATAAACGCACAAATGTCACGAAAGTACACACAATACCCTAAACACACCACACTGCTTGATAAGCATGCAAAAAAAAAAAAAAAAAGAAAAAAAAAGAAAAAAAAAAAAAAGAAATGCTTGCTTATCCCTTTTTAACACCTACTCTCAGATGGAAACATGGCAACTTTGACAAAGATTCTGCTTGTCACATTACAGCAGCTCTAGTGCTGGAGTGCCTACTGTTCTGTCAGCTGGATTTCTAGTAGGAACAGCTGCATTTGTATGACAAAAGCACTGATGTTATACACAGTATCAGTGGCATAGCTGAATCAGAGGGAATAAAAAAAATGACCGCTTAATTTCAAAGACAAGGTCTGGGAACATGCAGTGTCCACCAGGGCACTATACGACTACAGGACAAGAGCAAAGCATCTGAAGCTGGCTGTAAAATGCACAGTACGGTCCATTGTTAAAGGGAACATGACACCCCGTGGCTGCAGCGCTTTGCAAAGCTCTCCCCCGAGAGCCGATGACAAACAATGGCACAAGGTGCATGTGCTCTTCTCCAGCTTACACGGTGCTATCCATTCTCACCGTTGTCGGTGGTGGCACTTTGCGAAGTGTGTAGGCCATGCGATTGCACGTTCCCTTTAACAGTGGACCATACCATACAGAATGCCACACGGATTCTTATTTATCCCATACTTCAAAGCTAACATGTCTGGCAGTTATGAAGCAAACAGACACAGCATACAACTTTTACTACACTGAGAAAACAATGTGTCAGCAGAATTTTTTTATCTAAAAATGACCAAAACATCAAGGCCAAGCACTTGACAGCTAATACGTAGTGCTGTACAAAAGTTTAATGATCCCAGGATGCTCAACAGAAATCTCAGTGAACGGTAGCACTTTGCCTAAAATTCTAAAAGCCCTCCTAAAAAAGATGACAGATGCAATGATCGACCAAAAACTAAAATATACAAACCTAGATGTTCCTTACCTTACTCTGTGTGAAAAAAAAAAAAAAAAAGGGAAATGTGGACTTCCAAGAAAAACTATTATATAGTGGGCCTTACAATGCATAAGAAACCCACGCTTGTACCCTAAAATGTACACAAGCTAGTGAGGTTTCGAGCAAAAGTGGAGCGGAAGTACAAGAGAAAAGTGTCCTGATATGTCCAAACAGTTCTTCAAGCAAATGTGCCAACCTACTAGAACCTTATTTCAGAAAGTTATGTAGCATGAGATGAAGTTGTTGTGAATTGAGGGTTTAACATCTTAAAGCAAAACATGTGGGATACTGTAGTGGGAGACTCAGATTGCTTAGGCTTCCTTAACATGCGCTGACAACACGGGCAAGCTTTGCATTTTGCTTACATTAAAACATGGCTGTGGTGGCTGGAATTCAATTAAAATGCTCTAGCTCAGTAGCTGAGCATATTAAACATTGAGCTACCGCTGTCGGTCAGGTGAAACATTTACTGCCACAGAAAACCATCAATGATGGTGCTAACCTGAGGGCAAGTAAGCTTACAGAGTTGTAGCAAGCTAGTTTCCAAATGATGCCAGTGTATGTGAGATCAAACAATTTTATATGCATTGTATATTTATTTGCTTTTGTGAATGCTATTGCATGCTTACTTGCACAGCTGTAAGGGAGAAATAATCAGAAGCATTAGGCCAAAATTACCATCCAGCTTACACTGCTGAAAATATTAATCAAACACAGCACCTAAACACAAGGTCTCACTCTGAACAGGTATATGAAACAACTTGCTAAACTCTGGCTCTCACATTAAAGTCGACATCTGCTCTTTTGAATGTCACTTGGCGAAACTCGAAACGGACAAGTCCTGCCTGGGAGCCTGCCGGTTGTCCCAGCAATTTGACTGCAGACAGCAACAGACGTCTTTGTGTTCTGAGGGGCACTGATTTTGGAGTCGCGCTGGGTCAGCACAGACGAGGCCCACTACAACATGAGCTGCGGATGTAGGCGAGGCAGAAAACGCGTGCCGCATAATCAAGGGAGGCACGCACATCCGCGTGCAAGCCGCCGCGGAGAAAGCCAGACGGAAAACAGAATCCAGGTGTGGGTTGCCGGCGAAAACAGGTCACCCTTATCGGGTTCGCCGAGAGCGTAATTAAATGGTGAAAAAGCCCGTCACTTCCACACTCGACTCCCCCACGAGATAACAGGTGCGTGCCCGTGTCCAGGGATGTGACACACGCATCAGACCGATAAAAGACGGACAAAGGAAGAAGAGTGAGCACTTCTTATCGGGCGTAAGAAACGGTGAGGCGATCAAAGACGATCTGCCTTCAAAGGGGGACCGGAAACGGGCACGCATACACGCGGCGCGGATCTAGCGCAGCGCGTGGGAAAGGAGCGCTCTCTCGAGAAAAAAAAAAAAAAAATGGGGACTCACTTGAGGGTTTTCTCCTTGGTCGTCGTGCGAAATATCTCCTCCTGGTCGAGCTTGATGGCACAGTAGACATCACGAAGTTCCACCGAGCCATGGTTCCTTGGCGGCAGGTTCTTTGCTTCGCCTAGAAACGGACGATGAAGAAAAAAAGCCTCACTAGACCCTAGGCCTCTTTCTTCGACGACGCCACAACTCAACTCGCGACAACCGCGGGCTCCCCTTTTTGTTTGTTAGTCTTCGATTTGGCAGATTTTTGGGTACCTGTAGAACCCGTGGGATGCTTTAAGGAGTCATTTCTGGGCGCGGCAGCGACGGCCGAGTCACCAATGTGCGGGCAGAACGGGGGTGTGACGATCGAGCGGCTTGCGAAACCCCATTCACAAATCCTTGCTACAACTCATGAATGAATGAAGGAAGCAAAATTTTTTTTCCGGGATCATTCATAAGCGCCCAAGGTCGTTCCTGGCGCCAGCCACGAGGCCGACGAGCGGCGGCAATTAACGCAGCTTCGACAGGCAAATCACGATACACACACATGTGAAACGTATCGCTCAACCGAAGTAGAGAACTGACGCTACGTCGAAGCAAGCGACAACCTGTTGGATAGGCCTACTCGGGACTCCCGTTTCTGTAGACGCTAAAATACAACGAATTACAACACGTCCGTATTGACAAGCATTTAATCTGTAGCGCAGAACTTTTAGAATTCAAAATAAGTACAATAAAACGAATGACTTACCGATCACAACGCGTAATCGCTCTATTAAGCGCACATCATTATCAGCCGCCATCTTCCATGTTTTACTTCACGAAATCTCGTCACTACGCGAGAAATCGCGAGAACCGAGAAGCTCATTCATGAGAGCGCACGGCAGTACGGCGATACAAACAAAAGATTACAGGTGATAGGCATTCCGTCTATGCCGTTGAACACTACATATAATTGAGGAAGTAGTTAACGTACAAGTGTTCATTGTTTTTTTTTTTCTGACGCCCTGAAAGGAATCGGGAAACGTCATTAAGTGCGCTTCTTACTGTTCATTTCTCTCACCACTTTCGCTTTCATTATAATTTCCGGCTGTGAAGAGCATCATTTGGGTTGCTTGTGAGTGTACAAATAATTTTAAAAGCAAAAGTTATATGTTTGGCAGTGTATGCAGTTGTGCAAGTTCTAAATGAAATAATTTAACGCTTTCTTGCAAGCCGCGCATGGTCGTAATGTTTCTTCAAATATTTAAGTTCGCTTACTTGAATCGACAAAAAGAAAACATAACTATAATCTTGGCTTCAAAGAACATTGCAAACATCTTTCCAATTTTTACAGGCTGTCAAAGTTCTCTTGAAACACTTACTGTTCATTATCTTTTCATGTTTGGGCGTCTGCTAATAATTCTGCCCTTCTGCCCGTAAAAATTGCGATGGTTGCACCACTATGTGTTGGGTTGTAGTACAAATGTAATCAATATCATTATGTTTAAAGTGTATTTTAAATAGTTTGGCCCATGCGTTTTAGATTTTAAAGTTATAAGTCAAAATAAGAAATAGTGATTTAGTTGTCATAAACTGCTTTATTTCTTTCTCTTTCTCTCTTTTGTTGTTTCGACTGTCGACCTTTCGACTGTTTGTGCCTGCTGTGTTTACTTTCGATGGGAGTACGGAAATGAAAGACGTTGCCGATCCTTGCCAAAAACAGGCATGTGCCATTCAAAAATGCTTACAAGGTAACGTAATATATTATCATATTTAACTGACTTTTACCGCGTGAAAATAGCACTGACGCAAAAGCGCATACCCTATTGCGGCTGCTCTTTCGAAGCAAGCTGTACCACTGTACTGTGCATTGCGATCGATCGCTTTGGTTGACTCGATTTCGCGCCTCCATTGCACGCGTCATAGCTGGTTGCATGCTTGTGTATACTGAGCACTGGTTGTAGCTAGACTATTGCACAAAAGTTTCCACTACATGCACGCAGGGCCATGATAATTATGCCGCACATGCATGCATACCTGGCCACGCTTCCGAGATTGCAGCTTATCGCCGGCAACGTTTAAATCTTGCAGCGCTTGCAGTTTCACCTAACCGAGCTGTATTCTGTTCTGTTTCGTTCTCGAAGCAAACGACTACAAAGAAGAAGCATGTACTGCGTTCATCAAAGAGATGATCAAGTGCTGTGAGAAGTGGAAAACGATGTCCGGCTGCTGCTCCGGATTCCTGAAAGACGAGAAGTTGAAATAGCTTGCAGCCTCTGTAGCAGACCTTCAGCTAGAGCCGGCAGCGCCAGCGGTTGTTTGAAGCACTTTCCGCCACCCAGTCTCCATCCACCTGTTCGCCGCGTTTCGTTGCATCACTGGTGCCACGATGGTGCAGCAATCGAGCAGGTTTAGCGTGGGTAAGGTGAAGCTGTACCACCACCTTGTGCTAGCCGGACTTATGCGCGCCGGGCTGATCGTAGTCGGCGAATGGCAAGACCAGAACATGCAGGTCAAGTACACCGACATCGACTATCATGTTTTCACAGATGGCGCAGCCCACGTCGCCAAAGGCGAGTCACCCTTCCTCAGGGATACGTACCGGTATAGTCCTCTTCTGGCCATGCTCCTTGTTCCGAACGTGCTGCTGCACCCGGCGTTCGGGAAAGTCCTCTTCTCTGCAGTAGATGTCCTGGTGGGCTACTATGCCTATCACATAGTGCGAACAGCCAAGTTTAGCGAACGCAAGGCCGTGCTCTGTGCCTGTCTGTGGCTGTATAATCCAATAACTTTTGCTGTCTCCACACGTGGAAGCTCCGATTCCATCCTGGCTCTCATTGTTGTCTTCTTCCTCTTTGCACTACTCAAAAGCAGAGATACGGCAGCAGGCCTGGCCTATGGGTTTTCTGTACACCTCAAAATGTATACCGTGGTCTATGCACTTCCTATCTATATGGCCCTACAGACCAGGTTGCCCTCGGGGTCAGCAGCCAAAGGCGAGTTGGAGAGCTGGCGCTCTTACCTGTCACGACTGCTGCTACCCAACCGGCGGAAGCTTATTTTTCTTGGTTCCAGCGCGGCGTCATTCTTCTTACCGACCCTCCTATGTTACCTGGCTTATGGCCGTGAGTACATCCAGGAAGCTTTCCTCTACCATGTGTCGAGGAGGGATGTCCGCCACAACTTCTCGCCCCTTTTCTACCCACTGTATCTGGCCACAGAAAGCACTCTTGGCAGCAGCGGTGGAAGCACCGTAGCTGCGCTCTTGCCTCAGGTCCTGCTGATGGGTCTTCTGTCCTTCAAGTATGGCCAGCTGAGTGACCTGCCTTTTGCCCTGTTCTGCGTCACCTTTGTGCTGGTGAGCTTTAACAAGGTGTGCACGTCGCAGTACTTCTTGTGGTACCTGTGCCTGCTGCCATTGGTGTTGCCAAAGTTGGGCTTGAGCCTGAGGCGTGGAGTGCTGCTGCTGCTCATGTGGCTGGGTGGCCAGGCACTGTGGCTGGTGCAGGCCTACTACCTTGAGTTTGGTGGCAAACCCCTTTTTGTGCATGTCTGGGTGGCAGGCCTCATCTTCCTCGCAGCAAACACTTTCATTCTGTGCTTCATGATGGCCAGCTATCAAAGCCACATGCCCAGGAGCAAGAAGCCCAAGAACAAGTGAATGTGCTCTCACGGAATCGTGGCTTGAGTTTCTGACTGCAAGTGGAACTGAGAATCTCGCACATCTCAGTAGTGAAAAGCTTTCTCTGTAGCCATGAATGTAGTCTGCATGAAATTGGCAAAGGAGTGTAGTCCAAGAGAGGTGGTTGCACCTGGAAGCCTGTGTAACGGTGTAGAGCATGGATGAACTTTGAAACACTGTTGTGCAAACTTATGACCTGTGGCTATTTCACACGGCCATGTCAAACGCATGAACTTTCGAGGACAATTTGGTGCTTCTGTTCCGTAAGACAAGGACACCGGCTGTAACCAAGCTGATGTCAGCATAATGTGCTAAGGTAGAAAATGCAGTGTGAAAGGAAGTTCTTTAAGATGCTCTTGCACTTCTGCAATCTACAGATGAGGTTGCCTTTTTACTTTTATTTGACTAAGTACTTAGTTGACTAAAACGTGTAGCACAGTGGAGCTTTGCTTACGTAGAGATACATGGCAAACCACAAGGGTTCAAATGTTTCTCGTAATCTGTCTCACCTCTCGTAGGAGCTAGTCTCACTCTAAGCACTAAAATCTAGTTGATGCTGTTATTAGCGCTTTAAAGACACTTTACCTTTGTGCGAGTGAAATTCACACAATTTCATCACATTCTTAACAAATCAAAGCTGTACAGGAGGGCTTGGTTGCTGTTGATCATAAAAGAGAAATTTTGGGGAAGAACGTTTTAATGAATACTTCCTCCACAGGTGAGGATTATGGCAGAAAATGGTGTATATAGTACTTGGCATTTTGGTGAAGAAGGTGTGAATGCTTGATCTTACAACTTTTGTCCTCGTGACTGTCTAAATGCACTTCATGTTGACACAACAGAGTTGCTGCACAGCAGCATTTTTTTGTGTCATCTTGAGTTCATTTCAAAGGCATATGGTTTAATACTTTCAGCTTACCCTTGAGAGGGAATGAAGAGGATTTTTTTCTAGCTTGTAAATACCAAAATTTTACTCTCCATTCCATAGAAAGTTTAGGAAAAGAGCGGCTTTAAAAATGAGCAGGAAAAACAAAAGTCATATATATAAATCTGTTGGTCATGAAATTTAATTTTACAACAGATTTTGTGTTGGTGTTAACAGTATGAAACTTGCCAATCAAGCCTATGGTCCAGAGAAAATACTTTCTCTGGTAATTTCAAGAATAAGAGCTAATTACTGTTACTCTCTTTGCAGTGGTTTCATAGAAAAGGCCATCTTTCTTGATCATAATGCCAGTACCACATAAAGAATTTGTCGTTTGTTATGTGAAGACATTAGGAACACGCTTGGCTAAGAAACAGCTGTCACATGCAAACAGCATTTAAAGCTTTGCACTTGTGGAAAACTGGCAATCTGCTGCTTTAATATTTGTGCACATTTTATTTTCAGACAGTGACATTTTTACTGGCACTTTGGGAACTCCAGACTATCACGTAACGGGTATTTTAAAAATTTTATTAATGGTAAGACTTACTGTCGAGTTGACAATGTCATTGTTAACTCTCTATGTGCCACTTCACTTCTTTCTTCCTGATTGCCATGTCCTAAAGATATTGCCGAGTTTCAAGCGAGCGAAATGTGTGTAAAAGCTTTTGTATAATTCAGATGAAATAGCCCAGAACGGGGGTGCCCACCTGTGCACGTACTGCATTTTCATGCCTTGTACATTTTGAGTAATTTGTCAAGTGTAAAGTAAAGTGTAAAGTACAATATCACAAAATGAAATCAGTGTAGCAACATTTGTCCATGCATGCCACCCCTTTTTTTTATAGTGCTGGGTAGTTTTCTGCCAAATGTAGAGCAAAGTAGGCTGCTAAACTTGCTATGTCATACCAATCTTCGGTGATGGTTGCCTCCGTCCCACCTCGATGAAGAAAAAAAAAAAACTTTCTTTCCAACTTATTTTATTAGGGTTAAAATGTAAAATTTGCCATGATTTTTTCCCAAAACATTTATTTTATTGGGGGTAAGAGGTAAAATTTGCCACGATTTTCACACAGGAGTGTTGCAAGGAGTGTGTGATGTAAATAAAGTTAACTCCTTGCCTCTGTGGTGTATGGCCAGCCTGATCCAGCTAATACTGTTTTCACTTCACCGAGCCCCCTTTCACGAAAAAGCTGGACAGCGTTCAGTCGTTCTCTCAAAAGCCAGGAAATATGCGTTAGCCACGAGCTTCATTCAGCCATTCTAGCATGGACGGGCGCACATTCACATTTTATGGTTTTATCAGGTTTAATGTCCCAAAGCAATTCAAGCTATGCGAGATGCCGTATTGGAGGGCTCTGGGCCATTTTGACCACCTGAGGTTGTTTAGGATGTGCAGATTTCGCACATCCTAAGTAAGCATGGCTGTTGTAGCCAGGAGGAAACCCGGGCCATTTTTATACTTTGCTTGACTGCACATATGGTCAAGCACACTGACCTAGATAAGGACATGCAGTTTTAAGATTGTGTGTTTTATTTGCAGCCGTCGTTTGCTACTTAAGCAGTACGTGAACATCTTGCACATTGTTTTGCGGAGGTACATGCTCTTCAGCTTTATTCTGTAGCATGAAGAAACTCCTTTTCTTTTTGTGCTATAAAATTCGGGACATTGTGATAGACCCAGGTTCTGCCATTTGCCTGTAGTCCCGCTTGTGTGTTGCAGAGAGTTTACCTGGAACTTGTCAGATTTTACTTCAGACTTTATTGATCTCACAAAATGCTTCTTGTCGTGCAAGAACCTTGCAGTACCAAAGATGAAGCCGTAGTTGTGTAGAGCACATTTATGCTTTGGAAATGGTGGTTTGCTCTGTAGTGATATTTTCATTCTTGTGTTGTGGAATGCTGAAGCATGGGTTAAAGAGAAAAAATGAAACGGGCCCCTTTTACTAGTAAGAAAAGCGAACCATCAGTCTTTGCTGTTGTCACAGGCCAGAGAATCGAATTCCGACTGAAATTTCAAGTGTACTCTATATGAAGTGCTGCTACACAGTCTCGCTCGACATTGATCGATGAGTTGTTGTATTTCATGCTGCTTAGCACTACCTGCACCCTGCATTGTGTAAATTAAAAATGTTTCATCAGTATACTCCTGTGGGATTTCAAATAACATTCTACAACGAAACTGCATAATGCTTATTAGTTTGCATTAAAATGTACCCCCCCCCCCCTTCCGTGACTAAAACTGCGTTACCGTTCAAGTATATAAAGTAGTAAAAAGTAAATCTAGTACAACATTGTACGTATTTGATTCAATTATGCCCTGCTGCAAAAAATAAAAACACAAAATCATGCGAAGTTGTGATGATAAAAATGGGTTTATTTACTGTGGGAATGCAACGATCTGGGACATCATTGAACAGGCATGGTTGGGCGAGCCCTCCATCCAGCTCAGACCTCGCATTCTTTGATCTCCTTGTTGTCTTCCAAACGTGCTGATGTGCAGCTTAACCATTAACATTCAGATGAAAGCGTGTGGAATAACAATTTTTTTCCCCCTTTTGTTTCAGCAGGCCTATGGTGATGGCATTGGTACTTAAAATTGTTGTAAGAAATGCTGCATTGAGCGTTTCGCTCTCTTTGCACGCTGTTCTGTGTAGCGGAACCTGTAACTGGCCACACTTTCACAGTGAAGGTTGGCAGAAGCTCTGCTGTGCAAGCATTCTAGTCAGCCACAAATATCTTGTTTCTTTTGCCTTGCTATCTCAATGTTGGTAGTGGCCCGTGGTTCACACTTTTCGTGGGTATATACGTTTGCTTCTGTCAGCCACTTGTACATATATTGAAATACTATTCTGCGGTTGAATGAAAAAACTTTTGTCCTGTGCGCATTCTTGCAGGTGTGGTTATAGATCACTTCAACAATGAGTTTCTGTTGCCACCTTGACCAGAAGCGCATCCTCAGAAACTGCTCATTGCTGTGTTTCATTTTATGATTTGTTCTGCATTCACCTATGGGTTCCTGAAAAGGATAAAATAAAATGGCTGATGTCACAAACCTGGCAATTATGTCCTTTTTTTTTCTCGGTTAATGTGTATTACAAGACCGAGTAAACTATGATTCATGGTTTCTGAATACCAAAGCAGCTCTGAGGGCTACGAGGCACAGTGAAGTGGAAGGCTACAGATCAATTTTGACGATGTTTTTTTTTAACGAGCACCACAACCCAGTACACGGTCACTTCTGTGCTTCAAATTCGTTGACTTGCACTTGTGTTTTAAGTACACTATGGCTTTCAAAAGAAATATTTTACAGAATTTGTTCTGGCTGGTGTTGAACCTCCTCTAGTTTTACCAGTATGGCTTTGGTGCCACACCACACTATCATTCCTATAGTTGTTTATGAACCCGAGTTCAGCACTAAAGTGAAGTAAACTACAGTTAACTCTGCTTGCCATTTCTCTTCCTAAGGACTTTTTTTCCATGTACATGGTCTCTGCTGGAATGCAGCAAGCTAATTTGCTTTGGAATGTGATAAACACAACCTCTAGCCCAAAACATCTCAATCAGCATCATTGACACAAAATCCCCAAGCCATCCGAAATTAAAATCCTTGGCCAGTACATACCACAAGGCCGCCAAAACACCACGACCATCAAAAAACTCGCAACAACAACGCAGCAGATAACCAGGATGCTTAGCCGCATTTGCAACAAGCGCCACGGCATAAAAGGACGCAATTCGTCTTGTACAAGATTTTGTTGTCTCATGAATAATGTACGGGACTGCCTACCTCCACCTCACCTTGTCAGAAATCGAAAAGCTGGAGTCGATAATACGGGTGGCCTATAAAACGGCACTGGGTCTGCCGTAGACCACATCAACATCGCGCCTCATGTCTCTCAGCATCCACAACACAATCCAAGAAATCTGGGAGGCGCAAAGACTTGCAGCTCAACTGCCTGGCCATCACTCGAACAGGCCAAACCCTTCTGAACAAGATACACCTCAAAGTACCCTACACAGTGGACCAAAGGACGGAACTTCCTCTATCAATCCGCAAGAACATCTATGTCCATCAAATACCCAAAAACATGCATCCGACATTTAACGCGGAGCGAAAAAACGCAGAGCCAAAAGCTTTTGCAAGAAATGGGATGGCCACCCGGACACGCTCTACATGGATGCAGCCGGTCCATTCCAAGAGCGGATGACCATCGCCATAACGAATCCCGAGGGCAAATTAATCAACTGCACATCAGTCCACACGTCCCACCCCACTAATGCAGAGGAGGCAGCCGTTGCACTAGCGCTAGCTACCAACCCAAATGCTGTTGTACTCACAGACTCCCAAAATTCATGCAGGAATAATACCAGCGGACTAATCCATCAATCATCTTTGACACTATTAGCAAAACACCCTCCTAATCGGGCCTCAATCATATGGTTTCCGGGACACACAGAACACACGAGAGGGAATGATGCTGCCTACCGGCATGCCCGAGCTCTCTTACACCAGGATCCCCCCTTAGCCGACGAGGAAAAAGAGCATATTACACAGCCTATAATCACCTTTGCTGAACACCTGCAGGCCAACAGACAGGCCAGACAGACATACCCTACACCTCACAAAACTTTAGACAAGGTGGAAGAACACACCCTCCGCCGGCAACAAACGGACACTCTCATTACACCATTTAAACTCCACCAATGGTACCTCTCACTTTACACACCAGATTGTCCACACTGTGGAGAAATAGCTACGTCTTTTCATATGGTGTGGGCATGCCAATTAAATCCCGTTATCCATAAACTTCCTAATCCCAATTTGGAGCAGTGGGAGGCCATTCTGCACAGCGAGGACCCCGACTAATAACGAGGACTGGTTCGCAGGGCCCACGCTGCGGCACAGGCAACTGGGCTGCCAGAATAGGCGGACCACCCACAACTCTAAGAATTCCCATGCACTCAATAAAGTTTTAAATCAATCAATCTCTAGATAGACTCAGAACAGTGGACCAGAAAAACAACATAATAGTTGAAAAATTGTAACATGCTTTGGCGAGTGAAAGATAAAGGGACTTGAAACACACACAATTCTTTACCCTTTTCTGAGGAGCAGATAACACGAGAAGCCCAGAACAAAATGAAATGATTACATTGTTCTCTACAACAATGTCAAAGCTTGTGTTAAAATAGAGCATTGTTTCAGGAAACATCGCAGCACGCACAGGCTAACATAAAAATACAAGTTGCAATATGCATAGCACTGATTTGTCTGAAAAGAAGTGATCACTGCTAGGTGTAGCACTTTCTGAAAAAGCAGAAGGTTTGTACACATGCAAAAATCTGCAGCATGTGCATGGTTTGGCGAGTGATGTCAAAAATGCTTGCACTACAACCGACGTCACCAGAAAACTATGGTGCATATGCCATGTACAAATGATACAGTTTTGGCATGAGTAGAGTTGCACATTGTCTTCCACAGCTGGTACAACTGCCATGTGCGATCAGAATCTAAGCTTTAATTTTTATGCACTATTACGTGATGTGCAGCAAATACTATTCGTGCTTTGTTATATTTTCACAATACTGCGCGAAGAATGTAAAAATCCCTGTCCTTCGAAAGTGAGCAACTTTTTGCTTGACAAACAATCATCTGCAAAGAAAACACTCCGAGACAATAGAAATGCATGTTACATTCACGATAAATACTCATTCCAACCCCATTTTAGGCCTCTGATTAGCAGAAAAAAGCACTGCAAATTTCACTTAGTGTATGCAAGCCACCGAATGTTGCTTCACTCGTAGAGATAGGCGATATAACCAGATCTTCAACTGCTTTGTTGCTTACATTCTAGTTTTACAGAGGTGCAGCATTGACAGTGGATTTTGTACAATGCCATGTTTCAGCGATTTGTCTTAGTCAGTTACCTATAATTTGGACCTAGGTAGGGCAGCACTGTCTACTGCAATGCCAGACTAGAGGAGCAGAATTTCACATGGGAGCAACGACGGAGAATTTGTTGCAAAAAAAGCAGACAACATACTTTCCAGCCTTACTTTTTAATCTTTTTGACAAGTGATATCACCATTGCTTCAATTGCAAATCTTTATTTGCACTTGGATCTCTCAAAGCAAGCAAGGAAATGCTGCTTCCAGGTATGCCGTTAAAGTAATGCCAGATGCCATGTCTGCACAAAATCACGAGTGAAAAGGCAGTGGTACAAGTAGGGTATGATCTTTTCCTCTATAACCAACGCTTAATTTCATCTAGTTTATAGTGCTCAGTCATGAGGATGCCATGTTTAACAGCCACACTTTCTGGCTTGCATTGCTACCGATTTCGAAAATGATTGAACGCCCAGAACGATAAAAACCAGCTTTATATTGTGGAATAAAACGACAAAGTTTTGACTACAAGAAACTTTGCAAAGTCAGTGTGTGCCTGGATGAAAACCTCAGATGTTGACAAGGAGAAGTTGGCTAGAGCATGTGTGAATTTAAACATCGGTCTCAGATCAGTGACACTGAAAGGCTAAAGAAAGCTTCTGTCCCACAGAACACAACAGAAGCACCATTTCTACCTCCTCAGTACAAGTGAATCTGAAGCCGTTGCCATCGAGCCTGCGGCACCTAAATGCCAAGCGAGTTTGAGTGTTCATTCATTGGCCACAGTAACTGCCTTTCAAGATGACTAAAATGCGAAAAAGGCCTGCTAAGCAGCATGTCTGCAGCTGTTCATCAAAGTTTAATATGGAAAACAATTTACAGGGTGTGCAAGCTAACTTTAGTCTAGGGTTAAAAAATAAAACACTTGTATGCAGCTGCCAGTCATCTGGTGCACCACAGGCAATTTTTATTTTGAAATTGACTAATTCACCTTCTAAAATCCACATTCCATTTGTTTGCAATAAAGAAAGCCTCACGTCTTTTTTCCAAGCTCTTAAAGGCCCACTGTCCACCCTCCGGTCGAAAATATTTTCTTCCCCGGTGACTGTGAGACTCCGCCCCTAGAACGCAAGGCCGCAAAATGTTTTTGAAAATAGTAACTAATAACGCAGTTACAGCCACCGCAATCACCCGATTCTGTCATGCTTCTCTCCTTCCGTTCCCTCGCAAAGGTTTTTCACTCTCCTGCCCGAGGTCGTCTAGCCTCCGCAAGACAAATTCCCCTTCCTCCTTCGCGTTGGGCGGGAGGTGGGGCGTGGCATTTTGCGAGCGCGAAAAAAAAAAAAACGGCCGAGGGAGCGCGCGCCGCTGGATTCAGTCTGGCCGTGGCGAGGGAAAAGCGCGCAGCGAGCGGTAGGCACCCATCCTTCTCCCGTCAGTCAGCGAGACGGACCAATGGACGTCGTTCGCGGTACGTACGTCATTATTGTGGCCCGTCGGGCCATCGCAGGAAACGGGGAAGCTGGCTTCCCACAGGAGAGCATGAGAGAGCTTTGAATTGTATTTTCGATGCTTTGCGGCGCGCGTGTCACTGTAGCATTTTGCACAGACTATCTCCAGTACCTGATTGAAACACTGGGCTCCTTTGCTTAAAAGGGCCTTCCCTGGACAGTGGCCCTTTAAGAAAGCCTGCAAAATACAAAAAATGTATAACGTGACTAACACATTTGTGCGCCACGACTTTGGTGCTGTCAATTGCGGTTTGAGTGAATGCAATTAACTGCGACAATAAATGTGATTGGCAAAGTTGGAGAGCATCTTCTGAAACCCACATTCCATTTGTTTCCGATAAAGAAAGCCTCATGTCTTTTTTCCAACCTCTTAAGAAAGCCTGCAAAATACAAGAATATATATAACGTGACAAACTCATTTGTGCGCCACGACTTTGGCGTTGTCAAACGTGGTCTGAGTGAATGCAATTAACTGCGGCCTTAACAGCCCAGTTCCAGTGGTTGGCTATGTTGGTGATAGTTGCAGCAAGTGCGGCGAGCTCGCTGCAGCTTGCACCGTCACTACTGCGCCGACTGAAGTGAAGAAACCATCACAGACTTATCAAAATAATCTAATTACAAAATAAGAATTGCGCATGGTGAGCCAAAAAGCTGGCAGCTGTATATATCTGGTTTCTCTGGCTTACCTGAAATATGAAAGATAAAAAAGCCAGATTCATCAAAAAGTAATAGCAGTTCCCATGACTACTATTTTTTCTAATTGGTGAAGCACTCGTAACAGTTTAAACACTACAAACTTTTTCTGCGGCTCTTGAACACAAATTTAATTTGTAAAATGATGTCCTGCAATACTAGTGCAGGAAATAATTAAAAAAAATTTGACTTTCACCGTTCTTGGCTCATGTAATGCGAAAAAATAAAAAAAGTGTTTACAAAGACTCCAAAAGTTGACCAAGGCATGGTTTCTTCAGCGGAATGCATAGACATGTTCTGGTGTTCAGTGATGTAAAGATGTGTTTGCCATGCCAACTTGCAATGGCAGAACTTCAAATAAGGTCACTACCCACTTCCAACATCTTGGTATTAGACTAAATTCAATATAGCAACAAAATGTGTTGTGTGCACAATCATATGGCCAGAATACACATCACTGGCTACAAGCTTTGACGAATCGGTTAGAATGTGGGAGAGGCAGTTTTCACGAGTGTCAAATATGTGGAGGTGCTTTGTTCTATCCTATACCCAACCACTGTTTTTCGGAAACTCAAGGATGAGAGCCCAACCCATTTTTAAATCTGGCCTGGGCATTGCAGATTGCTACTGAGAGGAAGCCTATTGAAAGATTGCTTCTAAGCGAGTTATACATAGAGGGACTATGTGAAGGCATGATTGGTTTCGTTTATGGAGTTTTGAAGTCTCAAAGTGACTCAGGCTATGACAGACGCTGTAGCGGAGGGCTCTGAAAACTTCAACCACCTGAGGGTTCTCTAACGTGCACTGCTACTGCATGACACACAGGCGCACTCGCTTTTCGCCTCTATTGAAACATGACTGTCGCAGACTGTACTCATGGCACAAGCTGACAGCAATCTCTTCAACAGCCACGAGGACAGAAGTTTACCGATATGGCATACTACTATGCAGGTAGCAGAAAGCTATAACATCAGTCTCCTGTGGCTCGCACTAGTACTTCAACACAGCAGTCGGCCTAAAGAGTGTTCGTGTAAGTTCTAAGGCTGAATACTACTCCGGAATTAGTCAAAACAATTTTTGCTTGCTTACAGGTTTGCCATATGACTAGTTAAAGCTGTCATCAGCACATTAGCAAAGTGCAAAGTCTGCATGAAGTCCAACACATGAATCTCGGTGAAATGCAGCGACTCAAGTACCAAAGCAGGGGTTCCGAAGTTTTATACTGAATGTTTCCCGATGACTGGGGGCTGCCCATGGTGCATAAATATGGCGTGATTGGCTCGGGTATGACTGCACACCAACACTCTGATAGGATATGACAAACTCGTGAAGGTGACACACAACAGAAAATTGCAAGCGTGCTATTGGAATGTACAGTGCTTTCGATTATTTTGCATGGCTTGTAAGCAGTGCAATGACATTAGCATGCGGACAAGTTAACAGCTATGTGAGATTGGCAGATTCATTGCAAGGTGCATGTGTGCACAGAATGTCTAGTGAGCATGCCACGTTGGTGACTAGTATGTGAATAGTACCAACTTAATCCCTCTGGTTACTGGATGCACATCTGAAACTCTGTAGAGTCCCACAAAAGCAGGCTGTTGGAATGCATGGAGAACTCAATGGAATGTTTTATTCTGCAGCACAAGGGCCACTTCTTTGGCAGTTGTTGGACAAAAAAAGGTCCAACTTTGTCAGGTTATACAAAAAATAAGAAAGCATGAAAATAAGGGAATTGTAAGTGAGACGCAGTCTCTAGAGATAAATTAAGGTGCGCTCGTATAGGTATGCGTGATGGCTATATCACACGGTGGCTGTATCACAGGTTCTTTGGCATCAACATTGGGCAGTTGTGAAGTCCTGTAGACAGCGCTCCGCTCGCACATCATGGGCGTGAAAGACTGTCAATCTCTTCTACGAGCCGTTGCTTCGTGGACGTAAGCTCACCGAGCAATCTTTGCAGTCTCTCAGCTTCTCCACTAACAATTTGGCTGCAAAGTGAAGACAGAACAAATATTGTATGAGAAGTGTCAACATGTGTCGAGCTACTGACTTCATGCAACAGTCAAGCTGCAGAGTTCACAAGGCATATGCTTCTTACGGGAGAAACAATTTCATGATGCCAACAGGCTGGTGCGATGCGTATTGCGGGTGGGTGGGTTTTATTTCTTTTTGTACGGTCAATACCTATTTCTTGCCACTGCTGAAAGGCTTTTAACAAATCCTCAAACATTGATCCCAGTGCCTGCTGACAACTGATGTGTCCTACATTTCAACTACTGTACTACTTTTACTCTAATTAAATGGTTTCTACTGGGTAGCAGAAATAAGAAAAAGAATTTGACTGGAGGTTGCAACTTCTACCAAGCACAGTGTTTAACGTATGCCACATACAGAAAAGGAAAAACGCTGGCTCACACACATAACTGTATAAACAAATTTTCATGTTGAAAACAGCAACAAGGAACCAACATGATGTCATACGCCACTGGATTGCAGAGAACAATGCTTCAATGCAGAAGCTAGGGATTTCAACACACGAATAGGTGTGAGCACTGTTTGTATGCTGCATCTACTGACATGGTACACAAAGCACTTTTTCAGCTTTACAGCTGCTCCGACTTCAACAACTTGCAGAATGTACTGCCATGCTAAAGGTTGGTGCCCTTGTCATGGCAAACACACCAGTGCCCAGACCATCCTGGTAACTCCTGGCAACGCTTCTATGAATCTTGATGACAACACTACGGCAGATACGAATTTTTGCGCAACTCGAGAAATTTCCTGGACACAGTGCACTGCTTACAACAAGCAGAATTAAATGAGCGTTCGAAACGGCCTCCTGTGCCACAAGGGTAATAAGAATACAGGGGCTGCAGCTGCTGGTAGTTTACGTGGCAAGGAGGTCCAAAGACGTCAGATTTTGGGGTCAGTAAAACCTCTGAATGGTGCAGCCAAGGAGTAGGAGCAGCTACAAAAGTAAGCCACTAGCATGTTGTGTGCCCCATTCACAAATGCCGAGAGTGTGTTCCAGTCCAACAGTATCAATTGCCAGTTGCACAATGTGCACCTGCAAGCCATGTGTGATGGCATTCTTGCGTCAGTATAGAAGCATGTACAGTCGGCCCAACTATACATGGTTGCAGTTATAAAGAACATTTCCTTATTACGAAGAATGGTGGGCATATCGCCACTATATGTATCAGGGCTACGGAATCCCATTTCAGATAAACTGAACAATCATGGCTGCACCGTTTGGTGATAACGAACAGGGAGGTGCTGTAGACTTGACCCACAGTGTTTTGAAAGCATGCTTTCTGAAAGTGCAGTGACCAAAAAGTCTCTTTCAGCTGTAGCGATCTCCTCAAAGAAAATGTTGATCCCATTAAAATATAAAATGGTGGCATTCAAAAGTGCAGGTAACTGTGTCAAGTGCATCTGGGAAGTGCATGCATGTGTGTCAGCTGTGCAAAGCATCCGAGGTAGGAAGTGTAAAGTGGTGCGAGACGGGCAGCTTTGAAAATGAAACTACTGTTCATAGCTGGCAATGAACAAAAGACAGAAATTCGAGAAGTTTGAATACTATTCACAAAGATGCTTTGCTGGCACACCTAGACATTGGGCGCGTGTCACCTCCCCACTTGGACCTCCGCCTTCTGCTTCACCCTTGTGCAGACCAGTCGAACAGTGAGCATCTACCACTGATAACTGATACATGACAGCAGCCTCTGGGTTTTAGTTAAAGTAGTAGTTGCCCTCTGGTTTGTTGGTCTATGTGACTCTAATCCTAGGAAAAGGCCGTTTTACACCATGTGCACTGTTAGAGCACTTTACATAAGGACAATGCATATGGAGGTTCTGCACGCACATGTCCTGCTGCATCTTACAATTTTGTCAATGACAAACATCTGATGCCAGTTTCCGCAAACTCCTCAACAGTGCATTCTTGAATGGGGTGACACTATCGGTTAGGGAATAGGGCGCCAATGCACATGCAGAGAATGCTAACATCAAAAGAGTGAAGGATGTGGTTAGGGTCCCTGTGTCTGTGCTGGCCCTGTTCTAAAGCTGCTGAATAGCTAATGGTATTATCTCGCTCCTAAAGCAGCTCGTCTGCACCAATGGCCTGTCATGACAGGATCTTTTTTGAAAAACAAACATGCACAACGGACTTTTTTAAAGAAATAAATGATGCTTTTGTCCCACTTCTTTGGCCGCAAGAGGGCAAATCCACATAACATGAACTTCAGACACAACAGAATTCACAAAACCGTCATGTTTGTTATAATTGGCCTTGACTGTATAGCAGAATCTTGGTGATGGAGTCTCATGGGGTCGCGAAAAAATTCACGTTATCTGAAAATCTGTACCATCAAAACAAACAAAAATCGCAGAAGCATGGGAAAGGCATTCACGCAGGTCTGATTAAAGATGAGATGTATGGCCACGCAGCACCGCGAATGTACGAGCCGCACGCTGTTGCAAATTGCTTGCTGTGCGTACAGTGCAACGAGCTATTATGGATTCTACAATGTGTGGGCAGTGAATAGTGCTCAAGGCTGCGGTCACAGCTTGCATGTTTGCATCATTCTCAGGGGTGCAGGAGTATGTTCAGATCATCTAAAAGTTTGTCCACTGTACACAATGCACACTGGCCGGGAGTGTACAAATTTCTACCATCACGAAATAAATGTCGCATATCATCGAGATTCTACCTTATATGTTGGTGGATTCAACTTCGCAACCACAGCAAACGCCTGAGAATCCCATATAAGCCCAGTATTGCAATACATTTCTACTGCTTCAAAACACTTACTTTGTTCATATTTTGACAATACACAGTTTGGTGGATACAAATAATTTTCATGGAGTTTGCATCATCGTTTTACTGTATGATGATCATAACTGTTTAAACAGCTTAATTTCTCTTTTTTGAAGCATATTAGATGAGGTGTATACCAGTGCTAGATGCTGTCTGAGAATTTGTAATACATCAAGGATAATGCTCATTCGCCCAGGCATTTCATGCAAAACTGACAATGATGCCTCCATCTTGCTTTTATCCTCTAGTTGAGGTCAGAGGGTGTGGATCCCACTGGTGGTATATGACTGTCGTTTCTTCTACCTTACCTTCAAGGCAAAAAATCATTACACTGCTAATTTCCTGTCCCAATCAACACCATAAAAAAATTCCCTATGCCTTCCATGGTTTCAATGACAATAAGGGGATTTTTATCTCTCTTGCTACAATGCTCCTGGTGCATGAAAGAGCTGCGGCCAAGACCAAGTTATACGAAGTCAACAGTGCTGTGCCAGCTGAAAATTCGCCGGTTATACCTTGACATAATCATTCAGATACCCTTCCTCAAGCTTAACTGACAGACGAGTTGCCTGCACAAGCTCCGATGTGCATGTGACGACAGCTGTGACAAAAGTCGGAGGCCGCTTGTTGCCATGTAGTTTTGTTTTCTAACCTTGCTACCATCCGACGCCAGCAACGCCTATCGTCCTGTATCAGCCAGCGAAGCTTGTCCATGTGTTGTGCTGGCAGCAAAGTGTGTTCTTGAACTTGCTTGCATGCACTACATGATGATTCTCATGGACTGAAATTATGCATTTATGAGTCGTTTGCTGTTTTTGTGGTGAATACTAACGCTTGTGGGAAATTGGCTACTGTGGCCCACGGAGGCTCTTGCCATATTGGAGCATCTCTGCTTCGACATTCCCGACAGTGATTATGCAAGGTGAAAAAAAAAATTCTAATAGGTCGAACAGGTTTCTGGAATAATTCCCAGCTGTACTGAACAGAGAAGCTATATCTTGGAAGCAGTGTAACCTGACAGGATTTTTCACAGCATTCACACAACTTGAAAAAATCGCCGTCGCACAGCTTTCACTCAGGAACAGATGACAATCGCCAAATTTTACTTTCACCATTTAAATTTACCATGACGTTAGAATATTTTGCACAATGCCCAAGGGATAGCGGTCGTCGTTTAAGCGGGGGGGAGGCCGTTCGGGTCGCTCATCTGTATCCGCTAGAAATAAAGTTTCTCCACCACTGCTATGTCCTTAGAGGTCATGTGGTAATTAGAATTTCAATTAATTTGAGACTTCCCCAGTACTGTGATGTCCCAACTAGGGCAGGTTTACTCCATTGCCAGCACATTACTGATACTCGTCTTACTTTTCAGATTTTGGAGACTGCTTGTAGGCTCTTGGTTGGTTCTACTTAAACAAATCAATGCTTTTCATCCACAACTTACACTAGGCTAGTGCTTAAAGCTAACTTTGTACAGATAAAAGGCTGCAAAATGTAATTTGCACCCATTGATATTCACACAGCCGACCACATTTATACTTCTATCAGTTAATCAAAAAAGTCAATCCTTTAAGGCTGTAAATAACGAGTTTTCAAACCTTTGAGTATCATTGCCGTATGGCAACTGCAGCCGAACTCCGTCCCGCGACGTTTTTGCCATATGCATACTGCCGCGAGCATGCGTTTGAAATTCTGCGCCCTTTTGTAAGGACGAGCTTGCTGAAAACTGCTGCCATCTTCTAGAATGTACAAGTACTAAAAATTGTCTATGCTACTATACTGCGGAGGAAAATAAAACTGACCGTGACCATCATACTGCGCTCTGTTTGTGGCGGCACATCCTCGCGGTTTCGGTTTCTTCACGTAACTGCAACAAATCCACGAAATTTGATCTCTCTTTATTGGGATGCTATCAGAGCCCAGTGAATACCTATGATTGTTTACACTACCACCTCACAAAGAGAGGAAAAAAAAAAAAGAAGAAATAATTGATGTGACCTTTGGTGCTATGCGTGGTTTGCAGCAACTCGCTCTTGCGGTTTCGTTTCTCTGTGCGATCTCAACGGAAACGTGAAAGTTGATCTCTATGTTGGGACGCCAGCGGAGGCCCGTAGAGGCTGATTTTTATCTTTGTTGGCGCTCTCTCAAATCGACAATCACGGGGTGTCATTGTTCTCTCATTTAGTTTCATTGATGTTATGACTGTAATACTCTCCCTATATATACAGTTAAAACCCGATTTAACGAAGTTGAGGGGAGCCGTGAATTATTTCGTTAAATCGAGAACTTCGTTAAATTGAATGAGGCATTTCTTGGGCACATAATTCAGTACATTCGATTACAGTAAAACTTCGTTAAAACGTACCCGCTTAAACAGTACTTTCGTTTTAAAAGTAGTAAAGTCAAGTCCCCGACTGAGCACCCATTGAACATAATGCATTTTGCATCCGCATAAACCGTACCAGCTTATCGCGGTCGTATCGGTTAGCACGTACCATTTTCACTTTTCGTCGCACTCGCGCGTGACGAATTCACGCCGGTAGCACCGACCCAAAGGACGGTTCGGCTAGCGGCGCAACAATCTTCCCTAAATACCGCCGACGGGACGGCAAGCCACACAGCTAATGACAAATTGGCGCCAAAGTTGGTAATCATACAACTAGCGCAATCTTTGGGGGTCCGTATGGTCATCGTCATGACCCCCGGCGCTACTTTCGAGTGGGTAGCGCCAACACCACGACCGGCGCCGTTAGCGCGTATGAAAAGAAACAACAAAAATTCTTACTCGACAAGAAAGGCCCGAGGGGACTACAAATTTTTTTCCGCCAAAGAAGTCGGTGATCTTTACCTGCGTGCGCTTTGTGAGCAACGGCCGCACCAATGTCTGGGGTGCTGTCTACAAAATAGACCAAAAATTTACACTTTTTCACCTTTATTTCTCGAAAAAAGGTTCGTTAAATCGGGACAGATCACGGAATCGGTTTCGTTATTTCGGGTTAGTCAAAGCATTGAACCCTTTGGGCGTCTGAGGAGGAATTAGGATACCTTCGTTAAATCGAGATTTTCGTTAAATCGGGTTTCGTTAAATCGAGTTTTGACTGTATTTTTTTTGCCTATTTTTCTAGACTTTCACAATTTTGTTTGTTTAAAATCAGCTATCAAAAATTTGACACCGGGTGTACAGTTTTTTTAAAATGTTCGACACTCAAAGGGTGAATTAACGCTCATATTTTCTGCTGGACGACACCAACAGGAGTGAAAGCATAAAACACTAGTGGCCGATAATGAATGCAGTTCAACAAGTGGGTTTTTAAAGGCACTGCTACATTTTCCAATGGGCTACCACCACTCTGTCCAGTGAGTATGCCATGCCAGATATATATAGGAGCGCTAATGCAGCATGACGCACATGTACTTAGTACATGTAGAATCGTGCTCTTGGTTCATGTGGCAAGTCATAAAAGGAATATGTTCTCTGTGATTGGTGTTTAATGTTCTGGTGCTGAGCCTTGTAATGCCCAGGCAATGGTAATGTGAAAAAAATTGTGAACTTCAAATTACATTATAGGTGCCTAGATTGAAAAAGCACAAGAATAATCTGGCACAACTACATATTACTGACAAATAATAGTCCTGCATTATTAAAATTGACATACTTGACTGATTTCCAAGTTTACCAATAATAGCACCATGCATTCAATCCCGCCCATGCACTAAATGAAAAGCAAAATATAAAATGATCTACTGCCAGATGACCTAGCAACAAGCCCTCAGAAATTGTAGGCTTTTTCTGTAGGAGCCCTAAATTTCGTGGCGAGTATAACTGTTCAGAAATAACTTGGGAAATGCAGTATGTGTAATGCTGCAAGTATTTGATATTCTTTTCTGGGAAGAAACGAAAACTACTGAATGGTACAGTCTGTAATTGTATGTGACATGCAGAGTATAATAGGTTTACCTTTCTGATAGTCCATGACACAAGATTAAGTTTTACACACAAAAGAGTGTGCAAATGTAGCAGCCTTTACACAGTAATCCTGAACTGGTATCTGGTGGGTATCCACCCGATTTACTAGTTAGCTTTCAAGTAAATGCCAAGTCACGTGCCACCCTACAACCTCTACTAAATCCACAGTTTGCCCAGCACATGTGGTTCTTATACCAAATCCAACCATTTCTGATAAACCAGATGTTAACATTTTTACTGCGTATTACTGGAGTTATTAGTGTGCGCCATGACCACTCACAGAGTCATCTGCTGCTCTGCAGGCTCCAAGATGACCTCCTCTGCAGCGTTGTCAGTACTCTGCATTTGCGCTTTCCGCAGCTCAGCTTGCTTTCTCTCAAGGACCACATCCAAGAGTCTGCCTGCAAGTATCCAAAGTTGAGAACCATGAAAGCAGCATATTGTTTTTTCTAATATAACAAGAAAATAACATTTAAGACCTGAGTGGATGGCATAACTGGCTTAGTTCCTTTTAACCTTCAAGCAGAACAAGCAAACCAACTTCAAGAAATGGACGACCATTGGTAGATTGCCACTTCCATATACAGCTGACACCAACAACCTTCTCTCAAATGATCTTCCCCAGGTTAACATTTTCCTGTCCGTGCCTATTCCCATCGATAGCCCGCTATCGATGGTTTCACGATTCGAATTTTCCAGTTTTCAAAGCGTTCCTTGACAAGTGGTGTCATCCAATGGGAAATAAAGGAACCCTTCTTTCATTTTTGCTTTTGATTTAATTTTTACGCCGTGCAGCGCCCATCCAGATGGTTTCCAGAGTCAGGTGATCGACGCTCATTGTTTTACATCATGGCGTCGACATCGCGCGCTCCCGCTACGTGGAAACGCACGTTTCCGCCGAAGTTGACGCATCGGAGAGCTCATTTCTGGATGCGGACAGCAGCAGTGATGACTCTGAAGACAAATTCAGCTCTTTAGACTTTAACACTGAGAGCGAAACTACGTCAAACCGACCCAGAACTTGGACAGCCATGCCTCGAAAAGTTTCGCGTTTGCTCCCCCCAAAATTAAAATTTCTACTTTTGCTGCGCGCTGATCGAAAGAGATCACTGTTCTGGAGGTCACAACTGTTATCTGCACGATGACAATATCTTTTGGGTAGTATTAATTGCCACAGGCAACGCAGGGAGTCGTGTTTTCCACTAGAGGAAGGCCAGGGGTCGACCGCAGAGTAGTAGACCTTGACTACTATTCTCTTTCCTAACTCAGCGAATACTGTACACAGAAGGCTAGAATTTGCTACAGTGTTGCAATAGTCCATGTTGTAAAAAACGTATATTTTGAAAATTTTTTATGCTATATTTGTATCAAGAAACTTTGATACTTTTGTGTGTGTTTTTTTTAACCACAATTTTTCTGATAGTTCTACTATTCTCTTTCCTAACTCAGCGAATACTGTACACAGAAGGCTAGAATTTGCTACAGTGTTGCAATAGTCCATGTTGTAAAAAACGTATATTTTGAAAATTTTTTATGCTATATTTGTATCAAGAAACTTTGATACTTTTGTGTGTGTTTTTTTTAACCACAATTTTTCTGATAGTTCTTTTTTTCATCCCTCATTAAGTAAATAATATGGATTGTCACTAATACCATTGTGAAGAGGAATTCCTCCTCTACAATTTGATACTAGACACCCCTGTACCAAGCAAGTTTTCTTGAAGAAAAAAAAAAAATATTAATGACACTACCCAGAAAGCACTCCTTTTCCTGCGGACAGGAAAGTGAAAGGCGATGAAAAGCTTAGCAATCATTGTTAATGCTTCGTAAAAAATTATAACACTTTATAGCAATCTTAAGCTATGTGTCACTGAACTTTAATTTCATTTATACACTCAGGGCAAAGATGAATGTATAGAATGACCTCGGTAGCATTCCAAGTGAGAAGCAAAGCATCAAAAAACCTTTCCAGGAAATGTTTTTACACGTGCACATAGTATTGGCCGCAGAAGTAAATGGAGCATGGCTGCACCACTGCACTGCTATCTCATGCCGTATACTCTCGGTTAGAGCTCACCGAGTGACAACAGACTGTCCTTGCCTTCGTGCGGACATGTCATGCTTGATAAATTTCCAGCATGGTGCATTGCTGCTTCGCAGCCTACGGTTAAGATGAAGCGGACTTTGCAGGATAGCTCACCGTCTCTAATACTTATTGCATTAGCGTGAAAAGGCATGTTACAGAAGATACCGGTGCGGCACCATGTTGTTGATATGCCACACAACAATAAACGAGGAATTGCATTACTTAGAGAAGACGAAAAAAAAAAACATTTCTTTCACCCGGAATGAGATTAGGAAGCCTTAAGCTCTAATGTCTGTTTATTGACATATCTACTTGTCTGGTTCAACCACTCTTAAAGTACGCATCAAATCGTTCATCCCAATATGGGTTGAATTTTCAACTCCCATGGTCACGATTCTGTCCACCAAGGTTACAGAACCTCCACAGGTGCCCGAGAGAGGCTCAGAGCAGTTTCGAAAATTCTCGTGTGTTGTAATAAATACTACTCCAAAATATCACCAAGTGAAGCAGTATTAACTGGGAATGGTCTTTTTTATTTACTACCTACAATAGCGACATTGCGAAGACACAAGATTGTTAGTCTGGGAGAGTTCCTAGCATGTGCCCCCTGACACCAAGGATTGTCGCCACCGAGCTACACACAGGCCACAGGTGTTTTCGGCGACCTTTCGGGCAAGTGGCAGCATCTGGTGGCACTACTGTGGTTTTTGTATGAACCACTGCTGAGGTGCTATTTTCGGAAAGGCTGCTGTAATAAGCTAACCCGGCGCTCTTGCCTGAACAACTATTTTCGTTCTGAATATACCCCTAGTTAAATTCCAATTATGTTGCTAAGACACTATGACCTCACATAATGGCATTTTCATCAGAGGAACCTTCCATGAGTACTGCTGCTGATCGCCGAGAACGTGATTGACTTCGGAAGCGACAAGCAAGAACACTGACCATGGAAGAGGATAGAGTGCGAAAGACACTACCAAAAGCCTTGCAATAATTACACCTTTGCATGACTCGATGTAATCAGCATGAACTATGCATCTTACTTCAGCTACTACATGCAGTTACTTGCTTGCCCTGGGCGACAGTACAGGGCACACACGTGAATAAAATAAAGTTTCCTTAAAAACTGTGCTTTGTTTATGACAACAGAAAATGGGTTGACACGCATCCGTTGCTGCAGTAGAATAATCTAGGCTTAGCACGGATTAGACTGCAAATTTTTTAGAGACCAACACTCAATAACAATATTCAAGCACTCTGCTCAATACATAGCTCACTAACTAGCACTTTGGTGAACAGCCACTGGATTACATCACATCATTAAGACAGAAGGGTACCAACATGCAAACGAAATTAAATATGTGGGAGCGTTCATGCACACACAAATAAAAGTGCATCATCTGCGGAGCTTTCACATTTGGCATGGGTGCATATTTTATTTACTCGATTCTAAGCAACCCCTTTCTGAAGCGAAAGCTTCACTGGGCTAGCCGCGGCGCATTTCATGTACGGCACAGTGTTACCTTCAGCCGCGTACCTCGCAGCGCCCAGCCTGCTCACCAGCCGCTTCTTCGCACACGTGGTGCATACGGCACGGGCCGTGCACCATCCTTTTGTTGCAGCTTTGCTTCTACATCGCACACCTGCTTCTTCTTCCTCACAAAACTGGCAAACTTCATTCACACCAGTACATATCGCCAGTCTTCGCGGAGCGCGCGCGTGACATCATCACTTAGCTATGCACCTCACTGTGTATGTGCGGTGCTCTTCAGCTGCTACGCCACAGTGGGAGATATAAGCCACGGAGCAGCCGCTAGTTTGCTAAGGCGTATGCCTATATATGCCGAGATTGCGGTCGGTCTGTAGTGCTACGCCATGGATGAGGCAACAACGCTTAGCGCGAGTGCTAGCTTCGCTCGCCTACAAGCCAGATCTACTAGTCGCGGCACCTAAGAAAAATGAAGCTGAGAGAGCTAAATGAGCCTGCCGATGCCCATGGGTCTTGACATTGTACTGAACACCTCGAATCTTTGATTCAAAGACTGAAATGGACTACAAAATAGCAAGCTACTGCTTTTACATCATTACTTTTATGTAAATGAGCTTTCCAGTACTTAAGACATTGGTGTCAGCCAAATACACCTAATAATGGTTGGCTGGTTTATGTGGTTCAATGCTCCAAAGCGACTCAGGCAATGAGAGACACCGTTGTGGAAAGCTCTGAAAATTTAGACCACTTGAGGTTTTTTTAAACGTGCACTCACACTGCACAGCATACGGGCACCTTGATTTCGCCTCTATCAAACTTCGCCTCAATCGAAAAGCAGCCGCTGGGGGCCAGGATTCATTCCCAAATCCTTGGGCAAAGCAGTCGAGCACCCTAACCACTGCACCACCACAGTGGGGGCTAACCCTAACAATGGGATGTATACCTTAGGCACAAACAAACAAACAAAAAAAAAAAAAACAAACAATGGCTGCAAGTTACAACTTGCAGTTAACTTACATTCATACTCAATGTCTTGCTTCTGGGCTCTTAAACCTTCAGCCACTCCCTCTAGGGCGTCTGGAGTCTAAAGACATTAAAACAGTGCTTCATATTAACTCCCTGCGATCCCCGCCCTGCCAAAAAAAGACAACAAAAGTGCATTCTGCGCAAGATGGTCAGAGACATTTGAACACAAAGCTCACGCAAAAATGCACTGCACAAACATGCAACTTGGTACATATCTTACCCATACTGTTTGTGTCAACGACTTGTAAAGGTGCTGGACACGCTGCTCCACACCGCTTCTGTCAATAAAGACAAGAATAAAGAGCAACAGAATGCGCGAGCCGCGCTTACTGTGAACGCATCCTTACAATTTTTCGAGCTTCGATGATTTTTCCTCGCGTATTTTCGCCGTTATATTATTAATCCTGTTCGATATTTCATCTTTCGTCTTCTCGTACCTGAAACGCAGGCGTCAAGAAGTGAGAGCCTCTTTTGTCAAAACGCCCTACAAATAAAGGTACCCGTACTCACTTTTCGCACCGGGTCTGAAGGTCGGCCGCTCTTGTCTTTAGCATTTCAAGCTCATCTAGACGACAAACACCACCCGAAACAAAACAGTCTTTGAAAATTTCGCAAGCATGCCACGGCTTCAAGTTTCAAGATGTAAACTATAACTTTACCATGAGCACTGCTGTACCGCGCTTTCAAAGCGGTGAGGTCTTGTTCTGCTGTAGAAAGAAAAGAATAAAGAGAAGCTACTCTGACAAGATGCAAAAGCTTCACTGGTGCGAGCAGTAGAATTTCAGAAGGCAACATACTGGTGACAGCTTCAGTATTGAGAGCTCTTGGAGGGTTTGATTCCACCGTCCCGTCCACCGCTGGAGCAGTAAGCTCTGAAGGATGGAAACAAAAATATTACATACCAAATAACGATGCGAAAAAGGGTAACAATAACAACAGCAAAAATAATGCGAAATGCGACAAATTATTTGACAAGGCATGTCACCAGCTCAACACAGATATGAGCAACCAGCCACCGAACGCACCTCCTGCTCCAGTGACTTCCGCGGCCTCTACAGTGTGTGAAGACGGGACAGTCGAAGCGGCACTTTCTAAAGACATGACACTAAAACTCGATTATAATAACAGACCGCTTAAACAACTACGCGGTTCACCTGCAGACGTGCACCATAAAGAGGATCAAGAGTAGCGTCGTAGCCGTAGCCCTAGTACAGTAGCCGTAGGCAAAATGTGACGATGATGATGGTGATGGTGGCTTTGCCGGCTTTGCCCTTTGTAGCGCCGCCCCGCTACATGCCGCTAATAGAGTTAATACAAATACTTAATACAAATAGAGTTAATACAGCATAGAGTTAATACAAAGAGTTAATACAAAGTCTTTGTATTAACTCTATGCTGCCGCTACCTTCCGGCGCGGCACAGCCAAAATAATTAAAAAATAAAAATAAAGAATAAAATAATAAAGTTTGTCAATTTGCCGTTTACACTCTACGGTCACAAGCAGCAAAGATAGCGACACTACATTGACCTTGGCGACACTTCGATAACGACGGGCCCAGATCTCGGAGGTCGGCAGAATCGCGAATCGCCGGACCACGGACAGTCCAAAACCACGTGACTGATCGTCTCTGCCGACATTCCACAGATGTCACAAGTTGTGTGGAGATCGCCCGTGAAGCACGCTCACCACACCCGAGGGGGCCGAGACCGCAGCACACCGCGACCTTGACTCCGCAGCGGGCTTCCGACAGCAGGCTACTGCCTAAGGAGTTGTCATACAGTCGTTCCTGGCAGATGACCTCCTTACTGGCACTGTACAGGTTCAGGGTCGGCTTCACACTAGCTGCTGCACGCCACTCCTTCGTCTCCGCCTTCCGCACTCGTTCTCGCACTTTTGCACCAGTAGCACTCGAGTGTTCCGCGGCATCAGCAGCAGCGAGGGTTGCCGGCGGAACTCCAAACCGGCGATGCAGATTTGCTGACCGTCGGGTCCATCTCGTCGACACCCCCGCAAAAATGGTGTGGAGCAGCATCTGATGGGCTAGGCTAGCTTTGGGCAGACGGAGAAGTCGGTCCTTGTAGCAGAGCATCGCAACCACCAGAAACTCGCGCGTCCCTGCCGAGAAGCATAACGTGGCGTTGGCGTATGTCGCTCGGGCAGCGCAACCATCTTCCACAGTGCACGCACGACTTCATAGCGATTGAACGCCCAGAGTGCCTGCCGACCCAGGAAACCCTTCTCTAGCGGCTCGCACTCTGTCGTACCGCTCGTGAGGCGCCAGCTAGGTAGTCTGGTCCTGTGCTGAGGTGCACGCCCAGGTACTTCGCGGTTCCCACTATGCACACCGGGTCTCCCTGGAGAGACTTTGTCAGCTGCTGAGAGTCTCTCGCACCCATGACATCCACACACACTTTTCCGCACTGAACTGCGAACGTAGCAGTCATTTTCGCGCTGCAGATATCCAGTAGACTCTGCAGTTCTTCCGGCGAGCCCGCCATAACGGCGAAATCGTCAGCGCACACAAGGGCTGGGATGCAACAGACAACCCGTTGGCCATCTTCAAGGTGCCCCATCTTGTAGCAGAAACCCGGCACCTCCAGCCGATGCGTCACTCCCGTCACGTACGTCATGAACAAAAGCGGGGAAAGAGGACAGCCCTGCCTCAATTCGCGCTGCACCTTTATTGGAGCCGTGGAGTCGCCCTACTCGACTTCCACTGTGGTGTCCGCGTTCAAGGCTCGGAGCAGGTCAACGTCCGCCTCGTTGAGGTCATGCGCTCACAGAATTCTTCAGACTAGCTCCCTGTTGACCCGATAGTATGCCTTGCATATGTCCAAGAGTGCCACATAGAGCGTGCCACCGGACTGCAGGTGAGGACAAACAAGTTGTCCCCAATGCGTCTGCCGGCCCGGAAACCTGCCTGTAGCTCTCCGAGGATACCCTTTCGTTCGGCCCAGCGCCGCAGACGACTCTTTACAATCCGCATGCATGGTCAGCCGACAGCGCACCGGGGTATGGGCCTGTAGTTGTCTAGGTCCAGTTTGTCCCTGGAACCTTTGTACAAAGGTAGGACTCGGCTGCACTTCCAGCCTCTAGGGATGTTGGCGTTCTTAAGAACCTGAGAGTGCAGGATTCCCCCACACGAGTTCATGCCCTGTGCCCCAGCGCCCTTATCAGACTCATGGGGATACCGTCCACTCCGGGCGCCGTCTCCGCATCCATCCTTTGGGCTGCTCGTTCATACTCGATGTCGGTCGGTACCCATGCCAAGTCGGCCGGCATTGTCGCGTCACCCTGTGTGGCTGTGAAGTCAGTGCGCCACACCGCTGGCTCACTGACGTCTCTTTGTGGTGCCGCCGTGTGTTTTAATCGCTCTGCAGTGACCGAATCCATGCTTCCAAAAGAAGGCACCCATGACGGCCCTTCGAGCAACCCCTCATCAGCCGATGTCTGGAGCCGGTTCCGCGGGGCTGACCTCCTCCCTGCTCGGATATGGCGCCAGAAACGCTGTGGAGCCTGCCTACCCGAGCGGCGAAGGTCGTTCAAAAAACGCTCGTTGATAGCCCGCATGCGCGACTGAACCAGAGCCGCCGCCTCATGCTTAAGCGCTAAAGAAACATCATCTACCATACCCTCGCTCGGTGTCGGCCTGTTTTCCGTGCTGGTCGCTTTGCCAGAGCTCTGCCCAAGTCCGCCACCACTTGCTTATAAGTCCCCATATCGTCCACCCGCTCCTCTAGCCGCGATGCCATTTTCTCGAGGTCACGTTCGCTCGGCCGTGCCAATTAATGCACTTGCCCTGTGATATCTTGAGTCACCCGGCGGTCTTGGCCGAATATGAGGCCAAACCGGTTGTGTTTACTATAGTTGGATACAGGTTAAGAAAAAAGCGGCAAACAGCCCTCAAAAAATACCCCTCCAGCCAATGGCATCGCTCCAAATGTGTGACGTCGTAGCACACGAGAAAAGAAAAAACAAGCAAACAGAAAAACGTGTTCTACCACGCTCACAGTCTCGCTAGTTTTAGAACAAGGGTTAATAGCGGGGTGCTAGTGCGCATGCCCAGAGTAATTACCGCACCCTTCACCTATTCATTGTAGCCCTCCGCGCGTGCGCATTGTCGCCCCGCTATTACCCTATTCGGTTGGGTTCCCTTATGGCAGCCAGCGGCACGTGTCACCTCGTAGGGCTCTAATTGGCGGAAAAATCGAGATGCAGTGAAGCGCAGAATAACGAAGCGGTTTCGTGAAAACTCGTTTTACCTGTTGTACTCGGCATGATGAGCAAACGACCATAGTATCGATCCAATTGAGTAAAGCTATACATTTCTGCTGGAACTCGCGAAGCATTTAGGAACTATTTGCCAGCACGGACTTACTCGAACGACGTTCCAAGCCTTACTCGTAGGTGAAAGGTGGTCGGCCATGACGTCATGGTATAGCTTGGCAGCTATTGGTTAGAGGGGGACCTTTTATAGCTGGATGCCGCTTTTTTCTTGACATGTATCCGAATGTAGACAAATTGCCTTCCCCATCTTCGTCAGCATAAATACTAAAATTTAAAGTAGCAGCGCTGTCGCCAAACGCCACATGAAGATGTCATCCCAGCCAGAAGGCCAGGAAGGGGCCCTCTGACTCTGCACAGACGCCACTCAGTCTCAGCACGGCTTGTCGTGATTCCAAATCAGACATCACTGCACCCAAACAGCTTCCTAAGGAACACACTGTCACTACTCCTCAGCTCATATTCATACGTCCTGGCACCACTCGTATGACAGAAAGTAAACCCGGCTCTTTACACCTACTGTTTGTACTGACCCGATCGGAAGCAGCCTACCATGCCTGTCGCGCGTGGGAAGAGACTGCCGTTCTCAGCACCGCACGAGCAGACGTCCGTTTCCCACGCGAGGGAGGCTGCGGCCCAATTATCTAATTAATTCCTGATCGTGAGTGATTCACTGGATACGAAAAGACACATCAGAAGAGGAGATGTTTGGGAGAGCTTATAAATATATGTAAAAAAGCGCTCACCTAACACAATAAAAAGCACAAGGAGACACCAGCAGTGCTGACTTGGAACAGAAGTATTAACGAAGATGACGAATAAGTATGTCACACGCCACATCTATGTGGAAGTAAGTTGGCACGCATGACATGAAGGATTGTTAATCAGAAGCGGAGCGCAACCAGTTGTCCAAGTAGTAGAACTTCGTATCTAACAGGACCGCGAAAAGTTCGCTGACAAACCGGTGGGCATTTTTTCGGGACATCTTACCTTCACACTGCTGGATTTGTAATATGGAACTGCTCTTCTTTATCGCTATATGGATCGGGCGACTTGAGAGGTAATGGAAGTCTTTTCTACGAGAAAAAATGCCGACCGGTGAGTCAGCGAACCTCCTGTGGCCCCGTTAAGGTATTATACTAGAATAACCTGATGCACTCCGCTGCTGGTTAGTATTATTTCATGCCATGTGTGCTAATTTGCTTCCACCTAGGTGTGACGTGCGCAGGTGGTTACATTATATACTTGTTGGTTTTCTTCATTAAATCTTCAGTCGCGAATCAGAGCTCGTGGTGTCTTCTTTCTTATGCTTTTCGTTGTGTCTAAGTGTGCGCTTGTTTTGATCATGACTGCACATCAGGTGGTGTGGGCAGCAGCTCTTTTCGCAGCTTTGCCTGGATCCACTGTCGTTTCCGCATCCTGGACTTCTGCCGCTTGTGCACACCCAATGTCGCCTCCTATGGATATGCTGAGACATGGCATTGCATACAGTGCTGTCGCTGGAACGTTCTCCAGCATTTGGCCATCAATGAGAAACTATATTTTCGTTCATTGCCCACCTAACGCATTCCGAAGGATAGAGGCAGTCCTTCTTTGTTGAGCCCAGACTGCTCAGTTTGTCACCAGGAAGGCTGAATGATTATAAAGCTTTACTCATTCCTCAGCCCTTAGTCGCCGACATGCACTGTCAAAAGCGCGACCGAACATCTGCGGAGTTGCTACGTGTTCGACATGATCCAGGATAGAACACTTTCCTAGCTGGGTGAACACGAACTGGCACCCTGAAGGAATGGACAGATTCGCCGTGGCAACTCGGACCTATACGGACTCACCCCGCCTTGGGCATGCATTGCCCAAGCCATTGCATTGACGTGATTGTAGGTTGGTGCCGGTCGGGGCGGGGGAACCAAAGAAGGGGGGGATGCAGCGACGTGCGCGTATCGGCGCTGGGCGGATTGCAGAAGGTTCGGATGTCATAGGGTGGCTGATGGTTGCTAGCTCTTCTTTAATCATGTTGCGGAGAACGGCGTCATTACAAGGTGCGGAAGAATGATCGCACCCATGTCGACAGCAAGGATTGAGGGCTTGGAGCTTCTCGCGGATGAGTGCTCGAATCATTGCCCGCAGATCAAGGTCAGCAGAGGTCGGACCAGTTGCGAAGCCGGGCTGTAATCGAGAGGACTGCAGCTGGTCGAGGCGTTGACAGGTCGTAATAACTGAATCAACACTCGAAGGATTCTGGGCAACTAAGGTGTGATATACCATAGAATTGATCCCTTTTAAGACGTAGTGCACACGTTCCGGTTCCGTCATGGTGGGACTAATGCGCCGACAAAGTGCAAGAACAGCCTCTATGTAAGACGCATATGATTCATCAGGACCTTGAAGGCGGGAAGCGAGCTTGTTTCTCGCAATCTCAGTCCGAACTGCCGGGTCGGCGAAGTATTGCCGGAACTGCTGTTTGAAAGTGGTCCAGTTAGTAGTGCGGGGTTCGCGATTAATGAACCAGTTTCTGGCGACCTCAATTAGATAGAACGAAACGTTGAGGAATTTTAAAGCATCGTCCCACCGGTTATAGGCACTGCAGCGTTCATATGTGTCGAGCCAGTCATCCACGTCTTCGTCGCGACGACCAGAGAACAGCGGCGGGTCGCGTGTGGGTAGGGTCGGAGGCGTCGGTGCAGCCGAGGTAGAGGGTCCGGCCGGGTCGGGATTGCTCTCGGTGGACATGATTATGGTGGCAGTTGCTAAACGGCGACCGGAACGTAGCTCCAGCGAGAGGCAGGGCTCAAGGCAGCAAGGAGATCGAATTTGACCTCCACCACTTGTGAAAGAAGGCTAGGTTGAGACGGCAAGGTCGTGACGGAAAGGCCAGCGATGCCTTGTCTAGCGTTTTAATCCGATGACAAAACCCAGGCGCGTGCCGGAGCCGGCGCCGCGGGACGATGATGAGGGTATGTACAAATGAAAGAGGAATATCATGGTATGCACAAATTAAAGACCATCCACAGAAGGCTCACAATATATAGGATAATGAAGGGAAAAAGAATGGCCTGACCCTATCCTTGCTGATTCGACCGCAGGGCCACTCAACCTCGACGAAGAAGACAACGCGCCCCTTCCCTTTCCTTCGTAGAGAATCTCATTTCTGCCTCAAGGATTGACCTATTAAATGCTGCAAGGACTGTAGGCATTTAAAAAATTGCCGACGATTACGGTACTTCCTAATGCAAAATTTGAGCTGATGTCAGGAACGGTTGACAAGATACCTCTGGTTGACCGCTTCGAATTTGGCGGCTGATAACGTCACTTCTTTGTCGACCAATCAGGTGCGCCGCTCGCGCAGACAGCTTTTGTCGACGACATTATGAGCCATTAAAGGCTTTCGCCTTAAAAATGATGCAAGCTGTATACTCAAGTGCTGGCTTTTATGCGAAAAGACACATAAAAGACAGCCCGGAGTACAAGAAACAAGCTCCCACGCTTCATTTAGACTTTTCATGTACAGAAATCTTGTTGCGGGGGCGTTCTTGTGCTTCGCTTATGTCGAAATGCGCCGACCGAGGCCGGTATCGAACTCTCGACCTTTGTAAGAAGGCCACAAACCTGGACACCGCGGCAGGTGATGCATATTTTTGTGCTGAATTTATCTTGAGCAAAGAAGTACAGAAAGTGAATACGTCGCTTGATGCAAATATGGTGATGCTGTCCATTTATATACAATGCGAGTCTTAGAAACCGCGGCAGGTGATGTATAATAGTGCGCTGATTTTTTCTTGAACCAAGAAGCACAGAAAGTGAGGAGGTCACTTGTTAAATATGGTGATGCCCTTCATTTACATACAATGCGAAGCCTGTTACCTCAATTAAAGAGAAGCAATAGCGCGCTCAGATTGGACATTCATACTGCGATAACTAAATACACCAATACTTTACTTTTCTTCCATAACCAATTACTGTTTAAAACTTTGTGGCCTTTTATGACTGGAGCTGATTAATTGGCAACAGTTGAACAAAAGCGTGCTTTAGGATGGAATTAAGAATATGTTTAATTGGAATTCTTAACTCATTCTACTGCTTGTAAATCCCACCGCATTGACAGGAGACTTATATAAGTTAGTTCAAGGAGAATGAAAGAGTACAAAATGTCCTCGGTTTATATCGCGGATCAAATAAGAACTCAGAAATAAGATAACGAGTAAACTGATTAGGGTTTTGGAAGTGACGGGTCGCTGAAGGGTTTTGAATGCTCTGCAGGTTGCCCATTGTTCTTTGCTGTTATGTTGAACGAGAGAGAACGTGTGTCATAAATTAGGTCCGATGCCTTGCGAATTGCGCCATTTGACATGCAAAACTTTAACATTCACTGTACACAAAGCTCGCAATTCCTCAGCGTTCGCTCATGCACCGCTCATGCACAAGGATGGCCACGCACGCGCTCCTCTACACCATCCTGCTGCGTTATATAGGAACTTTTCACTCGAGACCCACTCAGACGACGGCGGGCCGGAAGCGTTCGCGGTTGTCTGGATGCAGCTTAGTGGGGAAACGCGAACCGTCTCCGATGCTCGAGAATACCGGGAACATCCAGAGGATAGGCGTGGGACCGAATACTTCCAAGAAGTTGTTGTAGGCGCCGATGTTGAACGTGTCTCCCTTGTCCACGAAGCGAGGTCCGCGTAGGGACTCTAGTGTGGTTCGGTTGAGTCCCACTAAGGTGGCGTGGAAGTAGAAGAATGGGGTGATCGACACGCAGAACGCAACAGCCAGGAGCACCAGGCCACCGACCTGCGCTGCTGGACCTGCGGGTCGCCAGTTGCTCCACGGCACATGGCGCCAGTAGCTGCCGGCCGTGAATAGAGTGTAGATGGAAAGGAGGATCAGATAGAGGTTGGTGAGGAGGAACTGTTTGTAGGTGTTGAAGCAGACGCAGTTGTTGAACCAGGGGCAGTGGTGGTCCATCTTGAGAACGCACCGCCGGCATTGGGAGCAGTGGTGGGTACGGTCGGGCTTGATGCGGCGGCAGACCTCGCAGTAGTACACGCTGCCGTCCCGACTGCGCGTAAGGACACCGCGCTGCAAGCCAATGATTTCGAGGAACTGATTGCGTGCCTGCTCGGTGCGAGCCTCGTTAAGGAGATTTAGCTCTACTTCAGTGAGATTGAAGTAGGCGGGCACGGCTGCCGGTGTGGTGAAGATGGTCGCCGCCTCCGACCACAGTAGCAGCATGAGCAGCACGTGGAACCCCACGATGAGGGCTAAGCGAGCCATGTCGTCGTTCACCACATAGCCACAGAAAACGACCACGTAGGCGTAGTATGTCCACAGCATCAGCACTGCACCGCCGACCACAGGAAGCCAGTTGACGCACTCCTCGGAGGGCATGTGCAGTAGTTTCGTGCCCGTCTGCGATTTCACATTCGAAGGGCGCCAGGACGCCTTCTCTTTCTTCTTCTTTTTCTTCACTTCTTCTTCTTCTTCTTCTTCTTCACTACTTTTTCTTCTACATCTTGGCCTTTTGAAGCATGGCACATGCACACATGGGTGGAGTGGCCAACGTGTAGTGGCATATAGAAGGAAATTTTCACAGGCGTTTACAACAAAAATGCTGGAGCTAAGTGAGAACTTTGAAGAATGCAGCGATGAAAAATGGCAGAAGAATATTGTAAGTAAAATAAAAACCATAACATTTGGATGAAAAAGAATATATGAAATAATTTTAAAAGAGTAAGCAATTATGCCTACCAGTTGCATTTATGTAATCATGGAGAATCCCACAAATTGAAACCACTGCAAATCCTTTGGCGCTGGCACCGAACGATAGTAACACTGGTAGAGAGAAGGACAGCCTTAACCTGGAGAAAGGGACTTTCAGGGAAGGCTTCTTCCGAGGTGCCAAACTTCCACCAGGAGAGTATAAAATGCTCTGTAGATTCAACTTCCCCGCATGAGTGGCACAGGTTTGTCGGTGTGCCCCTTCATCTGCATAAATTAGAACTAAAGATCCTGCAACTCGACAACTTCGTTGATACCTCACACATCCTGGTTTTACATGGACGGACGTTGCATCAAATACGATGTGCTGATAATCGATGGTATTTGTAAGAGAATCATGTAGCGCGACTGATATGTGGGTGAAACCACTGAAACTTAGAAATCTCAAGCAGACTGAAGTTGAGGACGTGATATGTCACCGACCCATTCAGAGCCGACCTTGCTAAGAAACCAGCCATCTCGTTTGGATGAATGTCTAAATAACCAGAAACCCAGAAAACAAGCACCTCTTGTAAAGTGAATGCAACTAGAAATTCAAAAGAAACGCTGCCTTTTGCAGCTTCTTCCTCCTGTTTCGGTTCGGTTCGGTTGGTAGCGTATTGTCGCTGTTGTTGGTGTGCCCTTAATAACAACTATCTGCACGTTGCTCTCTTCTTTTGTCGAGCTCCCAAATTAGCCATTCGTTAGCTCAGACTTACCTTGGTGCATATTTACTCATTGTAAACGGTGCAGTTCACCAATGCCCCGGTCGGTCTTAAAGCATCTTAAACAGGGGGTTTTGACTCTAAAGTACGTAATGCAACCTGGCAGGTAAGAAACACCTGATGGAAATTGTAAATTATTCCTTGGTGGGTGTAAGGAGCAATTTTACTTAAAATCATCTGATAGGCAACCTAAAAGGAAACACACCCTTAGTAATAAATGACAAATGATTTGCGAGGCGTAAATATAAATTAAAAGAAAGCAAGTTTGAACGTTCCAGCAGAAGGCAGATTCGAAATGCTGTCATTGCGTTCAAAAGCAGAACACTAGCCTACCAGTGGCGTAGCCAGAAATTTTGTTCAAGGGGGGGGGGGGGGGGGGGGGCGGGGGGTCATGTTGCAGCGCGTCCTCCTCCATATAGAATCTGTCGATGGATCAAATATGATTAATTCCAGCCAATAGCCAATAGCCATTGTGTATTAGGTGCTGCAAACGAATTCTTGAATGCCACGCAGTACGCACTGCCAATACAAATTTAAAATATTAACTTTATTATAAAAGAACATATATGTATGTGACAAACATTGTGGCAGAAATAACTGACATCAATGCTTCCCTGATTCTGTCTGTTGAATAAGTACAGAAAATATTAAACGAAATCTAGAACTATATCAGTTCGAAACCAGCAAAGCAGTGCATACCGCTGATATGAAAACGTAAAGGCCAAGAAATGAACACTTTGACGGGAAATGCTTTATTGAATCTGTCATCCAAGATGCTTGTTTACATTTTTGTACACGTCCAACGGCCAATGACGCTGTCCTTTTTTCCATTTATTGGACAGGAACACCTGTCACCGGTCGTATACTGTGGGTAATTTAAGTGAAATTATAGTCGCAACAGAGAGCGCACAGAAAAAGCAGGAGAGTTCCGAAACATACGTACATACAAATACGAAGATATAATGGAATATTATAAATGAGATGATACAACTTGATAAAGGCAAAAAATTACCACTGGAAACAAACTTCACTATATGTATGCACAAAACCTCGCAACATGACATTTAAATATACGTACAAGTCTCCAATATATCTATGCAACTAAGCAAAGTCCCTGCATATGATGCGTCAAACAAGGCACATAAACATGCTGCGTAATCACAGATAGTATAGTTTAAGCACAGAAAGACAGACGATCTAGGCAAGAACAAAGCTATGATCGCCACGCTTCGGTCGCGACAGCACCATATGGGTAGAATAATAGAGGAAGAATGAAAAAATCAATACATTAAATGTAGATTTTAACTGCCTGCACAGCGACAACAGTTATTCTGTACCCAAAATTAAAGAAGGGTATTGCTTTGGTTAAAAAAAAGTTGCAAAAAGCAGGACAGGTGTGTTTAGAAAAAGTTTTATTACACATTAGACATTCAGATTAGACAATCACATGGGCGCCGACAAATGACCGAAACAGGAAATGCACATGATTAAGAACAAAGGAAAGTGCACATAAAATACAGCCTAACGAATAAATACATCACAAATCAGTATTTACATGGAGAGTAAAATTTGGCTGTTTGTGATGATGAAATATACAATTTTGAACGGCATTGTACATGAAGGTATAGACAGTAGAATAATTTGCCAAATAAAATAGATATAAACATATACAGGAATCGCATGCACATTGGCATATATATGGCACATTGTTGCGGTGTATACAGCTGTGAGTTGGCATATATATTTGCATTATATTACAGGTACCAAGCAGGGCGGACAGGTAGCTAAAAAAGAAAGAAAGGGACAAACGAAACCCTGACACGATGCGACAATTCGAACTACCTATTATCCGAGTGTGCTTGGTGAAAAACGCCGCGTGGGCTGGGTTTTCAATGAGCAGGTCGGTCAAAATTGGTTATTGATGTCCTCGCAATTTTCGCATTCATGTGATAATTTTGATCTAGATGCTGACTGTTACAATAAAAGACAAAAATGTCTGCGGTTTTAAAAGCTAATGAACAGTCATGTTTTTATAATTACGCGTTTATGAACCCGAAGGAACCGTGCTTTTACTTGCATTATTTTTCCTGCTTCGCTATCTAAAGGACAAACTTTACTCGGCGGGGAAGTTTAGCAAAGCGGTCAATCACTTCGGACACGTTGATGTCGACGTTTCTGTGGGCGTATAGAAGCGCCAGCCCAACCATGCGTTCTTCAGACATTGTAGAACGCAAGCAGTTTTTTAGCAATCTCATGCTTGAAAATGATCTCTCTGCACTGGCAGTGGTCACTGGAAGGGTGACTAGAATTTGCAGCAGCTTGTACACATTTGGGTAGAAGCTGCCGTCGCAGTGAGAGAGGGCATCTATTCCTGTGCTGGGACGCTGGCTTGCTGTTTTGTTCGCCCACTTTGTCCACCATAGCCGCAGTTCCCCCAAAGCAGCCTTCACATCCACGTCCTGCGCAAAAGCGGCCAGGAGATTTTCTGCTCCTTTCTGTCGGTCATCTTGCATTGGTGGTACTGCCGATGGTACAATTACAGAAAAGCCCTTTAAAATTGTCCTGTGCTTTTCGAACCGTTGCTGTAGTAGTGCTAATACGTGGTCCATGAATGGAATGTATACAGTTCTCCGGAAATATTCCTCAGCATTTTCTGATGTAACGCTCCCACGATCCTGCTGTCGGACACCGGCTCGTCGGGTGGTGATTTCAACATTCATTTTTTTTTTTTTTGCCAGTTCCTGCACTTGCGCAAAGATTTTTGAAAAAGAAACATTCGAATTCTTGCGGTCATTTTCGATCGCCTGCTGCACCACATCTATGTCGTCAATGGCGGCGCTCATGTCGATGTTCCTGGTCTGCAGCTTCTTTGACAGAGGCAGAGTCATCGCTATAGCACATGCTCCGCCACATGCAGGCTCACAAGGAATGCCGGTGACAAAAGTGCCAACGCCAAACTATTTGCCTGAACTGGACTTTCGCCGTTGCCGTTTAATTTTATCTCCTCTAGTGCCGTGATCACCGGTTCAAACAGATTCACAAATGAAAGAACTGCATCATGCTTTTCCACCCAGCGCGTTTCACATAATCTCAAAAGTCGCTGCCTTCTGGACTCAGGACAAATCAAACTTATCATTTCTCGTAAAACGTGCGAGCGGTTAGGCGATTTGCGGAAAAAGTTTGACGCTGCCTTTAGCGTTCCAAAACAGTTTCGGATATCTGTGATGGAGCACGCCGCACACAGAACTAGGTTGAGGGAGTGGCTGGCGCAATGGGTGTATAATGCGGCTGGATATTTCTCACGAACGACAGCTTGCACACCATTCGCTTTACCAGCCATCGAGCTGGCACCGTCATAACCTTGGCCACGAAGATTATGCATATTAATTCCAAGGTCTAGCAGAAATTTTATAATGGTGTCTGCGACGGCCCTACCACTTTGGTCCTGAATTGGCACAAAACCTAAAAACACTTCTTCGATATCGTTGGCATCCTTGTTTAGGTACCTTGCACAAACAGTGAGCTGTTCGATTCCAGCAATATCTGCCGTTTCGTCAGCAAGTACGGAGTAGCTGCCTGCAGCGTTTATTTTTACAACTAGGCTTTCTTTGATAATTTCCCCACAAATTTCTATAATTTGGTTTTGCACATCTGGACTTAAATACGATGCATTACTGGGACAACTTTCCAAATGGTTCTTCAGATTTGTATCTCCACAATCAGCTCGCATGCGAAGAAGCGCTCTGAAAATGCTAGCATTTTCAGAGCAGCCTGTGCTTAAATCAATAGGACCACTGTCCCTATGGCCACGAAGGGCCAGACCTTGCCGCCCGCAAAAAAGAACTGTTTCAATAATAGGCCCTAACCTTCGTCTGTTGGCCCTGGCGTTACTTCTCAGAAGTTGACCCGCCTGCTTCGAGAAGTCGGCGAGCAGGGTCAATGCTGATCGGCGACGCGCCTCCGAATCTTTAAACAAAAGATCAGGTTCCCGTGGTCGTCGCCGCGGGTGCCAATAGGATTAAGGTCTGAAAGAGCAGCTCCTATCCGTCTCCATCGCGAAAGGAGAGAGGGGGGGGGGGGGGCTTGGGCGCTGCAGTAGGAGACAAAGGATCACTCCGCCACCGTCGGCGCCGCTTCGGTGCCTTTGGTCGCGGTCGCTCACCGGCGCCCGCAAGGTCAGTTTCTGTTTAAGGGGGATTAAGGTCTGAAAGGGCAGCTCGTCTCCGTCTCCATCCCGAAAAAGGGGGTGGCGGGGAAGGGGCTTGGGCGCCTCATCAAGAGACAAACGGTCACTCCGCCGCCATCGGCGCCGCTTCGATGCCTTTTGGTCGCGGTCGCTCACCGGCGTCCGCAAGATGCGTAGGGCGGCGTAGAGCGGTGTAGGAAAAAAAACGAGGTGCAATAAAAAAACCAAAACGCTCCTGGGCCAATGTTCAGCTCCTTCTCTTCGGCGCGTAGGAAGAAGCGGGAATACGAAAAAAAAAACAACCACAAACAAAAAGCGCAACCACGGAGAGAGCACAGTGTATGGGGAGAAGGGCGAGGGAGTACCACTAAGAGCTGCTACAGCACGGTGAGGATTCGCAGAAGGCACGAGAAAAAAGAAAGCCCCAAAAGAGAGACACAGGGATTTTGAGGAAGCGGGGAGTCGAAGGCGAGGGAAATACCGCCTTTGAAACACTGAGCGGGAATGGAAACCTGTCTTGTTTCGTCGTCCACTCCCCCCTCCGTGGCCGGCGCGAGTTGACGCGACGAGCCCGCTCGCTATCTAAACGCCCTTGAAACTTAGTGCTCGGAAATGGTTCCTGCCTTTACGTGACTCCGTCTGTATGGGCGTTGCTACGAAATGTAGCCCCCAAGTTCGTAATGTTCGTGCCGAAATGTATTTTCGAACGAACCGGAAAAAGATATTGTAGACAAAACCCAGAACGCTTTCGAGCGCCGGTGGTTGTTTTGGTCGGTGGTGCATGACAGCACGAAAACATTTCGGGGGGGGGGGGGGGGGGGGGGGGGCTGAAGCCCCATAAGCCCCCCCCCCCCCTCCCCTGGCTACGCGCCTGTAGCCTACCTAGTACTCTACAGAAGTTACAGTACTTAGTGCTTCTGTCGTTTTCTTACCCATTCTCAGAATATTCTACTTCTCCCCAGGTTGCACTGTAAACATCTTTATTTAGTTTAGCTGTCGCCACCGCATGGTGGTGGCGTTAACGCAAGCCCGACTCTGCCGATTCCATTTTCTCAAAGGTAGGGTCTAGTGTTCCTGTATATGCTCCCGCAGGGATATACAGGAACACTAGTAGGGTCCTCTGAGAAGCGTCACCTGGCGACTAATAGGAGAAATATTGAAAAAATGAATACATTTCCCCTCTAGATCTCTGGTCATCCTTATGAATAAAGAGTTATGAATGAATGAATGAATGAATGAATGAATGAATGAATGAATGAATGAATGAATGAATGCGCCTTGTGTGCGCCTTGTGTCCTCTGCCAAGATGCAATAAAGAAAGCTTGTGTGGCGCAATGGATTAACACTACCTTTATCAATGCCGAAAAAACTGTTTAAATCCACTTCGTACGAGATGTTTGTTTTGAAATCTTCTTTTTTACAATTCACAAAATTCAAATAAATTACCAACACATTCCCTGGGACATGTTTCCTTTAACTTGCATTACGTGATGCTCTATATACTAAATACCCGTAAAACCAGCCGTAAAGAGAGCTGGAAGGCGACGTCAAACGATTGGGTATGACAACGCTTACACTATGATATTACCTTTACCGTAATCATTTCCTGTTTTCAGTGAGTGTGTGTTACCTTTAGTTTGCATTCATAGAAACTTCTCACCTGCAGTCGTCGTTTAACTCGCTGACAAATAGTCAGTGAGGAGAAAGAAGAAGTTGCGGGAGCCTACTGTTGAGAGATCTGAATTACGAGCCAGTGGTGGTGGCTGATTCGGCAATGTGGCTCGAAAAATATCAGAATAGACTGAGAAATTCGCAGTGACACTAAATGACGCAGAGCTAAGTGACTCTCACGAGCTCTCCATGCCTATGTTTTTGTTATTTTACCATCAACTGTGCCGTGTACATTACGAAAATAAACCTCGTTTGTGAATGAACTGCTTCCGCCTATCGTGCTTATTAATTAAACTGACAGTTTACTGAAAGAACTGCGTAACCAGACAGCGGACTGCGAACAAAGTAAAGGGAAAACTGTACAGGAACGAATGGGTTTGGGGTACTTCCGGGAGAGAGATGCTGCCGCTGCCAAAAGTCGGACACAAAAAGGCCTGCTTCTTGTGAACCATCGTCCCAGTCATAATGGGTGCCAAAGAATTATGTGATGCCTAAAGAGAATGAACCAAGGTTTGGCGCCAGAACTGCCCACTGAGAAGTTAGTGTAGAAAGTTGAGCCCCAGCCTTTGGAAGCTGTAGAGATCGAGTAGAATAATAAAAATACGCATTGAAATGAAAACATATATGCACTCAGTTTAAGCGAAGTCGAATGGAAGACAAATTAGAAGGATGAAAGTTGGAACGAATGATGAAGAAATTTCTAAAACGAGCATACAAAATAAAAATGCTGACGCAAACATAAAAAAAAATCCCATGAAATTAATTAGGCTATGAGGAAAAAAGCAAATTTGTTCCTCTTTTTGTTAGTTTCTTGAGCTCCTCAACAGAATCAGTGTAACTTCCTTCTCTTCTTCTCGAAGATCTTTTCAATCTCTACAGAAAAATAAAACAAGACTTCTTCCTGCAGTCAAATAAGAACAAGAATACTTGGTAATATTAGTACTCTCTTTGCGAGAAAAGCAAAACAAAATAAATATTGATGCCTCTTGTAGCAGGCCCAAAAAACTTCAAATGTAGCGCGCGGTTGAAGACGAAAACAAACGATCCGCCAGCGTCGAGACGCAGTCATCCGACCGCACCCACTGTCTCCTCGAAAAGGTCTGTACTCGTTATGATTCCGCTTACAGATGACGGGCGGGGTGAGAGAGTAATGCCGTCTCCTCCTGAAGGCATCCCGCGTAAGCCGCGGAACGCGGACACCGGGTGCCGAGCAATTGCCCGACACTGCTTCGCTGCCCTGATGAGACTCCTGCGAGCCTTACTCTGCCCGTCGCTCGGCTGCCGCAAACGTTTCAGGGGCTTCTTCGCCTTGCTTAGACTCATGCCCATCATAGTCGAATTCATCGTCCTCGGCTGGGAGTACCACACGTACGTGGTGGTCATGTGCCGACGACTCTTGGCTGACGCTAGCCTGACGTACCAGTTGACGCGGCTCGTGGGATTCCACGTCACACTGTTCTTCTCACTGTGGCCTTTCGAGCGGCTCCTACGAACGCCGCTCAAACCGGTGCCCGTCTGCTTCTACGTGATGCAGCGCATGGACACCGCAGACCGGCGCCGGCGTTACTGTTATCGCTGCCACGTAATCAAGCCCGACCGGTGCCACCACTGCCAGATGTGCGACACGTGCGTGCTCAAGATGGATCACCACTGCCCCTGGTTCAACACGTGCGTGTCTTTCGCCAACTACAAGTTCTTCCTGCTGTTCCTCTTCTACTCATGGGTGCACTGCGCCTATGTGTCCTGGACCACGTATCCCCACTTTGGCGTCAACCCGCGCCTTATTCTTGGCTTTTGGCCTGAGCTCAACATTACCTTCCTCTTCCTCCTGTCCTTTTTCTTCGGCCTGGCATTTGCGGGGCTGCTGCTCTACCATGTGTTCCTCGTCTGCATCAACTGCACCACACTGGAGATGATCGCCAGGCAGGGCATCCGGAACTACGACGTCGGCGTCTGCAGGAACGTTGCTCAGGTGATGGGACCCAGCAAGCTGCTCTGGTTCGTGCCCATCTACACCAGCGTTGGAGACGGTGCTGTCTTTCCTACGCGCATGGAAGCCAGCAAGACAACGTGGGCCGTGTGAACATTTATCTCTCTATCTCTGTGCGTGCCTTTGACACAAGACAAGCTGGAACGCGATACTGGACGCAGTAAACTAGCTTAATCGGTCGTCAAGAAATAGACAACTTGGTTAGGGTGTGTTGCTAGGTTTGGCGATTCGTACAACCAGCTGTTGTTTGCTCGCCTTTCTTCGCGCACCTTGCTGTCTTTTCATTTTATCTTTTCAAATAACCACAACGAGCATTGAACCTTCGTCTTTTTTTTTCTTGTAAATTTGTTACGTCGACCACAATGCCTCGTAAAAAGTCTGTCTGCCACGCAATGGGTCATATTCTAAGGCGTTTTTGCGCTGCACGTACACAAGGAAGAAGTGAGACTTCTTGTGTTTCCTTCGTTTTAAACATGGTGATGAAATATGTTTTCTTAAGTTGCATTTCGCTCTTACTATATAAACCCTGATGGCAGAAATTAGTCCATGGAAAGGTGCTAATATCTCGACCCTAGTCTGGGCCGTCGTCTGAAGCGAAAATTTCTACGAGCCTATATTGTTAAGACATGGGCGATATGGGCAGCAACAAATGGTCACGGTATTGGACGGAGTGCAAGTAGGAGCGGAGAAGCTCTCCAAACAACTGCTCCGCGCGGACACATCCAATATATGTGTGTTGTCGGGCCACTCACCTGACGATGATTGTACAAGGCACATTGTAGAGAATCTGCTGCGCTTAATTGTTTAATGTGAGCAGATTCTCGCAAGAAATATGTGAATGAGGGTAACTAAGAGGTGGCGGGTGTTTTATAGGAGGTCGTGTTCGCTGTAAATAGCCCGCTCATACTTGGGGTTGTAAATATTCGCCCAAAGGAAAGGGTTGTTCGGAGTCTTGCCGCGAGCAATAAGGATGTGCCAATTACTTTCATTTTATTCCCTGGTGACCGAAGACCCATGGAAATATTACGAGCAGGCTTGGATGCTGATGGAGGCAGCAGGTGCTAATGCGATAGCATTAGAGTTTTCGTCAGTTAAAAAATCTCGCGTTCTCTGCAATGACATTTACTGGCTGATCGGAAGAGGTCACCTGACCCTGTGACGGCATCAAACTCTCAACCAATCAGGGCTCAAGAGCAAGTAACTAGGTCACGTGACCTGAGCGCTGGTTGGTTTGCGCGGTTTTGTGACATCTCGACCCCAAGTGACAACAAAGTTCGCAGGTGCTCTGGCATTTGGCAGGTGACGTGACCCAACGCTGATTGCTCCTCGAAGTGTGTGACGTAATGATACCACCTCCTGCTGGAAAGTTTTCAGGGGCCGAAAATGGTGGCGCAAGCTTAGACCAACAACCTCCTGCAGGTGATTAATTATGGGGGACACGTAAATTGTGTCCTCAAAGGACACAATTTACGCCGCTGTAGTCGATACTACCGCGCTAGGATTGGTTGGTTTAAGCGAACTGGACTTTCAACATTTCCGCACTGCCTAGCGCAGAGGGCTCTAAGTCCTAGGAGCGTCATGATCGCTGTTTTCGTATGCCTACAATGGGGCCCTTGCCATGAAATGTGATGGAATCCGCATGCGAACAACGGTAGGCAAGCAATTTCTATGATAAACTGAATAAAAGTCTTGCCTACACCTATCAAATAACTCAGCAGGTCTGTGGGAAGATAGATAGATGGATTTATTGAGAGAGAGAGAAAACTTTTAATGAGCATATAATCAGTAAAAATTTATTGAAAGGAAAAGGCAGAGAGGTTGGCCGGAATAATTCAAATCTGGCCTGCTACTCTGCACTGGGGAAGGGGAAGGAGAGAAGAAAGAAGGTCATGATGGGTGACGATGTGGGAGAAGGCATATGAAATACATATACAGACACAGTAGCTTGTTTTACAAGCGCGAATCAAGTCCGCTGGCGCACAAAAAAAACGGCAAAGAGCACGCACTGGCTGGACACCCTTCCTTTTGTCCTGCCAAGCGCCCAGCAGCAGTTCCTCCGACAGAGGCCTCTTGTCTAAACGCTTCAAGGAAGCGGCTAGCACACTTCTTTCGCACGCATACGCTGGGCACACCAATAATATATGGTCCACAGTCTCTGGGATGCCACAAGTTGAACATTCCGGCGAGTCCATCTGTCCAATTAAATGTAAGTACTTGTGCGTGAAAGCCACGTCTAAACGAAGTCTATGTAGTAAGCATGCTTGATGACGCGGAATATCACGCGGAACATAAAATTTTAATGTTTGATCGAGCCTTCTTAGACGAATGTGTCGGGCGTCTGGCTGGACCCAGTAAGCTGCTGTAGCATTATTCATACAACTCGTAAGAAGGCACGTCGTGTCCGCTCTTTAAAAATGCACAGCTGTTTGGAGGCCATTGATGAGTGCGCTTTTCGCTTCAACATCGGCCTGTTCATTCTCATGGAGCCCGCAGTGGGCAGAGATCCAATGAAACATTATCTTGTGGCCTTGCAGCTGGGCAGATGTGAGGAGCTCCATAATGTTTAGTGCCAGGGACTGATAGGCAGTGTGGCATAAGAAGCTTTCCAAAATTTGTAGTGCAGTTTTTGAGTCCGTGAATATACACCATTTTTGAGGTGGTTCCCCACATATATAGCGAATAGATTCCCGAATGGCTACAAGTTCGGCAGCGGTTGATGTAGAGGTATGTCCCAAAAGAAAATGCAGAGTCGTTTTCTGAGTTGGTATGAGCACAGCTGCAGCGGATGCCTGTGCTGACACAGATCCGTCGGTGTATACGTGAATATGATTAGGATATTCTGACCAGATATGCGCCAGAGTAAATTGTTTGAGTCCACTAATTGGCACCACTGATTTCTTTAGTATTCCGGGAACACGAAGGTGCACCAAAGTTTATCCATCGTCCATGGTGGTTGGGCGGGACGATATGGGAGGGCATATCCTGTCGGTACTTGCGACTGATGGCAGCGGAGTGCAGTTGTAAAACTGCAGTCCGGCCTCTCATCCAGAATCTTGCTGAGTGGGTGAAAACTGTGTCTTGTAAGTGCTCGTAAATATACACGAAGTGGTTCGTGTGACAAGTATATGGATATTGGGCGAGCATGTGCCTCTTCAATTGTGCCTTTGTTAGATGTGCATCTAGGCAGTCCAAGACATATTTTCAGTGCCTGCGATTGTACGCTCTCGAAAGTCCGCAAGCATGAAATGCTCATACTAGAGAGTACTGGAAGACTGTACCGGATGTAGCCAACAAACAGAGTCTCGTAAAGCCGTATTAAGGAGCGCTCAGTTGGACCCCATTTGATACCAGCTATGTAACGAAGTACATGGCAAAAATTAATTAGCCTTTTCTTCACCATAGTAACATGTTTCGACCAAGATAGTCGTTGGTCAATAATTACTCCCAAGAATCTGTGCCTGTCTGTGGGAAATCTCTCTTTTGTCCTATTCTCATAGCGCCAAATTCCAAATATCATAGCACAGCGAAGCTCCAGAGTTCCGAATGGTACGCATCAAAGCTCTTCGCCTCATGAAGACAACGATGAGCCTGCAAAAATGAAAACAATGCCAATGGTCTTCTTTGACGCCAATGGTGTAGTTGACAACGAATTTGTACCCAAAGGAGACGCAATCAACACTGTCTATCAGATGAATGTGCTCGAGAGACTGAAAAAGGGCCCTTCGAGCGAAAAAAGAGATCGCCGATACATGGGAGTTGCACCACGACAACCGTCCCAGCCACACTTCTCTATGCTTATTTCATTTCATTTTATTTATTGTACCCTAAGGGTTGTAGCACTACACAGGGGGCGGGAGTAGTGAAACAAAAGAAAATCAAGTACAAGAGGAAGCGTGACACAAAACGATACTATTGAAATTAGCTCAAAACGAAATTCAACAAAAAGGAATCCAGCTATTTTAAGACAGTGGTACCCGGAGCAATTCTCAGATAGGTGCAAACTATGTCAGGATAAGGCGGATCTGGTACATATGATATGGACGTGTCCAGAAATAAAATATATAAATGAACAGACAAAAACGGAAGAATTTTGTGAGACTCTACTGTTGAGCTCACACCCTCAGACTCAGCTAGCTGTAATCCGACTGGCCGAACACGCCGCCCGGGTCCAAGGGCTCCAGGCCGTCGTGTAGGTGGGTAGGTTGACGCCTACCCTGCATCTGTTGGAAGTTTTTACCACCACCGTATAGTATACATGAGTCAACGAAAAGCAACAAACAAAAACATCCAAAATAAATTCGTGAAACAATTTGGGATTAATCAAATTCCAACAGTGTGATTAATGCAGCTCTCCAACTCGAAGGGTCAATGATGCAAGTAACTGCCTGCGGAAGATGGTTCCAGTCATTGCATGCTTTAGGAAGGAAGGAAATAAAACAGGTGGGGAACAGCAACTTTTTGAATGTGGTCGATGCGAGGCGAGATGAAAGATGGCTCTTTTATACAGGTAGCCTTCAACTGCGCGTAGTGGTAGTATAGCTTGTGGAAAAAACAAATGCGTGAAAGTTTACGGCACGTAGATAGTGATTGAAGCTGGAGGTTAGATTTCATAAGCGTAACACTTGCTGCCCGATGATAATTTCCAACTATGAAAAGGGCGCTTCGATTCTGCACAGCCTCTAGTTCATTTACTAATGTGATATTACCGGGGTCCCAGATGGAGGATGCATACTCGAGTTGCGGACGGATAAGTGTGGCGTACAATAACATTTTCAATGAAGGTGGCAATGAATGTAATGTATCAGACGCGCATGCGCTCTGGCCGTTATCATGCAGCCGCTTGTAGGCTATAAATACCAGCATGCAATCGCGAATAAACGCTCTTCTTCTTGCTTCCACGCTGCTTGTTCGTTGTTGGACACTAGAACATGGTGTCAGAAGTGGGATATATCGTTCACGTATGCAGTAACGCGCTGATCGGAGCGGTGGTGTCACTGTGCACTGCACGATGGATTTAGTGAAGCCACCGCAGCCGCTGGTGCTGTCCGGTAGCACCGCGAAGAACTGGAGCCTCTTCAAGCAGCGGTTCGAGCTGTTCCTGCAGGCCACTGAGTCGACGAAAGAGCCACGGACGGAAGGAGCCAAAACCGCACTGCTGCTCACCGTAGCCGGGGAAGACGCCCTAGAGGTATTCAACAACTTTTTGTTTTCGGAGAACGAAAGCAAGGAAGATTATCAAACTGTTACAAAGAAGTTCGAGGAATACTGCAAAGAGCAGCAAAACGAAGTGTACGAACGCTATGTCTTTCGTTCAAGAACGCAAGCTGCGGGCGAACCCTTCGAGCGCTTTTCACGGGACTTGAAGAGACTTGCACGAAGCTGCAATTTTGGAACCTTGAGTGACTCCATGGTCAGGGACCAGGTTGTCTTTGGCACAAATAATCCGAAATTGCGCGAAAAGATGCTGAAAGTTAAGGACCTTACTTTACTGAGGGCGGAGGAAATTTGCAAGGCTGAAGAGGTATGCGCCGAACAGAACAATACATGGGCTCAAGCGGAAAAGCAAGTAGCACGAATTGAAACGCGCTAGCAAGGCAACTTTTCAGCCTGTGAACAGTGTGCAGAATGTTCAGAGCAGGACGAGGCTCAACGAGAACAGGAAGTTGCTCGTATAAAAACACGCCGGCAGTTCAAATGCTCCAAGTGCAACCGTGTCCACGAACGCGGCAGATGCCCAGCGTTCGGCAAAACATGCTTCCGGTGCCATGGCGCTAACCATTTTTCGGCCTGTTGCAAAAAAGTGTCTCAAGTAAGCGAAGTACGCGGCGAGCAGGAAGGTTTTGAAATACTCGACGTCTGCTTTGGCAACAGAGCTGATTGGGTCATTCACGCGAGAGTGGATTCCCAAGTAGTGTCTCTGAAAGTAGACACAGGCTCGCAAGCGAATTTATTGCCTTACTCCGTTTTTCAAAGGCTCAAAGCGAAGTCTGGTTTAAGAGCAAGCCCCTCCGTCCTCCGTCCTCCGCTCATACACCGGTGACGTTATAAAGCACATCGGCGCGGCTACGCTCCAAGTGGTTGTGAACGATCAAAGTGGGTACTTCGACTTCTTCATTGTAAAAAAGGGCAACCAGGCCATATTGGGACTGTCTGTAAGTGAAGCGTTAGGTCTGTTGTCGCGTTCTGTGAACACTGTGCACACGAACAGCACTGACCAAGTGGTTAAGGAATTTCCCGAGTTGTTTCAGGGCATCCGCTGCCTAGCACGCCCTTACCACATGGTTCTGCGCGAGGATGCAACACCGGTAGTCCAGCCGGTGCGACGGGTGCCCTTGGCGTTGCTCGAGCCCCTGCGAGAAGAGTTGGATCGGATGGAGCGGGCTGGCATCGTGGCCAAAGTCACCGAACCCACTGATTGGGTGAGTCCGTTTATTGCATCAAGAAAAAAGGATGGAAAACTGCGCATATGTATTGACCCCAGACGAATTAACGAGTGCCTAAAGCGAGAACATTATCAAATGCCTAAGCGAGATGACATTGAGGCTGAGAATGCCGGGGCCTCCATTTTCTCTCGCATCGACGCGCATTCGGGGTTCCACCAAATCCCCTTAGATGAAGCTACATCAAAGGTATGCACAATCGGAACACCCTTCGGACGCTACCGTTTCTTGCGACTTCCCTTCGGCATTTCTTCGGCGCCTGAGGTTTTCCAGAGAACTATGAATGAAATATTCGACCAGGCTCCAGGGGTCCGAATCTGTGTCGATGACATATTGATATGGGGGAGAACAAGGGAAGAGCACGATACTCGCCTCCGCACAGCCTTGCAACTAGCCAAAAAGGCCGGCCTGACGCTCAATGCGGCGAAATGCAAATTCGGTGTCACGGAAATTGACTTTTTGGGTGACATCATAAACAAAGAAGGAATAAGTGAAATTAAGTGAAATGCCTCAGCCAAAGGACAAAGCCGGCGTTCACAGAATGCTCGGGGTAGTGAACTACTTCGGAAAGTATATACCGCATCTAGCGGAAAGGACGACGCTTCTACGAAGCCTCATTAAAAAAGACGCCCTTTTTGAATGGTCTGCAAACCACTGTAAGGAATGGCAAGCTGTCTGTGACGCACTGAGTGGTCCTCCTTTGCTAGCCATTTTCGATCCTGCTAAAGAGACTCTTTCTCTATGGACCAAGGTCGTTGCCCATGCTTCGAAAAATGGGATTGGTGCTGCCCTTCTTCAGAACTACGGTGGTAGTTGGCGGTCGGTCGCCTATGCATCACGCACAATGACGGAGGCAGAACAAAGATACGCGCAAATCGAGAAAGAAGCAATGGCCATTACTTTCGGCTGTGAAAAATTTTTTCATTTCGTTTACGGCCGCAAGTTCGCCATCGAAACAAACCACAGACCGTTGATAGCAATTGCTTCGAAAGCTATTGGTGACATGCCACCAAGACTGCAACGATTTTTCCTGCGCTTGCTAAGATACGATTACGTTCTTCACTTTGTTCCAGGCAAACAGCTGTTCCTGGCCGATATGCTTTCAAAATCATCGCCAGCCGTTCCAAGCGAACGTGATGACTTCACTGAAGACGTCGACGTTCATGCAGTCATGCAGTGAGCGTGACTTTAGAGCTGGTGAGCAAGAAAATGTTTGATCGACTGGCAGAAGCGACAGCCTCTGACCCAGACTTGCAAACAGTGTTGCGGCAACTAAGGAATGGAGAAGAAATTGAAGGCTCGATGAAACCTTTTGGTCCTGAGTTATCAGAAGTTAAGGGTATTATTATGAAGGGGACAAAGGTCGTCATTCCGAAGAATATGAGAGCTGAAATACTGGGTCGTATTCATGAAGGTCACTTAGGCATAAATAAGTGCAAAGCGAGGGCCCGTCGCTTGGTATTCTGGCCGAGACTGAATACAGACATTGAAACCATGGTGAAGACCTGTTCTGTTTGTCAAAAATATCAAAAAGAAACCGAACCAGTGCTGCTTAGGCCGATCCCAGGCCATGCATGGTACAGGGTGGGTGTTGACATCTTTATGTACGGCGGAAACTCCTACCTGTGCGTGTTCGATGCGTTTTCAAACTTCCCTGAAGTCGAAAAGCTTACTGACACAACGACATGCACTGTCATTGCTAAGCTTAGCTCAATTTTTGCACATTCTGTTGGAAGTCTGCACCGACAACGGTCCTCAGTTTTCATCACATGAATTTGCTTTGTTCGCCTCTAGATACGACTTCAAGCATGTCACGTCCAGTCCACGATTCCCACGGTCCAATGGCCTCGCCGAGAAGGGAGTCCAAATTGTGAAAAGAATAATGAAGAAGACTGGCGAACTCAACGAGGACTTCTGGTTGGGCCTTCTCGGTTATCGCTCGACTCCACTAGCCGAAGGGCGGTCCCCTGAAGAGCTTCTTCAAGGCAGAAAGTTACGCACTTGGCTACCAGACTTCGTGTCATGCTCCAGTCAACAGAAGTCCCGGCGTCAACCACGCCAGCAAAGGCCCTCAAAAGGGAAAAATCTGCCTGAACTAAAAAAAGATGCAGTTGTAAGAGTACGAGGGAATGCATGGGACTGCAAGGCTCGAGTCATGGGCCTGGTAGCACCAAGGTCCTATCGCGTCCTTACAGAGGACAACAAAGTACTTCGACGCAACCGACAACATCTTCTAGCCACACGTGAGCCATTCCGAAGCGACTTAACGGAAGATGACTCTGGCAGCGAAGACATTTCCCAGGAAAACGTGGAAGCGTCGCAGTCTACAATACAGCCCACTCAATTTGTGCCAAGGCGATCCACCCGACAAAAGAGACAGCCCAATCGTCTTCACTACGACCAGAATTTCCAACAAGTGTCGCGTATTGTGCTCTCAGACTTTTAAAGATTACACCGAGGAAGATGTAATGTATCAGTCGCGCATGCGCTCTGGCCGTTATCATGCAGCTGCTTGTAGGCTATAAATACCAGCATGCAATCGCGAATAAACGCTCTTGTTCTTCTTGCTTCCACGCTGCTTGTTCGTTGCTGGACACTGGAACAATGAAGAGAAATTTCTGCAGGCATACCCAAGCATGCGGTTAGCCTTCGAAGTGATGTGCTTGATGTGAAAATTCCAAGAAAGATTATAAGATATGCTAATGCCAAGGTATTTGTAGGATGATACCGATTCGAGACGAGTACTTTTAAGAAAGCAGTCTGGATCTGTTTGGTGGCTACGAGTGACACACATGCATTTGCATTTAGATGTGTTTATTCCATCTTCCATGATTGGCACCAGTCATATATTTTGTATAAATCAGTTTGCAGGCATTCAATGTCATTCGTGTTACTAATTACTCTATAAATCACGCAGTCGTCGGCAAACAAGCAGATATTAGATGAGATGTTCAGAGGCAAGTCATTTATGTAGATCAAAAATAATAATGGCCCAAGAACCGATTCTTGTGGCACGCCTGAATACACAGGGGCTGATTGTGAGTCGTAATTGTTTACACAGACGAACTGGGTGCTGTTACTAAGAAAGGCACGAATCCAATTGAGTATGTTAGGATCAAGCTTAAGGTGACTCAGTTAAAAAAGCAGAAGAGAATGACTAACTTTATGAAAGGTTTTTGAGAAATCTAAGGATAGGCTATCTGTTATGAATCCAGAGTCTAGGGACGCATGAAGGTCATCAGTGAAGGTCATTAACGGAGGGGGTTTCTGGTCAAGCACAACTTGTCGGCGTTGGCACAGCCCCTTTATAGTCTTGACCTGGCTCCGGTAGACTGCTTTCTGTTCCCAAGAGTCAAGAGCGCCGTGAAAGGAGTCCGTTTGTGAATACTGAAGCGATCCAAACCACCATGGCAAAGGCCCTAAACGAGGTTCCTGTCGATGCCTTCCAGGATGCGTACAGTCCGTGGCAGAATTGCTGGCAAAGATATGTAGATGCCAAAGAGGACTACTTCAATGAATTTTAGGCGTTTGTAATGGTAGCTCGAATAACTTCTTTTCTACCGATAAAATTGCATTACTTTTCGGACATACACTTTATATCGACTTCCTCATCGAAGGTAACTCTCAGTAGCACACCATTACAAACTTACAAGTTCCGCTTTACAAGCATTGTGATCACACACAATACGGATTTATCAAACCTTCTCACGGCACAGAAGGGAACGAAGGACCTGGTGCTGCCAACGCCTGGGCAAACAAAAGACTGCAAAGCCATGCTGCTCCTTACGAGCATACACCCTATTTATCAAATGAATCTAGTCTGAAAATCTGACCCTTTATCCGACGCCGGTAAGACACCGCTCTTCATTTCTTTCAAGATATTCAATAAATGGTGATTTCGCTTCAGCTGAATGACCACTTTATCTTTATACCGAAAGGCATTAACAACTATGGCTCGCTGATGCATAGTTCGTCCCTTCGTCGATATGATCAATGACAAATTCTAAAGTACCCTTGTTCATACAAGGCCGTAGAGTAAAGCATGGCTCTCTTGAAGGGACGGCGAATTGTAAAGTAATGACACCTTAAAACCGAAGCTTGAGTTGAGTCCGAAAATTGTATTTAGTAAATTTCAAGCTTGTGAATTGAATAGCAAGACTACACCAAATCACAGATTTCTTAGCTGACATATTGTCTTGACCTTATGTGAACGAGTCGTCCCCGCTGGAACCCAGGTCTTCTCCGGCAACGTTTTTTACATATATACAGTAAAACTTCACTTGAACGAAATTCAAGGGACCTTAGGAAAATGTTTGTTGAAGAGAAAGTTCACTGAACTGAAATAAGTGCGTGAAAGCGTATTTCTAATAGCCCCAAGAAGCCGTTTTGCGCTAAATATTCTACTCGTAATGCAGTAGCCTTTTTCACCACTATTGAACTTAGGACTGCAGTGTTATTCCCTACTGAAAAACGAAAAGTTCTACGGAGCAATAACCTTACACAACCTCATCGAATCACATTGACCCTCATACGGTGCACATCATTATCATAAAATATCTTCCATAATTTATGTCAATGTACAAGAAACTATGAGATCTTACAGAATTATGTGCGACTTTTAAGTGATTTCTTACGTGATTTGATTGAGACTGTGTGAGAAAATGTGAGGTTATTGCCTCATACAATTTTTTCAGTAGGGTTGGCCTCAGTCACTGTTTGCAAGCTCCAACCTCGTCCGGCACCGCGGTCTGCTGGGCAGCAGAGGCATTAATTTCCTCCAAGCAGATCATCCTTTAGCCGATCACGAATAACCAGCATGCATACGTATGCCTTTCTTGGAGCTAAAAGGCTCTTGTAGGGCTGAAGTTGTGGCTAGGGGTGGTTATAACTGTGGATTCAATTAGGCATGCAAAGCTAGCTGGTGAGTCCGCTGAATACAAGCTTGTTTAGATAGCCAGGTAAACGTAGAGCTAAATGACGGCCGGTTTTAGTCACGCGCTAATAAAATATGTTTCTCAACGTACAAATATTCAGGAAAAAGTGCACGTTGTTCTGGTGGAAGTGCTCAGTATGACGTGGGAGACACACGATGACGCTATAGAAAATGTTCGTAGAACTGAAATGAGCAACAATTGAATTTCGTTAAAATGAAGGGTGTTTGCAGAGCGTTCAATGGAGCTTCGGCGGGGGAACTTAATAAAGATCGTACAACTGAATACTCCGTTAAAGTGACGTTCGTTCAAATGGTATTTTCCTGTACACGTTTTTTAGCAGCTACGGGATGCCAACATATGCGCATGTGGAACATTTAGGACTCAATGCAAAGACTTGCTAGAACAGATGCACTGAAAGTTGACAATAAGTTAGACAAAAGCCTGCATATCTGGCGCGGAAGCAAACTGTGTGACTGGCCCAATGACAATGATCCGGCAAATGATGAGTTCAGCATAACGAAACAACTGCTAAAAAACCGCGTAAACTCTCTTGCGTTGGTCCAGGACTGTTACTGATAGATGAGCGGTGCAGACTTTTTCGATCATAAGCGGAAAGCGTACCCCGCAGCCAGGCATTCAGAGATATCATGGAAGCTAACGTTATATTTTATTCTATAAGCAGCATAGTGACCGCTTCTGCACAATGCAGATCCGGGAAAGTCATTTTATCCTTCAAGATCCGCTTTTCTTTTGGGACGACAACTTATTTCCTAGCAGGGCTTCTGCAATTGTTATAGTGCACCCTTGGCATCCACAACAGCGAGGGAGCGAATGGTGGGCAATTACAGGTACACACACAAGAAAAACATCATGTGTTATTGCTTTTTTTCCTTTGTGTCCGCTGTTTTTCTGTGTGCTGTCTGTTTTTAGGCGTGCTGGTATTTTTTCGCGTCCTTGTGCTGTCCTCTCCACCCTCTCCACCCTCTCTTCCCCATGTGAATGAATCTCCACGAGCGGCAAAAAAAAAAAAGAAAAAAAAAAAAAAACTACCGAATTTTATGAGCTAAGCACCGAAGCATAGCAGGTCTACACTTGTTCCACATGCTTACAACACTCCCCAGGTGCGAAGTACATGTTAAAGGTTTCATACGGTGCTCTGAATTTTGATTTCGTGATGAGTTCAGACAAGAAATATACATAATTTACGATAGTTTCAATAAAGTTCTTAAAAGTTGTTCCTGGCACCGAATTGCTTTTCCGTGGAACATATGATGTCCCACATTTTAGCTTCTACTCAAATGGTTTGTTGAACATACCATGGTCCAGTTATTATAATCCTTGCTCATACAGTTATTTGGATGCATGGTGTGGTTTCAAACAGTTTGCCAAGACTAAGATTACAAATACTATTGTTGTGCTTCGATCTGCGTGTAATATAGAGAAAACAAAAAAAATTTCCTCTTCGCACCGCACAGAGCTAAATGTTTCACAGTGACATCAGACGATCCAGCATACGATTTCTGCTTTCCAAGAGGAAACGTCTGTATTGTTGCTCAACTATTTTCCACTGAGATGTATGTTATATGTATATGAAAGAGCTGAATGATAGATCGTCGAGTGAATTCTCCGTATTTAGCATCCTCTTTTTAGTGATCGCTGTGAGGCGCGTACGTAGCACGGAACCACCCTCTCGAATGGTTGCCCGTCCTCGACGCACGGTGGTGTATTTTTGGACGTACTCAAGGCAGGGTGAAAATGCTTTGACGGTGCCGCGATAACGAGGCCAGTCTATTTAAAACCTGATCGGTTTCAGTGGTGGAGTAGAAGTTATTACGTATGCCACGAACAAGAGAAAGCAGCTGTGCGCTCCGAGCAAAAAAAAAAAAAGGTAAAACGGGACAAACCGCGTCACTTAGCTGTTAATGCGAAGAGTTAGCCCTTGGGGAGAATAACGCGTTGATGCCCCTATGCGTTTCGTCTTTAAGAGAGGCTCTGGTATGATGGACACATGGCTGTCAACTTCGAACGGACATAGTCCAATATCGCTCTTCGATCATTTCTCGCTTCGAGTATATACGGAAGAAATGACGCCTCCGATTCTCGCCAAAAATTTCCGCACTTTGACTGCCTACCCGACGTTAGATTTCCTCCTTGTTTCGGGCAGAATTTATCGGGCAGATTTTCTAATTTCTCCTTCAGGAGTGTGCGCGTTACTTCACCGTACTCACTAGAACTTCAACGTAGCGCGGGAAGTATTGAAGAAAGGAAGAAAATTAAACGTAGGAACTACTTTACCCGTTCCAGATTGATTCCTCAATTGTTTTTTTTTTTTTACTCCTGAGCGCTACCAACCACCACACTTAATGCACCGAATGCCAGCGCAACCATCCACGGGATCTGTGGTTTGAAGGACTACTCCAGACTTCGATTTTCAGCGCGGAGGGGCAGGCACGGCAGACGAATTATCACGCTATGCTCCCGCGTCTACGGCGATTCTCAGCGCCATAGAGCTGTAGGGTAAAAAAAAAAAAGGAAAAGAAAGAGAACTGAGGGCACCAATACACCCTGCAAGTCAGCCTCAATCAGCTGCTCATAATAGCATCTAATGACATCCTCAAGGATATCTTTTTTTTTTGTGTGTGTGTAAAAGTGAAATTGGAGAAGCAGTAACACCGTTTACTTTATCTCTACGTCCCTCTATCTTTCTCAAGGGCGGCTAAGATGTGCGGTCGATTCTACGCAGCGAAAGGATTAACATGGGCAACTCGCTCCGTCGAATCTTTCCGGTTTCGGTTTTGGGTATGGCATCCGCAATGTAGACTCCTCCGAGAAGGCGCTTCCAATTGGAAAGCCGCGCTGAAAAAAAAAAAAAAACAGCAACAAAACAATGGGATGTTTAGTCAAACCTTTAGCGTACACACCGCAGTTTAGTAGTAGTATATCTTTACACCAAGCAATTTTACACCAGGCAATATATCTTTACACCAAGCCTATCTTTACACCATCTTTAGTATATCTTTACACCAAGCAATTAGTAGTAGTATATCTTTACACCAAGCAATTTTACACCAAGCAATGCAATTTTAATTCCCCTCCCCCGCCCCCCTTTGCCATCCCTCCCCCTTACTATGTATCACTTCTCTCCACTTACCCCTCCCCTGCACAGCCCCGTTGCGGTGGTCCCTAATCTGTACTAGGAGACAGTTATAGGGCTGCGCCCCCCAATTTCTTCACCCCCCCCCCCCTCCCCTATTCAAGAACCTCTTCAAGAACCTCAAGTACCAAGAAACAAAGCAGCAGCACCAAAAAAAAATAAAAATAAAATAAACGAGATTTATAATATAAACGACTCCCGCTACCCTTCTTCCTATGTTTTGCAGCGTTCGCACCGAGGTTCACTATATGGCCTACCGCAAAGTTGAGCCCAACATGCTTTTTAACTTTGTGGCTATTCATGTTAGGTACAGCATGCTCTTTCCAGTTCACTGAATATCTAATGAAAATTCCAGAAGGTCTCAGCCGCGGGTGATCTCAGCCATAAATTAAAGCTTAAAAATGTAATTCGCAGCTCGAACTACTGCAAGTGGATGTTGCAGGAATTTTTAAATGTCGGTTTCTTCGAAAGAACTCGGCATTCTCAGAAACCTCCGGACTCAAATTCCAGAACTTTGAAAAAAAAAAAAAAAAAAAAAAAAAAAAAAAAAACAAAAAAAAAAAAACAAAAAAAAAAAAACAAAAAACAACACCACTGAGGCGCTACAATTAAGTCGAAAAGGTAATTCTTTGCAAGAAACTCTGAACGATTGTGCTGCGGCGAAGGTAATGGGGCCGTGTCAAGTAATAGTGCGGCTCAAATATTGACAAGTCAGCACATATGTAGATTTTAAGCGTAGTTTTGTTGCCCCAGTTTATTGTCACGATTACCCGTATCACTTCCAATCTTTGTTATTTCACGCCAAACTAAAGTTTTCAATTGGTTATCTTCGATATCGTGCAGGAAAAAAAATCTTAGTGCATGATATTACTACGGTGGACAGTCTCATAGGTGGCTTACGGCGAAAAAAAAATTTTTCGTGGCGTGGACATGGTTCGAGGACGATAGCAAAAGGAAGTCAAAAGAACTGTTTGTAGAAATAATTTTGCACGTACGTAGATGAATCTTTCATTTAAGTAAAATACATTGGAATTTTGTATATAATGGCTTAAACTCAATTACTTTTATGCAAAGCTTTTTGAACAAGCAATGAGAGTTTTCACAGCGATAAGATTACACAAACACAGCTCCCCTGTCCTCTTTGTATTGGATGATTTGTACCTTTGCATGTTCAAAGGTTTGCTGACCTGGGCGTCCATGTTTTCATACCTGAAATATTCTGGTTGACTGAGTACCGTGAAAGTCTATAGTGCACAATTGATAGCGATAAAGTCTTAATGAGACTTGCCGCGACGCCCAACTTAACGGGCGCCGCGGCGCAATGATGTAGGCTCCCTACTGTACACGTTAGTGGTGCGCACGCTGGAAACGGCACCCGAACTTGATAGCGCTTCAGGCAGCTGGGGGCTGAGGAGCGAGGCGGCATCCACCTTTCGTCCGGCTCTTCAGCGACCGCACTGCGCGTCGTGATGCGACGCACGGTGACGGCTTGATATTCATTCTTTTGAGATTGTGCCCCAGAGAACACTGTCCAAATTCAATGCAACATAGCTATTGGAGTGCTTGTTCTCTGCCTCTTTAGATTGGCAGCCGCGTACACCGCAGTGAAGCGCAATCATGAAGCAACGCTGGAATAACTCCCTTTACAGTGCAAAATATGCTGCGAAAAGCATTTTTGTTCATGTTTATAATTGATTTTTTTTTAGAAGGGTGGGGGGGGGGGGGGGGGGGGGGGGGGGGGGTTGAGGGGCGGGGCGAGAACTGAATTTTTAAAACTTCGAAATACTTTCAGCGGTCTCTCGGTTATCTAGCAAATCTGAGGAAATCGGTAGAATAAGTACGACGACAGCATAAATAATGAAAGAACTCAAAGCCCCCCGGTTGTACACTTCTCAGGATTTTCTTAAGCTTGCGGTTGAAAATAAATATTTTAAGTCACCATATCTGGAAGCATGATGTCCTTTGTTCGAGTAAAACATTTAGAGTTATGCGTGAAAATGTTTTATCCGCAAATATTTTCTTCATTAGATTTTGATATCATTTGCGAACTTAAGTTGTCAGCCAGAACACGAAAAACAGTTTTTCGCCAATGACGAGATGGGATAATTCTTATCACAGCAATATTCTGTGCTATGCTTTCTTCTAGGTTGTTTCGCACGGAGTGACATATGTGTTTTATTGCTGCAGGCCGATAGCACAGAAAAATAAAGGCTGCCTTGCGCGGGATATACACAAGGTTCTGGAGTGATCAACCGTACGAAAAATAGCATACCTCGATTTATATGAAAATATGGACAAGCCGGGTTATGAGCAGGTATGACATATCTGCATTGATCTTATATTTGTTCAGATTCTTAATACGATCATTTTTGTCCAATCTTGCCATATGTTTCGGACTTAGCCCATTTTTAAACTCCCACATCTGGATGAGGTGGTAACATGTAAAAACCCGACGAGATCTGCCACATATTTCAAAGCTCAAAGTCCAAAAGTTCAATGTCTATTTGGAAGTTGCGAGGAAGCCAGGAAAAAAGCTGCATAAACAGCTAATGGGGTCTAAGAAAGAGTCCTTTTTAGTAATAGTAAGGGGTTTAGTGACAAAGTTCCTGAATTTCTAGAACTTTTTCAATGCTTCAGGAGACCTGCTTTGTATAAATAGTTTGTAAAGTTTGTCTCGTTCCTTCAGTAACCGCAGTATACATTTGTCAACCCAAGGCTTGCTAAAAAAAAAGATTGCTATAGGCTTCATCAGGGCTTCTTTGTTCAAAAAAATCTTCCCAGCTACCAGTTGAAAGGCGCCCCATGAGTTCAGATTGTGCGTGGTCGTTGACAAGTCGACAAAGAAACGTTTTTTCCTCCTGCCGTCGGGAATTTGCGGTCTGACTGACAGATATAAAAATTTACAAAAGGCCACTTAGAGCACACGCAATTGAACTTGATGTTAAGTTACCCGGTTTAAATTTAATTATGAAGAGATTTAAGAGTGTTTCAGATTCCCAAGAAAACCTGTGTGGGTGATACAAGAACATTTTCACAGCAGTGAATGTTAAGCAAAGACTTGAAATCTATTGCTATGTTAATGTTGGACAGCATGTCAGTGTTGAGATCACCATCTAAAATTAACTGATACTGGTTCGCATGAATGAATTATAAAAATGAATTCAGAAATACAAAGAAGTTAGCAGAACTACTAGCGGTGAACGATAGCATAGACAAAATATCAGAATAAGGTGTTATACAATAAAATTTGCGAACCATTTTTTATTACATAGCATCCGAAACTAACTCGGAAACTCCCTCTTCCGACCTAGCAGAAGGGTTCATATAAAAGCACTTGTATTTAGGAATAGTATATACTTCCTCCTGAGAGGTAAACCAAGTTTCAGAAAACATGATAACACTGAAACGATTTTCAACTGCACTAAAGGAAAGATCGTTCGTCGTGTTTGTTCCTACCTGACCTGAGAGTAAGATGAATATAAGTACAGCACTGCAAGTTGTCATGCTTAATATAATTGTAGAGGTCACAAAGATGTATTGGAGCAGTAAAAGAAGACATAGAGAAAGATAGCTAGGGCTCCTTATTTACACACATAACTTGTTTCGCAGTTCCTCGAGATTGCTGCACAACGAATAGTGATTGCATAATCGTGTTCTTTCCTTCTGACAAACGCCTTTCCGTTGCGGTGTCAGGCGGAACTACAATCACTGATGGCTTTTCAATCCTTTGCACAGCGCAGCGCCTCTCTGCTTTGACGCGTCATGTTTTAAGCACTAAATACATCTGAATTTTAATCACTTACAACACTTCGGTTCTGAAACCACAGTTGTCTCGTTGAAAGTCGTGAATAATGTACCCTATTCCCGGGTAGCTTTCCTGGTTTAGTCGGAAGCCTGCGAGCGATTTCGACTTCATTTGATGCAAGTTCTGGCAAGTTCACAGATTTCGCTACATCATTTACCTTTTCCACAAGGTTTTCATCTTTTGTCACTGGTATGCTATGAACCTCAAGGTTCAGTTTACGGTTACGCCATTTAAATTCATGCACGGTCATCTTCAAGGATTAAATTTTACTAGCATCCACACAAGTCTCCAGTGCACTGATGCGTTTCCTCAAGCTAGCAATTTCTTTGTCATGTTTGGCCTGTCGCTCAAGTATTTCACCCTTTTTTTCACAGCAGCTAGATTGACTGCTTCACTTCATTGAGCTGCATGGGCGGCCGAGCTAGAGCATCAAGTCTTTGTCAGATATCAGCCAAACTGGTGGAAAGCTCAGGTTGCATGTTGTTACTGTCAGAGGATGTTGCATGTTGTCACAGGTTGCATGTTGTCACAGGTTGCATGTTGTCACAGGTTGCATGTTGTTGCGCAATATTGAGTTCTACTTAAGTTGAGGACAACCCAGAGGGCTATGGAACGAAAAATGGTAGGGGTAACATTAAGAGAGAGGAAGCGTGCAGAGTGGGTCAGAGAAATAACTCAAGTTACCGACATTCTATTAAGAAGAAGAAATGGGCATGGGCAGGACATGTAGTGCGAAGAGAGGATAACCGATGGTCGCTTAGGGTGACAAACTGGATTCCAAGAGAAGGAAAGCGTAGCAGGGGGCGGCAGAAAGTTAGGTGGGCGGATGAGGTTAAGAAATTCGCGGGGGTCAAGTGGATGCAGCTAGAACAGAACCGGGTTAAGTGCAGAAATATGGGAGAGGCCTTCGCCCTGCAGTGAGTATAGTCAGGCTGATGATGATGATGACTCTCAGACATTTCTGGTTTTGATATGTGACAGTATGGGCATTGTAACTTTTTTTTTTGCGACCTTCCACACTCTTAGACTTATATGACTACTCAGCAATTCCGGAGAAATTCCATCGCATTTTGTATAAATGAGATGCTTTCATCCGAACTTCAACATCTCGACCCGACTCGTAGTGCCCGTCTTACAAGATGACTGCGTACGTATACTCACCTGCAATGAGCGACTTCAGTTCTTCGGCCAATTGCTCCAAGCCTGTCTCGCAATCTCGTCGAGGTACTACAATGGCGGCAGGCACCTCACCCGCGACTTCTTCCACGTCTTCTCTGGATACGCCGAGCACCGCTGCCTCGGCCAGGGCGGGGTGTGACAGTAGCACGTCCTCCAGCTCACAGGGGCTCACTTTCCTCCCAAGGCACTCCATAGTGAACTTGACTCGGTCCACCAGGTACAGCCGCCCGTCCTCGTCGTAGTAGCCGACGTCGCCTGCGCACCGTGTTCGAGCTTTCCAGGGCAAACGCTCGCGCGATTGGTTCACAACGCTTTAAACTCAGCTATTGCGAAGTAGGTCGCGGTTACGATTTCGGGCTACGGTGACTTTATTTGGATGGATACGCAAAACAAGAAATTTAAAACGTGATTCGCCCTACTTGCTGAATGCACTACCGACGAGAAGGCTGACATGTTAATATCGTGTTTAATACTTCGTGGGTATTGTGTGCGATATGTGTCTAATGTAAGTCAGCACTGTTTATCATTGCTAGACTAGAGTACTGCAGGAATATACATTTTCATTTCCTTACAATGCTTTCTCAACTGTAAGCACTCTATAAATCGAGTGCCCGAGTGTTAATTCGAATTTTATTCTCCTCTACACAATGAGCGCACCTTTGAATGACGTTTAGAGACTTCGTAACAAGGCCAGCTATTCCACTCCAATTGAAGCCTATATAAAACATTCGCGTATTTAAATTTTGATTAACTTCGAAGAACACTAGCGGAATGAAACTCTTCCGCAGTCCTCAGCTGCTTATTTGCCTCATACATCACAGGGTTCAGTCGCAAAACAACAAGCCCACAAATCAAAGACACAAATATTAATCATGAAATGCGTTTAGGTCCCTTTGTCGGCGAGCTTGGGTGATGTCGAGCAAAAACGGAAAGCCAACAACACGGCACACACTTCTCGTCTCCAGTAAGCGACTTGTCGTCATCCGGGCACTAATTTTTGTCATTCGGGAGCCGAAACTGTGAACATCCGGACACTGAAGCAAATTTACCGAGATGAATTCTCTCTCCAAGGCACCCGCACTCTCCTCAGGGATGACACCACGGTTCCACACATTCAGGCACGTAAAACACTGCCCGACGCCGGCGGTCGAGGTGGCACCGATTCGATGGGCATTCGGGCATATGGAAACACGTCTTTCACTGTGCTGTGGTGTCAGCTGATGGTGTTCCCTCTGTTTGCAAGCGGATGTATACACTTTCGAGAAATACCTGAAGGCCCTGCATATCTTACATTCTTGTAAGGCCTGCGCCGCATCGTGGCCGCGTATGCTTCTGCATCGTTCCGCATTTAAAGCCGTCACCGTCACAGCTGCTTAAGTCGAGCAATAGAGCTTGATGAAAGGAGAGGTTGGAAATGTTTTGCGGAACGAGATCGATTTGCGAGCTATATGCCAGAGCAGAAGACTGCTTGCCCTGCCGACAGCATGATATGCCTGTAAACATTTCATGCTGAAGTATAATCGCGATTACGAGAGAGGCAGTGGTATTTTTCAGACGAGGATGGTTTTTGATCCTTTTAAGTCTATCTCACTTAACGAAGAGCACTTCTGGTTATATAGAGGCAAATCATGGCGCTTGAAACGGTGTACGCATTTGACACAGTAGGGTAGTCTGCGCATACACACCAGTGGAAATATATATATACTCCTGAAGTGAATAAATATTCAGATATAATTTACAGCAAGAAGCCAATAAAAGGCGTGAAACTGTTTCGCCGTGAAGTCTCTAAGAAACGGTGATCCGTTGAAATTGTCAGCGAACACCAGTGGACATGAGCAACAGCACTGGCGCTATGAAATTGTTTGCAGCCCCAGGTATGATGCCTTCCAAAAGGCTATCTACAACAATTATATAAACACCGGAGAATTCGGAGCACTATAGAAGCATTTATGCGAAAAATGGAGTTTCGTAGTGAGTGTTGTGCTTATCGTAACGTATTCAATAAAGGCAAGAAGCTGTGGTAATCGAACAACTGGAGAGGAAATATGTGTTGTTCCTACATCCAATTGGCCTAGTCCAATAAAGAAGAAGAGAACTAATTGGAGATGATACGGAGGTGTCGATTCTCATATACCTTATTTACCCTGCGTGTTAGACTAGAGAGAAACAGGATGCCGTCCTCTGTTTACTTATAGACAAGCTAGAAATATGGCAGTCTTTGAAATCTGCACGAGCGACAGGTGCTATATTTTCCTAGATACCCGTGATTACAATTATACAAGATTTAGACAAGTTTCATAAATTAAATATGTTACTTGAGCAAAGATACATTGATATAATGGAAATTATATGAGCGGCCTTGGCGTGTGCTTTTCAATTTCACAGAAATAGCTTTTTGATAAAATGCAACAGGTGGCTCAGGGATTCCCTTTCCTTCCATATTTTGAGCATCACTTGTACTACACTCGCTTGCATTGCCAAACACATTTAAGGCAGTGGTTCACTGGTGGAATACAGAAGTTGTTTGTCACATGTTCAGCATAAGATCAGTGGGCGCAGAGAACAGTAAACAACTTCAAAAACCCGTCGTAAATGCTAGATAACGCGATGCCTATACCTGTGTGGAACCAGCCTTGCGAATCCAAAGCGGCCTCTGTTTCAGCCGGCATGTTGTAGTAGCCATTCATGACGCCGGGAGAATGAACCAGTACTTCACCTTCCTTCATGGGCCCCAAAACAGCCCCGGAGTCCATGTCAATTATCTGAAAAAAAAAAAAAAAAAAAAAAAAAAAAAAAAAAGTGCGGATACACTTAAGCTCCTCAAGGGTACGAAGCGACACTGATCCGCCTTCGCGTACATGTACTTTGCCACTCGCACAATGAGTGATATTTCAATTTGTGCCTCTGTTATCCTACACATACTCAATGGCGTATACAGTCGAAAGCTACCGCTTTATGTGAACGATCCCCTGAAGTAGCTCTGCTTCATCCAAGCCGTGGGAATGTGCCTGCGTGGTCCAGAGGCAGCGTGTCCAACTCGGGATGCAAGGGACCTGGATTCCGATCTTACCCTCCCATCTTAAAAGGTGAACACCGAATCGGCAGCGCCTGCCAATTTAATGCAATGTGGCCCCGTGATGTGACACGATCCAAAGACTAGTCACTGCCCGGCTTCCCTTCCGGCTACTGCATGTCAGGGCCGTGCCCGTGAATTTTCGCTCAAAACGTCGACGACGCATTTTAAGAAGATCCGGTAGTTTAATGCGGTCTCATGAAATATCGTAAACGCCTCAGCGTTCGAATGTTATCTTTTCAATTTTCACATTTTCTTTTTCGCCCTCAGTTTCTGTCGCTATCCCTCACCTAGTCCGGCTGCTGGCTATCCAATGTGTGCGCCCGAATGCACAGTGGTGAAGGAACTGGTGTTGGAGAGGGCGGCTCTCACCCCCTTTTCACTTAAATGCACTCTTAGAGTCGAGCAAGCCCCCTAGATGGCTCCACGTGCTTCCTCGACTTGGCGGCACATTTAGAACAATTCTCTGTCTAAGATTTTGTACCTGATTCTGACCGCAAGAACGCGCTCACCTTGATTCTGTGTCCGCACAGTGGAAATCCAACGTTGTCGTAGGCGCACTCCCCTCGGGGCGGCACAGTCACGTTCCCTCCGGTCTCCGTGGTTCCATAGATGTTGCGCAACTCTTCAGGCTTCAGTGTGGTCACGACCTCCCGGGCAACGGAAGCGGTCAGGGGCGCCCCCGCCAGCACTATGCTCTTAAGCGAAGGGGGCGCACCACAGCCGCTCTCCCGCACTTGCCACGCTAAGCTCAGTGCTCGAAGCGGTGGGCTCATGTACCACGTCACCTGTGCAGCCCGATTCGGTATTGTGTGAATAGACGCAGGAAAAACTCGCACATTTAAGGCGAAAGCCTTCATTGCCTCATCGTTGTCGTCAGCAAAAGTGTAAGCAAAAATGTAACCACAGTATGCGCGGATGCATGCCTAATATGGCCATATGGCAGTCAATAATCACTTATATAAATGACTAACAAATAACTAAAAGTGTGAATTATAAATAATGATTACTAATTAGTATTTATGAATAATTACTTCCCAATAAATAATGACTAATTATTACTACTTATTCGATATTCATAATTAGTGCCAGTTGCGCAATTAATTGATTCACTACTAATTAATGCCACGCACCCGGTAAAAGCAACCACACAACAGTAAATTTAGAGCAACTGCGGAGATACAAGGAGTGCGATCTCGTCGTTGCCAAGCAGAATTCACTGATTAAATGCACTCGCAGAATGTGAAAGAGTAGTCGCTCGCTTTACTCGTAGCAGTATTCATCGCTACATGCGCAACAGTCGCGTAGCATAATGCAGCATTCAAGCTTTCGCCTTTCATCACTTTAGTAGCCAAAGTGTCCTCGAAGTTTTTTCGCGACATGCTTCCACAATGTGAGCCTGCATGGGTGTATGGACACTTGCCACGATTTCTCCGCTTACTGCAAGGATCCAGTTATATTTTGCTGGCCTCTTTCTTCTTAACATAACATTCACCTACCTTATTGTAATCTTCGCAGTTTTAGCCACAGTGCGCCGAACTTTGAGAGAGTGAAGTTTGTGATATTTGTGACTGGTTGCTATTTTGGTCCTTTTGCACTGCATCTGCTGTTTCACTGCACCCACTGACCTCTAAAGCAAAGGTGGCCAGATGCATGCGACGAATAACATAGAAGAGAAAATGTTGCGGACAGAAAGTATCGCTCCTAGTTGGGCCTTAAGAGATGGGCTGCCTGGCACCTTGTGTTTCTTTATTGTGTCCAGAATTCCGGTGAGGCGCCGCTTTTCCTCGATCATCACGAAGGTGGCGCCGCAGTAGAGTCCCTTCAGGCTGTACGTTAATCCGATGTAGGTACAGATGCTAGCGCCCGTGAGACAGACGTCATCAGACGTGAACGGGTGGGACACACTGGGTAAGCAATGCAAATAAATAAACAATGAGTACAAATAAGTAAAAACAAACAAACTAAGAAACGACTAAACAGAAAAAAGAAATAAAAACAGAAAATACGTATGACAGATACATTCAGGTAACATGAAACAAGATATGATTCTCACCTTGCTATTTTTTGTGAGCAGTAACCGAACTATTCTCGTTGACAAAGTTTTGTGGCTCTGCAGCGAAGCGTAGTCAGAAAATGGAGAATGGGCTACATCATTCAACATTCCCCTTCACCCTATTGCATCCCTACTCCGAACTCTACACCCTACGGTGCGGTGACTTTCCTGACTAGGTTCCGCTGAAGAACGTCACCTCGGGGCGTTAATTCCCACTGTTTGCAGTTTGCTTGAAACAAACTACTACATTTTACTAAATGATAGCCTAGCTCGCAACTCTAGCACTTATAATTGATGTAGGAACAGCAAAAAGTGGTTTGCAAGTTAATTATGCGCACGCCCACGCACGCACATTATGACATCCGTTAAGGCTAGCAGTAAAATTAAATTTGAAATGAAGTGCCCGGACGCATTGCAATGTTAGAGCCACAACAACACGTTACGCGCTCTTACTCGGCAGCAGCGAGGCAGTAGGGTATAGATCTTCGCGGAATCTCGATGTTCTTCGGTATGCCGGACGTGCCGCTGCTGTAGGCGATCAGCGTTACTTCGTCCTCATGGCCCACTTCGTCCCGGAAGGTTTCGTCATCCCCCCATTGTAGGGGCGAGACGCACGCAAAGCCTGGTACGTCGTCCACGGATAGCTTGCCCTGGAGGACAGCGGAGTGATACAATTACTGACCTGCTCGTCAGAGACAGTAGTTCAACTGCGCTTATACAGGACTAATAGATTACTGCCCTTTGACGAGTGAGCCGCCGCGGCGCGTGCTTTCTCACGCTATAGCCATGTTTAAGCAGTGCAAAATAAGCCATTTGCCGCGGCGGTTCACAGATGACGCCACAAGCACAGGGTCTATACTGGTATCCGCGATCAAGTGCACCGTTGCACAGGAGCTGATCTCGGAGAGCGCAGCGAAGCCTCTCCCACATGACGCAGCGACCCCCATGTGACGTCTGTGCACGGCTGAAACAACAGCCTCCTGTGCTTTCACATATAATTGGTTTAACAAAGATAACCACGACCAATTTTTGTTCCTAACCGACGATGCACCTGAGCACACACCCACACCCTACTTCTATTTACACCTCCATTCGTTTACATGGTCAATTATCGCTTTCTCATTTCTTACGTTATCCGGTACCCTCAATGCAGAGATAAATACTCCTGCCTTTTCTGTAAATAAGCCAGCTTCTTTTGCTATGTCGCTATCAGCCTGAGAAACACTGCTTGAATAAGTTTGGTATATAATATTTGAATTCTTGAGCTTGGCGGTTATTGAATCCTGGGGAATGAGTACGCTAATGCGTATTTCCAGTTGGTCATGATCGCTGTTCTCCTTCTCATGATTCTGTACTGCCACTCGGCGAGTAGGCATCCTTTAACAGTCGGAAGCATCGCGGTGAATGCTGCTTTTATTTGGAGTAAAATAGGAAGAAGTCTGGCAGTCTAAAATGCTCGACTTTATCAACAGCACGCTGCAGATGAATGCGCAAGTATAGCTTCCTGACGCATGCAGTAACTTAATCGTGCTCTGCCCACTTGTGGAAACCTAAACAGTTCCAATATTACTGAGCATTCGGTGCTTCTATGTGTATATTTGGAAGAAAGTGAAGCAACCAGTCTGGCTCGCTACCTAGACAGTACGTGCTATCCAGCTGGCAATCTTGACAAATACGTACCACTCGTTGCGTACTCTACAACGCTTCAAAAGCTTTGCATTGTAAGATAATTATAGGACTTAAAGTGTGTTATAGAATGCTCTCAAACTCAACTGCCGCTCTGCAACTAAGCATGCGCAAGGGGCGGCCGCATTCTTCAAATCGTCAATACCATGGTTCATTTCGTGTCTAGCCATACGTACAAATGGTTTATATTACCTAAATAACTCCTCGCTGGTTTCTGAATTACTCCTTGCTGATTTCAGGACTACTCCCTGCTTCCGCTCTTTCCCTATCTTTCCTTCCTCCTAGCCGTTCGATATCGGCCCATCCTTTCCAATATATCTTAATTTAGGGGCTCAAGGCCTGAAGGTTAGTTCGCTTCCAGTAAGATTGGTTATATTCTGCTACTGACCGAAATGTGTCACAATTGATGAATGGAACGGAGCTTGATCACCTTCAGTTTGAGCTGCGGAAGAAGTGGAATGAGCTTGTCCGCTGTGTCGGCGTCGGTCAGGAGGTGAGTGACGTTCAAACTCCGGATGCTGGCCAGGTGTTCCGCTGCAGCGCGTGAGGATCGTAATCATGTGAGACGTTGAAGTGGGTAGGACTGTGTTCTTTTTACGAGGCATGCTTTTAGCGTACAGAGGATCCCTGAATAGGATTTTTGCTCCTAATAAAAATAAAAGAGCGGTGTGGCTAAAGATGCCGCCTACCGTAATAAACAGCGAAAGCTACTATGGGATTGGCTTAGCGATATATAGGGCCATAATCGCGACGGTTCTCAGGCTTCTCAACAACGTAAAGCGCCGGGGGATCGGCGCACGATGACATCGTGCACGGTACATTTCCTGCATACAAACGCTTGCTTTCAAGGAATAAAGACTACGCTAGCGGAAAAAAGTCTTTGAAGTGTTCAATGGAGGCATCCGCTGACACACCGCAGGGAGTGGACAATGGCAGTGAAAATCAGAAAAAAAACTTCCATCCGTGACTTCCACTCACCACCGTACTTCTTCGCACTATTGTAGTGCTGTCAGAAGAACGCTGTCCTATTCGTTGATTACGGCAACAATTTGAAAGTTCGGGGAAAACAAAGCTTTGCCCATAAAAAATTGTTCCTGTCTATATAAGTCAGGTGACTCAACAGTACCATACAATTATAGGCCAATCTCTCTGATATATACTTGTACTAAAATTCTAGAGCATATAATATTAAAATTCCTCCAAGAATACGCCCAGGCGGAAGACATTATTCATCCCAATCAGCACAGTTTTTGAGTAGGTTTATCCACTGTCATCCAACTAGTAGAAGTATTTCACAACCTAGTCCAGGACATTAGTGACCAAAATTCTAGAGATATATTATTTTCCTTGTCGAGTTGAAGGCTTTCGACCGTGTATTGCAAGCTAAATTGCACTTTAAGCTCAATCACGTACTTCGTCTCAAATGGAACTCTTTGTCAGAGCACCGACAATTCGTGCAATACAATGACAGCTTCTACAACACTGTAACCGTTGTCTCTGGAGTACAGCAGGAAGCAGTACTAGACCCTTTTCTCTTCCTTTCGCTCATCAATGACTTAGCAAGCCACGTGGATTTGAAGATACGTATGTTCGGAGATGATTGTGGGCTTTATCAGAGAATAAATAAAATCAAGCACGGCTAAATGTGGCCCCTAACAACGCCGTGCAGTAGAGTAATAGCCTGCAAACGGTCATTCACTTAGATAAGACAATCGTGATACCAATGAAACAAACAAAAAATTAAAACTAAATTTTCCTTATGATATTGACAACATCAGAAATCTTGAGTTGGAGCTGCGCTAGCAAAGTACCATCGTGGCTCTAGCCTCCATAAAAATACTAAAAAGGGATAGCACACGACACAAGCGCCAACTAGGAATTTTAGGAAACGTAGCGCAAAGAAGACAAGGGCAAAAAAGAAGGAAACACACACGAGCGCTTACTCACAACTGAGTTTTTATTAGAAAAGCTAACAGAATATATAGGGTACAAAAAATTATCAAATACATGCAATAAAGGGGTGAAATTGACAAAAATTGACAAAAATGTGGAAAAAGGCAAGTCTGCAAAGATACACAAAAAACAAACAAAAACAAAACAAACACGTGAATAAACTACTTGACCACTGATTCAAGGTATGTAATTTCTACTTTTGTTAAGTTAATGGAAGCTTCGCTAATGGAAGCTTCGCTAATTACATGTATTTGATAATTTTTTGTACCCTATATATTCTGTTAGCTTTTCTAATAAAAACTCTGTTGTGAGTAAGCGCTCGTGTGTGTTTCCTTCTTTTTTGTCCTTGTCTTCTTGGCGCTACGTTTCCTAAAATGCGAATGCACCAACTCGCCCAATTTAGCATTCTTGTCCAACTAGGAACTGCACTTCATTTTTATCTTCTCTAGTATAACAGAGAATAAAATAAATAAAAACAAACAAACCGAGAAGTTCTTGATTTATTTTTATATTATCCTCATTGATCTTGGGGAAGATGGAAATGAAGTGTAGTTGCTAGTTCGCGCTTGTGTGTCATGCTGTCACTTTTTAATATTCTGCCCGCCGGGGCGGCGCAGTGGTTACGGCGCTCGACTACTGTTCCCAAAGACGTGGGATCGAATCCCGGCCTCGGCGGCAGCTTTTCGCTGGAGGCGAGAAGCAAGGTGCCCGTGTGCAGTGCGATGTCAGTGCACGTTAAAGAACCCCAGGTGGTCGAAATTTCCGGAGTCCTCCACTACGGCGTCTCTTATAGCCTGAGTCGCTTTAGGACGTTAAACCCCCGAAACCAAACCAAACTTTTTAATATTTTGTTAGCGAACCTTTAAGCCAAGATGAATGAATACCAACTAGCCCAGTGCAAAGGTTTTCCGGAAACCATGAGGGAAAAGAAATTCCTAAGCGTCTATATCTCACAAGACTGTGGACCAAAGACACACGTGCAAACATAACCAACGAAACAACGAACATGCATAATAAGCTGCTGGTGCACTAGGCTCTTGTCCGGCCAACCTTAAAATATGCGAATATCGTTTGGACACCGTATGCACGAAGTGACACAGTTATGCTCGAGTCAGTGCAACGGAAAGCGGTTTGTTTTATCTGTAGTAAATATCAGCGGTCAGAATCCGCCACAGAACTGCATATCCGAGCAGACCTGGCTGCGTATACCAAGGCGCGCAACCCCACAATTTTTGCTTTTCACAGCTAAAGTCAACTTGTTATAGTTGAAAGCGAGTTTAATACAACCTCAAGTAGAGTGAAAAGCACGAAGTATCGAACTATCGATATGCGCAGCTTATTATGTGCTCTCATAACACTTCATAACGATGCGGCCACCATTTTCTGCATAGGCGCTTGGTTTACAGCCAGAGGTATTGCTTCTAGCAGCTTGAGATGGCGTTGAAATCGGATTTATATTGCGACACGAGCACGCACGAGCACGCAGAGCATCAATCACTGTGCACCGCTCTCACCTTCAGTGAACTCTCCAACGATGATGAGCGTAGCTCCCGAGAACATAACACCGCACAGGGCTGCCAGACCATCGGGGCTGGGGCTGCGGAAACGGGCGTATACGCGGTCTCCTTTGCCCACACCCATTGACTGCAAACCGGCCGTAATGCAGCGAAAACGCTGCAGCAGCTCGCCGTGTGACACAGCTTTATCCTGGTACACCTGACGGAAAAGCAAGCACATACATAGGTTTCTTCCTGAGCAGGTTTCTTCCTGAAAAATTAAAGGTCCTCAAAAGTTGTATACCGGTCTATAGTGTTGTGCCGGCACGCAGTGCGGTGCTTTCCAACAGCGAGGAACTGCATAAATTCTGCCTGATTCCATTCTTTTTTTATCGAGGGAGACGGGGGCGGGGGCGGGGGGGGGGGGGGGGAGGGGGGGGGGGGGGGAGGGGGGGGCTCCTACAGTACTTTTTATGTATCCGTCATGCCTCGGCGAGATTTTTTGTAGGCGAGTAGCGCTTCGCCAAGAGAGGCATGTAGCTCAGATTATACTTAACTTTATCCTCATTCGTATATTCATTACTGTTTATACCGCTGAAGACAAAATCTTCATGCACAGCAGCTTTGCAAAGTTTTCATCTTACTTACGGCCCAGATATATTCTAGTAGACGATTCTATATTGAGTACATAAAATAGAAACGTGACTCAACCTAATCCAAAGCTTGTCTGCACAATGACAGAGCGGATAAGTGATTATCAGAAGTTTATTTGCTTTTAATGACTCCTAACGCCTGGGAAGAAACAAAAGGTCTTGTCTTACACACCACTATAGATAGACGTGAACATGAATTAGTGGCAGAGTATTTGCTGCTGCAACAACGGTTTTTGCGAGAAGGGTGGCATGTGGCGAAAGCTGGCGGCGGTGTATGGCAGAGAACTGGAAGGGTTAGTGAATACGAGAGGTAATAAAGTATAGAATGGGGGAAAACGGTTGGACAGGGAGAATAGGGAAGACTTACTATAGCCGTCTTGTCTCCGTGCCTCCGCATTCGTTCAGCGAGGAGGGAGAAGAGTGAGACAGGCGGCACCCTGAGTTCGGTGTAGGGCGAGTGGATGATGCCGTCCTCGATTTTCGCCTTCATCTATAACGAGAGCACCAAGAGAACAAAAAAAAAAAAAAAAAAACATAATAATGACACGAAGGAATCTTATTTACAGCTCTAGAGCAGGGTGCTGTCTTACCAGCCGCTGTGTACAGCGTACCATGCGCATTTTGGTTTTGTAGCGCCAGCTACATTACGGCAGCACGGCAGTCACACATTGGGCGGGGTCGCACTGACCTTGAGCCGTTGCCTAGCAACCGCCATAGCTGGCGGCACCGCCTCATGAAAAAAAAAAAAATAACATCTCCACCGGGAATCGAACCTCCATCCCTCGGATCCCCATCCGAGCACTTTATCAGTTGCGCCACGCCCGGAATTTTTTTTTATTGCACGAAAGTACTTCGAGCAATTTAACCAGGTCGCATTCCGCAACCTCGTGAGTATCGCATCTCAATTCTCCTTCCTTAGCATGAGGATGATAGTAGCACAGCTGGCGCCTCAGCAGTACTAAATAATAACTAGTCACTAACTATTACTAATTCCAAATTGGTTTACAGGAAAAAAAAAAAAAGCGTAGTATCTGCAACAGTTCTCCGCGGACACCTTTACCGAGTCGTAAGGAAAAGGAGGAAAGTGGGAGTGAAAAGTGAGAGGAAGAGCTGCCGTATACTAAAGGGTTTAAGTCCACCGCGTAACAGACGCTTTCGTCTTATCGCACTTTAATGATGAAAAGTGCCGCCTAAGGCCTAAAGAAAGCTGAAACAATAGAATAAACGACTATGTGCAAAATCTATGTCTTTATTTTGGAGCCGGACAAGCGTAACCATGCAGATAGCTCTCGCGTACTTCCAGGTTTAACCACAAGCTAAACCACAGCTAATCTTTTTACTGCCATGCCAAGGTACGTCGCGTGCGAATCTTCTCAAATGTTGCAATATTGTGTGCGTAACGCGCTTCATCCTCGGCGTGTGTGCGTCCGCGGTCAGGCGTGATGCGAGTGCTTTTCTGCGCCGGGCGAGTTACACGCGGCGCGCAAGCAGCTGCTACCAGATGGAAACGCGCGGGCAATGTACGAGCAATTGCCGCACACTTGCAGTTTCAGGCTACTGAGCTGCTCGGTGAATGGTGGATGGGCGACGCACTATTACGTACAGCTTTCAGATTTTGTGGAGTTCAGCACAATCGCAAATCGTTACTTTGTATGTACACCTTAGTCCCTTAGAAAATTGTGGATAAAGCGAGGCGTCCGTAATGGTGAATCGCTAAAAATATTTATAAAAAAAACCCATATGTTATTGGTCAGCTTTTATGTCGAATGGCAGGTTAAATCAAACATTATCTCGGTCATCATCATGCTTGAAATAAGGGGGTGCGTCTTCACGCATCTGTTTGTCTGCGATATCTTTCGCGTCTCATATGTGTCTAAATGACTTCACTTCTACTACAACTGCCAACATCCCATGAACCGCTCCTGCATGTATCAATATTGGGACAGCCGAAAGCTTCTAAATGCAGTGTTCTACGTGGCGCAAGCAGAAAAACAAATTGTACCCAGCCATTCATGTAATAGAAAAAATAGAAAGCTGCATCTACAGGGCAACTTCACACTGCAAAGCATGAAACCACAAAGCAAGAGGGTCATCGCTCAGTCATCTGCACTTTTTTAATGTCTTTCGTAAGGTGTACTCTCACGAATGCTGATAATAAAACATCTTTTTAGGGAAGTAGACACTTTGTTCTTTTAGCCACCCATATTGACGCGACAAGAATACATGGACCCTTATGAGGTTCGCATTTTCCCCTGATCCAGTGAACGGACAGTGTTTTTCCATAATAACGAGGCATAACTATATTGAATACGTTTGGTCTCCAGAAAAACTACCCGTAATGAGAGTCGTCCATAATAACGGGGTCGTATTAACTAGAGACGACTGTACGTGCCCGCACAATTGTAATTTCACCTTGCCGCTCTCCTATTTCTTTCCCCTCTCCGTCCGCTTCCTGTCCCTGTCATTTCCGCTTGTTCAGCTGATTCAGATGATAATGGCCTCTGTCTTTATGCCCAATACAATGGGGGAATAGTCAAGGTTTGTTTGGGTGATAAACACATTTAAGTTAGGATAGAAATTTCCGCGAGTGGAAAAACCTCCTTTGTTCCTGTTCGAATAAAGCACTGAGAATAAGGAGACAATAGGGTGTGTTGGCTCATAAAGAAGGTATTGTGAAGAAACGGGAGCCTTTCAATGGCCCTATCAATACAAAATGTACAAGGAATTGCTTACATGTCGCCTTCCGGCAGCGAATGGTTCCTTTGTAACTGAACATTAAAGCACCTCATGTGCCGACTTTTTGTGAAATGCATCGGCTGAAAAAAAACCACGAAATGCTTAAAATGTTCATTTAACTCTAAGTTTGAAGTTTTAAAATGAGCCCTTCATTTTGATGACAGAAATGAATTTTCAGCTTTAAGTAAAAAGGTCATCCTCTCGTAAAGCTCAAATATTTCTCGCACGTAATATTTTGTTCACAGTTCTCATGCAGTTTTTTGCAAGAATAGGTTCTTCCTCGTTGCCCTAGAACTGAGCATTATACTGTAGTAATATGGCCAGAAAGTATGGCTACTGCCCAAGCTACAACCGAGCTTTGTGGAAGCGGATGTGGGTTCTGCAAGGGAAAAGTACTGTGCTGCGAATTTCGAAAGTTTCGTAGCTTCCAGCTTCTATGGCTTCTATTCTGCAGCTTCGTAGCTGAGGAACAGACATTCTTACCTCTTCCTCACGGCGAATACATTTGTCCATGATTAAACACTGGCTGCAATTAAAGTCTGCGAACCTCACCTATACGTTCATATTGTGTGCAAATTGTTTTAGCTGTGGTATTATTTCCTGCCGCCCCGAAGAGAATGGACGAAGATCCGGTTAGTATCAACTTAAGAGCGTATCTGTTGAAACGGGGACATGGAAGATGAGGGGAAAGCAACAGCTTCACGCAGGGTGCATCGCGAGTGCTTGCCTTAGTAGATAGGCTGATCGCACTGTCGATAGAGAAGTCTTCAAAGGGTGCCCCCCCCCCCCCCCCTTTTTTTTTTTTTCTGAAGGGAACGGTACAGCGTAGACATCACTTTTAGCTTCGGCTAGTTTGTGTTCAAGCAGTAGTATGATGCCTCAAAGCCGGTAGGCATGACCATCCCTACCAGCCGGCGTTTGATTTCTTCTTTCTCGAGTCGTGAAGGCGCCATGCATTGTGCCGAGGGGGATGCAATTGTTGCTTCGAACAAGGGCACAGTCACTGCGGAATCGGACCGATAACGAAGGATATCGAATGCGACCAGTGTCTCATAGAACGGTTGTGGTGTGTAGAGAGCACGCATACGTGGCTGTAATTCGGGGCCATCGATGGCGACAAGGAGGAAAACTGGAGGGTTGAAACACAGCTTTACTTCATTGAAAGACAGAATAGGGCTCTTGTTTGTTCAATATACCTTAGCGTGTTTTATTTCTTGATGCTTGTCTGGGAAGTTTACTCTGTGTGTCGACAGAGAAAAGAACTGCAAAAACTCTGATTGAAATAATACCTTTAAATTCAATAAAGCAAATGGAAAAAAATATTAGACGCTATATTTATCCACCGGAAGACAGAAACACGTATACCTTTCTTTTGCTGTACAGCGTAGGACTAACCAGCTTTTAAAATCATTCGTACCCAAGCTATGTCGAATTCAAACCAGTGGACCCCTTCGTCGTCTCTATATAGGATACGCACAAATTCAAGGATGTTATTGATTTTCATGTGGTAGAGCCGCGCTTGTGTTTTTGTCCCCTTTTTTTTTACTGTCTCCTTTTCACTGCTTGTCCCTTTCTGTAACGCATGACCGACACTGAGTGAAATAAAATGAACTATCCGCAGGTTCTTCCTCGACAGGTTGCTAGTAATCTTTTTACTATTTATTTTCAAAAAACGCGCTTCATTGGTTTTTATGGCGATTTTAATTACTCTTTCTGACCGCGGGGAAACTTGATATTAAAATGTTGCTACGCCGCAGAGGTTTAAACGATATCTATGAATATATACATAAGAGTATTACATAAGAGTACTGTATTACACAGTACCCTCTCAATGATTTTAAAAGATGAAGCCTATTGGTTTTAATGCGCAAATGCACGTAAAACTTTAAAAGCCAATTTCCGCTACGCACTGGAAAAATAGACCGTTTCAATAACATGTGCCCAATAGTATCTTACAATACCCAACGTCGCTTTATAATAAAACTGAGGAATGATTGAAAATTTATGTTGAATGACCAAGTAAACGATAAATCCCGCTCGGTAACATCTATTCTTGGAAAATGGAAGTCGAGCACTCATCAGGAATGTTTCTTGGAAGTGATAATATATAGCCTTCGTGTCATGTGCACACCTTACATATATTTCACGTATGAAAAATAAACCTACCTGTGAGAAATGTGGAGATACACTCAGTCAACAACATTTTAATTAAAGGATCTAAACTTGCTCTAAACTATACGAACAAAGCATTTTTACTATACTGTGTAATCGCACTGTTTCTTTTACCTCTGATTACTTTAAGGAAAAACATGCAAGTGCAGACTTATCATGTGGTTTTCGATTCCTACAAGAAAGACAGTGTTTAAACAGCTATAGCGTTTAACACATACATTCCATTTAAGAACACAATTTTTTTCTTCTTACTGCATGGCAGCATTGGTTGCTTATGTGCCGTGAAACCCAACTGAACAGAAAAAAATTAGCTATAGTTTAGCTTGTGGCTAAACCTGGAGATACGCGAGACCTATCTGCATGGCTACGCTCAAATTCGGCTTGAAAGTAAAGGCATGGCTTTTGCACATAGTAGTTTACTCTATGCATTCAGCTTTATTATGCCATAGGGGGCACTTTTGACCATTAAGTACACTGAGACGAAAGCGTCTGTTGCGCGGTGGTTCGAAGCTCTCCTCTACCAGCACCTCTTTCTCTTTGTTTTCACTCCCACTTTCGCGATGATGGGATAGCGTAAGCTATCCGCCAACATATAACGCCCCACTTTAACCGAGCCGTATGAACGGCCCTGAGTCGCCTAGGGATAACGTGAATGCAAAGGCTTCAGAAGGCTGATTATGATATTACCCTCACTTACGAAAGGTGAGGCCCAAGTTGGCAGCGCGTGCCAACTCTTCTTCTTCTTCTTCTTCTTCTTCTTCTTCTTCTTCTTCTTCTTCTTCTTCTTCTTCTTCTTCTTCTTCTTCTTCTTCTTCTTCTTCTTCTTCTTCTTCTTCTTCTTCTTCTTCTTCTTCTTCTTCTTCTTCTTCTTCTTCTTCTTCTTCTTCTTCTTCTTCTTCTTCTTCTTCTTCTTCTTCTTCTTCTTCTTTTTTTTCTTCTTCTTCTTTTTCTTCTTCTTCTTTTTCTTCTTCTTCTTTTTCTTGTTGTTGTTCTTCTTGTTGTTCGTCTTCTTCTTCTTCTGACAGGCACGGCGAAATGGCGAGATTGAGGCCAGTGTAGCTCTCGCTATACTATGCCTGGTCCAGGGTGGATGATGGCAACGGCCATTTTTCATCTACCTTAGCGTGGTCTTGTACCCAGCGGCCAACGCTCAGCTCCGCTAATGTACAGTCTTTATCGAGGTGCTTTATTCTTACTCCTTTAATAAGGTTTGTTCCTAAACTTTAGCATTCGCAGTTTGACAGGTGACGAAAAATGTCTTTGCCGCCCTTCTTTTGTTTATGTATTCCAGAAATTCTTCCAGCAACCCTGATACAGGGCTTAGAAGCAGATCCATTGGCCTGTTTATTTTGACGAAGACCGTACGCCCAGGCCACGTGCTTTAGTGTTCCTGTTAGGTGCGTGGTCGGCTGCGCATACAGCCCTTCATTGTATCTGAATATCATCAGTAGCAATGCGACACCCATCATCCTTAGATCACTTTGCAGCTGCTACAACAACCTATAAATGCAGTCATACACAAGACGCACTGCCTCTAGGCGTTTACTTAAAATTAATTGGTTTCCGTACGTGCAAAGGCAAATATCTGCAATATATTGGTCAAAACCGATAGCCCAGCCGAGTATTTAGATCACCAAATCTTTCTCAGCTGCTTTTAGGACCAGCTTTCAAGTTTAAGCCAAAATCCTTTATTTTACATTCTTTGACGACGTCTAAAAAAATATGGACGCCAGTGCTATCTTATTTAACAACGCAATACGAATGAAAGATAGATGTGGTAAAGTAAATCGTCATTGAATATTGAATAAATCACGTATAAGCACATATATTGAGAGTCGGTCAGAAGGCAATTTTCTATTATTTTGTTGCACTTCTGAAATCTTATAATATACTACTCCGTACTGCTGCAAAAGGTACTCAAATAATAATTTAGAACCCAAACTCACATGCCCTAAATGTTTGAATAAAATTGATCACACTGTATACGTTCTGGACCTCAAGAGAACATACGACCATTTAGTATTTGCTCTAAAGTAGAAAGTAGGCTGCTCCAATATCGTCGTCTAATACTTACCGCTGTCTTCTTAACGGGAAAGCTGTCTTCGCAGCAAAGCGGTTCATTAATCCCAGTCCTTGGCTCCTGCGTTGCGAGGGACCCATTTTGGCTCATGGTGGCCGATCTGTGAGTCGAGGGTAGCAGAGCACGAGACCCGAAATCCAAGTGAAGCTCGAAAGGGATCCAACTTGCTCTTAACTTATTCCTCACTGATGCGTGTCCGCCCTTGGTAGACCAGAATGCGTGCGTAGACTGAAATGATATGACCCCATTTTTTTCCCTCTACAACAGCAGGTGTTTACAAAAATGATTCAGCCCCTCCGGATGTTCTTACTGAAGTGGCGTACTTTACTGCTGTTGCAATTTCCGTTGCAAGCTGGTTCGTTTCAAACTGGCCTCTATCCGTAACAGGTGGCGCTTTTCATTTCATTTCATTTATTGTACCCTCAAGGCTTTCGCATTACAGAGGGGGTTGGAGCAGTGAAACAAAACACAGTCAAGTACAAGAGGAAGCGTGACACAAAACGATGCTATTGAAAATGGCTCAAAACGAAATTAAACAAAAAAGAATATAGTATACATGGTTAAAAAAAAGGCAACCAAAGAAAAACATCCAAAATAAATTCTTCAAACAACTAGGGATTATTCAGATTTCAACATTGCGGTTAATGCTGCTCTGAAACGCGCAGGATCGATGATCTAACTGCCTGTGGAAGATGGTTCCAGTCATTGCATGTTTTAGGAAGGAAGGAATTAGAGCAGGTCATTGTTCTACAGTGGGGAACAGCACCTTTTGAATATGGTCGACGCGAGGCGAGATGAAAGATGGCTCTTTTGTACAGGTAGCCTTCCACTGCGCGTTGTGGTAATATAGCTTGTCAAAAAAAAAAAAAAAAAAAAGCAAAGCAAATGATATAGAAACCGAGTAGCAGAATTTACCCCCCCCCCCCCCCCCTCTCCTCCTCACCCCAGTCTTTCTTTAAAAGGAGGAAGATAAGGTAAATATCTGGTTGCACGATTTAGCAACACGTTATGCTAAAAAACGCATCACCGCGCTTTATTGCCAACTGAACAACAGTAACCGTTAGAGCGGTTAGTCGAATCGAAGCCCAGGTATGGCAGTCTGTTGGTAATAAACTTAGCAAGCTTGTGACTTCCAGTGGAAGTCCGACGCCAAGTAGAGCGAACCGATCAGCTTCGCTTGCAGCTTAGTCGTCTCGACCATTACCGAAACCTTGCTCTGCGCTTTTAAGAATGTCGACCTCTCACGCTGTCCATAGGAAATTCTCTTCAATTTTTACACATGCATGATATAGTACAAACACCAGAACACACTGCCACGCATGTGGCAGTTCAAGTTACAGTGCGTTGCCGGATGTGCCGGATCTGCAATTAACTCATGCGCACGTGGCAACTTCGACCATTGTTCCAGAGTTTGAACGCATACTTCCGCGATTGCGACGTTCCGCAGGGGTTTCAGCAGCGTTTGAGAGGAACGATAGGAAATAAAAGGTGCTACCACAGAATTTCGCTTCGCCCCTACAAGAAAAATAGCACAGATCGGCCATTCCGGAACGCATACTTTCTTGGCAAAGCAAGGATGAAGGACGATTGCAGATGCAAGGTGAAAAACAAAATAAACGTGCACTGACATAACGGAATTCGGTAATGCGAAATTTAAGTGCTGCTCTTTTATTGTTTTGATTTTGAGCTATATTAAGTTCTAGAGAGTCATGTAGGCATGCACAGTTACACAGCAGTTTATTTTTCACCCACATTCGTTCTTCAAGTCAAAATCCGTTACAGTCCTTTATTATGATGTGGAAGACTTGGGGTCGGAGAAGAATGGAGGATTCCAGCCGTACGTTTATCGTGCGATGCGGCGAGAAAGACTTGGGCTATCGCATTTCTGGTTAATGATTGTAATATTCGCGGAATAATTATTTTTTTCAGTTTGTCATCTTTTTCTAAAACGAGATAAATGCGATTCACTTTCTCTCACGTGCTTCGCCCTACTGAAGAAGTGGGAATGCAAAACAAAGCACTGTAAAAAAAAAAAAAAAGAACATTGCATTGCAAGGCTGTTAACGGATTACATTATTTATATCTTAATTTCCGGTTTAGAGTCAGCAGTTGATGTGTAGTTGTCACGGCTGCAACCGCTCCAAAGAAAACAAAAAGGGCAAACTATTTAAATAGCTGGCATGTGCCGATGGGTCTGCGGTGGCGGCTGACTTGCACGGATAGTTTCCATAGTCGCCTTCCATGGTCGCTCTCTATGGTCGCTTTCCATGGTCGCTTTCCATGGTCGTTCTCTATGGTCGCTTTCTATTGTCGCTTTTCATGGTCGCTTTCCAGCAAGAGCTTTCCCGTAGACTACTGTTCCGAATGTTTGCTGTCCGCTATTTGTTCACTGCCACGGACCCTGCTCTCGCTGCTGGAATCCTTTCTCCCACGTCGAACCTCAGTCTTGCTAGAGCGGTGAGGGTAGTGTGGCCTGAACCGAAGTCGAGCCTAGCCAGTGCGACAAGTGTCCTCCTCTATGGCATGGCAGCGGCTGTCTGATCCGCGGGATGCTTGTCTTTTGGTTTATTATTTTTTCCCCGACATCCGCAGAAGAGAATGACTGAGCTTTCTATCGCCGAGCATAAGCTTCCAAGCTCTAGTCACTTGCCTCAAAAGATGAAAAGGCACAAGGTATACTTTATCTCATCACTTCCTTGCAGTAATTCAGAAGGCAGGAGCTCTATGCAACCAATCACGGCGGAGCTTTAAGCATGTTGCTCCGCGCTGCGTCGTGTGCACGTCGTCCACTCGGTTCACTATAGCTCGGCGTATGAAGATGATGCAAAAGAGTGCGAATAGATGCTGTCTGCGTACCAAACTCTGAAAAACTTTAGGAAGTTTCAGAATAGCCTCTTGAGTAACGTTACGTTGCTTATCAAATCCGCAATTTTAGTTCATCCTACGTAAAAGAAGTCGTGGTATGAACTTCTCTATTTAGTAACTGTAGCAACGTCGGCCTATAGTGGCGCCGTCTAGTTTTCCGAACTTAAACTATTTTTTACAGCCACGGCTGATCTCGAGAAGGCGAGACAGGCCGTGTTTCAGCGAACCGATTCAGCTATTCAGGCCTGGAAACGACTGACAAAATCATTGCCCGAAACAAAAACATAAATGTAATTTAACACTCACAGAAGTTTCTGCAGGTGCGATGAGGCTAAATAAAGGTCCGGTGCGCAATTTATGACCGGTGAATAAACGAAAAAATCAGATACCAACATTAGGTTGTTTTGCGTTTCGAAGCGCGTCGCCGTGTGGTAAACGGTATCTGAGCATACTCAAGAGTCGCGATCGCTATAATTGGCAAACAGCGCATTACGTTAAGGTTTGATTTGAAATAGCTTTTCGAAAATTCTCGTTTTAAAGCATGTCCATTCAATATGCTTTACGGACAATTTATGCTGACAATATATTCCGTAACTTCGAAGTGTCGTTTCTGCACCCATCGTAGCTTGGACAGTTCTGGAAGGACATACTGAAATAGAGCCAACTAACGACGTTAATAAACGCATGGAGGCAATCGTGTCATCGACAGTGATTCCTTGTGAGCACGACGCAGCACCAATATGGAACCCAGGTCAACGTTTTCTCCGCGACCCTAGCGCATAAATAGCGACGAGACGCGGTCATACCTCTGAGAACTGGCTGCCGGCGGAGCCGGTGCAGCACGTATGAACAGGTGGCGTATTGCCAAACCATATCCCGTAGGCGCACTGGAGCAGACGACGCCTTCAGCGAGTTAAAAGGCGATTGTTGCTGAAAGATCTCTCTGAACACAACCTAAAGGTAATATACACTCACTGTAAATGGAGATTGTCTGAAAGATGTTTCTGAACGCAACCTTAAGGTAACATACACTCACCGAGGCAGGAAATGTTTATGGGGAAGGTAATTGCTTAGTGTAACTGTTGTCATACCGGTTGTTACTTAAAGGTGTCTGTAAACGCGCCTAAAGGTAAAATACACTAACTGAAGGCAGGATATAATAACAGTGAAGGCAATTGCAAAACAAAAATATTCAGAAAAAAAGAATACAACACAGGAGTCGAACGCATGTTTAAGTAGCATCAGTGAAGAGATGCGTGGTGTTAATCCATTGCGCCATTGAAACGACGAGAACGGTGGCCTTTAAATGTGTTCTTATTCATTTAGACAATATATCCACTATTTGTCGCTTGGTGGCGCTGCTCAGAGGAATCACGCGCCCGAGCGTCGTCTGCTCGAGTGCTCCTACGGGATATGGTTTGCTAATACGCGAACAGGTGATGCAAACGTGGGGATAAGTAGTATGCGTTGATTGCTGGGCTTACAAATAGTTTAATTGGAAACCTATTTTCATCGGCCCCCCGAGATGTGAGAAATAATAGTATACCGATGCGTACTTATTCAAGCCTTTGAAAGCGAGCCGCTTTCAAACCAAGGTTTCCACGCTCTCGCGCGGGGTGCGGAACAGGAATAGCATCGTATTGCGAGACCTTGCTTGGAAAGTTTGTTTTCGCTCGTTCTAGTGCACATGCCAAAAGCATGTACTGCAATCCCCTTGCAGCGCGGAAATGGTACGCCATGAAGTTTCATGCATAGCGAGGCCAACATGGTTTGAAAAAGGAAACCTTGAGACATGACACGCAAACTCCAAAAGAAGAAGTTTAAATCACTTGTCCGCTCCACCACGTACGCTTGTTCATTCCCCATCAAAGTGTCGACATTGTCTAGCAACTTTGAATTCGCATCTTTCCCTTCGACGAATGCTATCTGCAAAGATGACTCCCCAGGCGCTCGAAAAAACAAGAACACTTCGTGGCTCTTGCATGGCGAGAGGAAAGGGCAGCAGCAGACGCTACTGGGCTGTGGTATTCCCCTGTTCGGCCATCGTATTCTCAGGAACAATTGCAAAACAAAGTGCTTTGTTGAATGCGAGGGAGTATTTTTTTATTTATTTTTATTCTAGGCAGTTGTGACCTTAGTAAAACAACCGTTTCATATCAAGCATTAAATACGCTGAAAGTGTAACTCTCGTGGGTGAACATTTTGTGAGGAAGGAGGCTATTAATTATGTTTTAATGTTGATTATTATTTAAAGTGAAAACGTTTTAGTGACGACTGAGGACCGGTAACAAGGAGAGAAGCCTCCGAAGCTGAAATGCGGCAATGCGTGCCTGCGATGGCTCCTTGCTGTGGGTATTTCCACTACCATTGAACTGAATATTTATACTGTGGAGATTTATCCCTTTCCACAAAAACAGTTTAATAAGTCAGTGTTATTTACGAAGGTGCGTATCATCTACCAGGATCAGTAGAATGCTGTAAAATTAGAGCGTGTCTGGAAGGTAAATCAACTACAGACAAAAATCTTAGTAAATTTGAGTAAGCGCTTCAAATGTCAACCCTTGGGCAGCATTTCGTTTAAGACTGGAGGAAAAAGAAGAAACCCCGTGCAGAAAAGAGCAGAGTGGACGACTAAATAGTCAAAGAATAAAAGAGTGAACAAAACAGGACTAGACTTCGCCCTGCAAAAAAAAAAAAAAAAAAAAAAAAGCACATTCTGGCTTTGAGGAATTCGAGTTGGCACCTCAAGAGCTGGAAAGGTGGACGGAATCAAGAGATTTACGACAGCCCAACGAGAAATTCTTCCTTCGTCATTCACGTGCAGAGGGAGACAGATTAGATCTGAAGTATAGCAACGAAATGTCGGCAGTGATAATTTTTAATGATAACGAGGGTGACGAGAATCGGATACAGGAAGTTCCGCTAGATGTACACTGCACAGGCACCTTGAGTTGCGGATAAATATTGGAGTTGAGTATCTCACACAGCTTGAAAATATTTAATAGCTAAAGGTAGCAAGAGGCATCAATCATCAAAAATAGGGCACTGTGTAGAGTTACAATAGATACAGAGTGGTACGAGAAATTTGGAAGCGTTGGATGGTTTATATCCTGACTTTTGCCAATGCGCTAGTGTGCATGAGGTCCGAGATCCGAGCACGGTAAGAAATCTTGCAGCATAGGGTAAGTAAGACTGCTTTTGGAGCACAGGGAAGTACACCAAATCAGGTGGTACAAGATAATATTTAATGACCCTCATTTAAGGAGCCGGAAACTAGTAACAAGTTAGAATTTGAACAGCAATTAAGGGAAATTAGGGAAACGCGGTGGGCTAGGAAAGTCTTCAGCTACCTCTACACAATGAATATTGAAAAATGAAAAAATGAAGCGAACGGACAAGGTAATTAGCGAGCAAATAATTGGACAGCAGTAGAAAAACAATCATTGGTTACAAAAATATAAAAAACAGAGGGCTCTACGGAAGACAGCGAGGGATGCAGACCAAATTAGCGCTGGAAATCTACAGAACTTTCAAGAGGGGGATAGCCAAAGAAAACATCCACGATAACTCTAGGGGCAACTCATTGTAGTTCGAGGCTAGGAAAGGAGTACTTTGGACCAAGATGTACCCAGGCAAATACCAAGAGATAGACACCTTATGCGGTGCGTGTGGAGAGGAGGAGGAAACGGCTGGAGAGCTGGAGGGATGGGCGAGGTAAGGGCTGTACATCTAGAGGGCGGGCGGGCGAGCGGACAGACATCCGTCCCGTCTCGTTTTGTCTCATCCCATTGCATACATACGTACATACACATACGTATGTACGTATGTATGCAATGGGATGAGACGGAACAAGACGGGACGTCCGTCCGTCCGCCCGCCCGCCCTCCAGCTGTCCAGCCGTTTCCGACTGCGCACATATAAAGTCCCGCTTTAACCAAGCCGTATGAACGTGCCTGCGTGGCCAAGGCGTAAAGCGAATGCAATGGCCCTGGCAGACTGCTTTTGGTATTACCCGCCCATGTGAAAGGAGAGAGGCCTGAGTTGGCAGCTTATGCCATTCTTAATGCCAGGCAAACCTATGTTCAGTATGTGCTCAGCTATTTCAACTGCCAGCTACCGCATGCCTGCACCACGCAAGGGATTTTTTTTCTCACAATGCCAACACCGGCAGACGGCTGCCGACGCCGGTTCTCAGTCAACGGGACTCTTAACGTTATCGCGTTAAAATTGTTCAGGTATCTGCTACAAGGCGTTGTTGTAATGTGACCGGGGACACAGAACACAGGGGAAAAAGAAACTGTTCCCGGTTTCTACGCATGTATCGGTATTTTTGCTCGCATTTACGAAATGACAATACAATGTGTATACGTGCAATAAAAAAAGGTACGATTTTAGAAGAGCGCACTCTGCTTGTGAAGTATATTGTTGTGCACCTTAGCGAAACACATTTTTGTGCTAAATAAAAAAGGACCGGGTTGGCGAAGGTGGTGAATGCCGGGCTCATGTGGTCAGCAGCCCCATAGTCCGTGCCGCTGCAAGCGCCAGCGGTCTCGGAATCACAGAGGACAAGGGCCCTTTGGACTGCGTCCGTCGAAGATTGGGCTGGGGCAAGTAGGTCAACGCCGCTTGTGGCGAGGGCTGGCATGCCACCGAATATTTGTCTGTTGTAGGCCGTCATTACACCCGCTGCCGCTTCGGTGGTAGACGACGGCGGTTGTTGCGGCACGCGTCTTTCTTTCTTTCTTCTCTATTTTCTCTTCTGTCTGCACGAGGCAGCGGAGGTGGCTCAGCTGCAGAGCCAGTAGCAGGCCCGTGCATTTTCTTTTCCTTCTTCTATACAGCCACAGCAACAACAACGTCCGTCGAAAACCCGAAGAAGGCCTCTCCAGCCGCTTTTGTAGAGGTATGATATCGAGGAAAGTGGCGACTGGATTAGAATTTCCAGATCACGTGGGAGAGAGAGAAAACACTAGTCTGAGTGCGGACTTCGCGTTCGGGTCGTAGATAGTAGCCTGGGCCGGACACGAGAAGATGGAGGTCTGTAGTTGTCGCAGAACGCGTTCGTCGGCCTTCGAGAGCCTCTTTGCGGGACGAGGGTAACATCGGTGCCGACCTTTACAGTCTTCAGTAATTTCTATTAGCCTGATGGCATTTCACAGAATGCGGCGTGGCGGGTACAACGCAAACGGCATCACCATATAATCGCCGCAAAATATGACTTGCACTCGGCGTAACTGCGTTCTTTTTTTTTTTGTCTGGTCGCTTGTATGTGGATATTGAGAATTAATTTGCATTAAGGAACTAACTACAGATTTCGAATCCTGGTGCTTAGGCGTCTTACTGCCGCTCGCGGAACGTTCCCATCGGGTTCCCATCGGAGGGCCAAAGGCGCGAAAAATCAAGAAAAGCAAAATCACTGAGTAGGACAAGTTTAGAGGCTGGAAAGCTGCCGAGAAAACTCCACCCATAAACAATATCGAGGAGTGGTGTAACAGGCTTAAACGAGATGTCCAAAAGGACACCAAAATTGTACAGGGGGAGGATGCTCCAGAAGTGGTAGACAACCGGCTACTGTGCATGTGGGAAGTCAAGCAGAGTCTCGAAAAAAGCCTTAAGAAATACAAGTGGAACCGATGTCAGAGAAGGAGGATAGCGAAGCTTAGCAAAGAAATAGAAGACCACGCACAAAACCTATGCGAGCAAAACTGGGGCGACAGATGCGATCAAATGGAAAACGAAACAGCTATGACTAAGACATGAAGCATAGTGCGAAACCTGCTAGACTCAGAGAAAACTAAAACGCAAACTTCCATTAGGTTGACAAAAGCTAGGGATCAAGACAAATATATCGCAGAAGTTAGGTAAGATAAATGAGAAAACTAGAGAACACCCAAACCATGCAACTAGTTGCCCCCATAACGGTAGCAGAAGTGGTGGCAGAAATCCGTAGACTAAACACGAAATGGACCCCAGGGCCTGATGGGATAACGAACAAGATGCCAAGGAACTTGGATAACGACTCGATAGTGGAGCTAACTAATTTCATGCAGAGATGCTGGGAAACAGGGGAAATCCCAGAGCAATGAAAATTTGTTGTGCTAATACCAAAACCCGGAAAACCTCCGACGGTCGATAATTTGAGACCAATATCTCTCACATCATGCGTAGGTAAACTATTCGGACATGTGATTCAGAGACGACTGACCAAATACATAGAGGAGAATGAGCTATCGCCACGAGAGGTCATAGGGTTCAGGTAACATCTTAGTACGCAATATATTGCGCGCAGGATATACCACGACACAGTAAAATCAGGATCAAAAGATGGTAAAACTACCTTAGGATGGGACCTGAAGACGGCAGTTGTGCTGTAAAACACGATGCTTTTCTACAGGGCCTCACGGAACTAAACGTAGGGTAAAGGATGTATGAATATATAAGAAACTTTGTAACAGGCAGCAAAGCGAAAATAAGATATTAGGGGATAGAATCTCAGATATTCGAAATTTTGAGCAGGGGCACATGACAAGGAGCGGTGCTATCGCCACCCCTTTTCAACATAATCATGCGTGAACTCCAGAAAAACTATGGAAAATAAGAGACACAAAAATTCAGCCTATATGCAGATGACGTAACAATTTGGACAAACAAAGCCTTGTAGGATGCTTGATTTTTCTCTTAATCCCCTATCTGTCTGCAGGCCTACCATTTAATCTTTCCAGCTGCAAAACTAGACGTAATCTTTCCAGCTGCAAAACTCTGACAGCCTCCGCTATTTCTTCCTAGCTATTGAGCACTCCCATAGAAAGGAGCTTGTCTGTGGATGTGGTAATTGGTAAGCCTTTATATATATATATATATATATATATATATATATATATATATATATATATATATATATATATATATATATAGAGAGAGAGAGAGAGAGAGAGAGAGAGAGAGATAGACGGTCAAAGGCTTGCAGCCCACTGGTTTCCATTAGGTGGCTGGGACACTACTCGAATGTGATGCCATCGGTAGCAAGCGGCCTTGTCCCGAAGCTGCCATTGCCAGCACATAACATGGGACTCCAGCATATTTTTATTTTAGTTTCTGTTTCGCACTTTTCCCTGCCAACTTTACATCTTTCCCGTCTTTCTACACGGCAAAGCATACCTGTTTCGTCGTAAGTTTCATGGAGACACCAGTAAAGTACCCGAGAACGAGATATCAGAGAAAGAGAGAGGTAGGCATTGCAGTGAGACTGGACAAGCAGATGACAGGGAGCCGCTCCATACGATAAGCGCGGGGCCTCGACTGCCCGATGATCGTTGTCCCACTAAGCCCCATTGTGATCCACGTTACCGCGCTCTAAGACCAAGATACATCTTCAACATCTAGGCGGAAACCATTTCCGGGTAGACGACTGCTGTTCTGTAACAAGTTGTGTTTTGACTACTCCGGAGTAAAGATGTGGTTGGCTAATTGCAATCACGCCTTCTGTATCGGACCTAAGAAAACACGACTAGTCCAAGTGAAAGTGCATTGGCATCTACTACCAGCCTGCACATGCAATGACTGGCAGTTTCACTTATGCAAGGCGTGAAAAATGTTAAACGAAAGTAAGTGCTTCCTTTGTTTTTGTCCTAGCGCGCACATTTGGTGCGAATACGATATTGTTTTTTTCTGGGCGCCTGCAAACACTATGAATTGCTTGACCAACGGAGGGCATCGGGTGTTGTTCCGTACTTACGTACCAAATAAAGTATTATGTCTGAATTGGCTATTTTGCAGCTGGTTTAAAACAATACCTTTCTTCAGTTAATTCCTTTTTGATAGGCACTAATGTTTCGTGCTATATGGTTCTAATGACTGCAGATCAAGAGTTTTGCCCGCCTCTGTAGGTGCAGCTGTACCATTGTGATAGTGCCAAAGGGTCCAAGTTATGAGCGTGCTCATGGATTGTAAATGATGGCTTAAAGTAATCATCGTTACCAGCCATTGAAGTGCGCGATACATCATCTGCTTGTTATTCGCACCGCTGAGGACGTACGAGGACAGTTGTCTGCATTATCATCATCGCCCTCTACTGTTAGGCGAAAATTTTCCTTTTAAGATGGTTTAGCTTCGCTGTCAATTCATTAGTGCTATTTTACACTCGTAAGACATAAAGGTAGTGTATTATGCAACATGCCCCTCTATCGTCACTGGGCGATACCCACCTTCCCCATTTCCTCGGTGTCTCTCCAATTACAGAGCTCAGAAGCGATGCTTACATTCCTCGCGTTCAGTTTGTTAATTCCTTTGATAAAATTGCGGATATTGCACGACCACAATGTTAAGAACTGTGAACGAAAGGTTCAAATGATGGGACGGCCCGTCCAACTTCTGGCTGTTTCACTCGGGCTCGCCTTGAAAGGTGACTGATTAAACACCTTTATTGGGAGAATAAAAGAGGAGGATGTGTGGGCTGGGTGCTAAGTCCTGGACTCCAACGGCTGTCGCTGCTGTCAGTGCTCGAAAGGCGGCAGTGCGGCATCCAGCCATTTAATGGAGGTATGTTGCACAGCCCTCTGGATTCTAAACTAGTGCCCACAACATTTCCAGCACCATCTTCCCCTATCGCTACGTATGGCAGTATAAAAATAAAAAAAAAAAAAAAAAAAAAAAACGTATGGCAGTATAGAATGGCAATTACAAACAAGACTACTAAACCATCTGGTTAATCTAGTTCTTATCTGAAGTTGCCATCTACTCGGCCTTTGTTTGTCCAGTGGAACTCCTGGTATGCTGAGCACTCTAAAGTTGGCCCTTATAAAAGGGGGGTTACATTAAACCGCTTTTAATTCGGGAGATCGACCCAATAACAGTTTATGTCATCTGGTACACGGGGTATTTCACACTCAGCATTCCCACATGGAAAAGGTTGGTTGGTTGGTTTGTGGGGTTTAACGTCCCAAAGCAACTCAGGCTATGAGAGACGCCGTAGTGGAGGACTCCGGATATTTCGACCACCTGGGGTTCTTTAACGTGCACTGACATCGCACAGCACACGGGCGCCTTGCTTTTCGCCTCCATCGAAAAGCGGCCGCCGAGGCCGGGATTCGATCCCGCGTCCTTGGGAACAGTAGTCGAGCGCCGTAACCACTGCGCCACCCCGGCGGGGTACATGGAAAAGGAAGTTTACTGAAAGTTGCCATGACAAGCGAGGTGCACGGATACATCCTTACTGAAGAAGTGACGTCAAAGGTTGATTAACGGCGAGGCAAGCCACTGCTGGCAATACGCTATAAGATGGTTCATGAAAAGGATAAAAGAGGAGCAACCTAGCTTACCTGACACGGTAGCAGGACTTTCTCTTCCGAGTTACCTCGCAACGTCTGTACACAAAGGCTCGAATGTGGAACGTCGTCCGAAATGCAGCTTTCACGACAGCAGCTCCCGTGTGTGTCTCACGCATCCGTTTCTTCGAGCTGAAATGCAAGCCCCGTGACCACTCAAACATTGTAACGAACCGCGAAGACGAGGAAACGAAACCCCGCTGCCCAGAGTGCGCGCTCCACTGTACGCGGTGTAGCGGCGCAGGCTAGCTACAAGGCCGTTGCTGATTTCTCCCGATTTATTAACTCGACAGTGGGAAAGCACCAGTTCTCCAGAACAGATGCGACGTTGGCGTTGTGCGCTAAATATCTCGAGCACGGTTTTAGCAGCAGGCAGTTGGCAAGTGACATGACCGAGCACTGACTAGTCTGCGCGGGGTGCGTTGTCACGGGACTACATGAAACGGACAATTTCGCAAACTCGGACAGCTTCTATGAGATAGATTGTGTGATAGAAATCTAGCCCTCAGTAACAGTTGTATCCTGAGTCAGAGACGTAGATGCAGACGGGAACCATTTATGTGTTATGACCTTAAACGTGGATATTAAATGTCCTCTATTTTTTTGCTCCTCAACTGAGGCGTAAGATGCATCGTTCCTACGTTCTGACAAAAAGTGAGAAGAATCAGAGGTCTCTGCGCAAAAAACTACAGCAGCGCACTCGAGCCGCAGCTTCGCCCCCTTGTTTGCGCGGCATTCCCCCAGTCCGTCGCTGATGCATAGAATGTATCCCGAGACGCACCCGACAGACAAATGCAGAGTCTGCCGAACACAGACGGCCGGCATCGCACACATGCTGTGGAATTGTACCAAGTACCAGGAAGAAGCTAAGTCTGGGAGCATCCCGCCGCGACTGGAAGCAGCCGCAGGGAGCGACAATCAAGAGGAGCAACTCTGGGCCGTCCAGCAGGTCATCAAGGCGCTGGCCCGGCAGGGAACCAGCGAGCCGGCCATGGCAAGCGGGGACCCAGGCCGCGCGGCCGGTGCCCAGAGGACGACGTAGGTCCCGTCCGGAGCGCGCGCGCGCGAGCGCGCGTTCTACTGCAGGCCCCGAATAAACGTTTTACCAATCCAATCCACATTTCACACTGCTTCCGTGCGCGCGCATATGGTAATCTAAAATTGGATTACCACTAAAAGCTACTCTTCAAACTAGTTATTAAGTACATAGCGGGTAGGCGCACAGGCCTGCCTGCGTGGTGCCGTAATTCTCTTTCCCATCCAGGGGCGCAAAAGGCAGGCGAGGCTGCTGCTCTTGGTGGTCGTCAGCGCATTGCCGGGCGTGGGCATACACCGCTTATATGCAGTCGTTTTTGTAGGTAATGAGCAGTTTAACTTCCATAACAAGTGCAAAATACCGCCGTTTGAAAATGTCGCGGCGTTTCACCAGCAGTTTAGGTTAACTAAATATTTTAACGTCTCAACATTTTATGCGGTTCGAACTGTTCGAATAGATTCGTTTGATCTAACGGGTCTAACCGCTCAAAAGGACATCGGCCAATTTATTAGTGAAAGTGCTGTTCAAATAAAATGAAACAGCAGATAATATCCAAAACTGTTCGTAATATTGAATATTCCGAAATCTCGGAGAAATGCTTTAAATGTCCAGTTTTTATTACCCTCCCAGGGAATTCTCTTCTATAAACTAACGACCAGTACCATACCTCCTAATAAGTGTAGCGTTCATTACCTTGCGAATTAACTTATTTTAGGGAGTTCGAGTTATTTCGCCGAATGTGGCTCAAAATTTGATGTTTTTCGTGCTCTACAACTGGGAGGTTATTTACACACTCGAGCGCTTGTAAACTGTGCGGAATAGACACATTGCATAGTGTCTCCTAAAAAAGCTGCTGCCGACGAAACAAGAAAACTCTGGACATTACAGAAATAGAACTAAAGCACACCAAAGTTTCTTCTTCGAATATGTCTTCCTTGCGTGGTGCGTATATCATTAGTCTTCATGAATCGAACCATTTCGTTTCTCTGAGACGTCCAAAATCTTTCAACTTAATTTATTCTTTACACTGTTCCCTCATTTGTTTGATCAACCTTACTATGCTCATAATATGTAAGAACCATTTTGGTCACGCTAGTGCCCTTTGTATTACACCACATTGCTGCAGCCAGCCTTCTTGAAGAGCTTGAAAGAAAACAAATGAAAAATTATCGGTCAAATTTCAGTCTTTTTCATGCTTCGAATGCGAAATCTCGGCGACAGCTGCGCTGGTGTGATTATTGAGCCAGTGGAAGTATTTATTAGGTATAGGTAGCTGTGTGGGATGTTTACGCTGAGTTAGCGGCCATGTTTGAACGATGACACAATTTCTCTGGACGTGACGTGTTTTCTCGCAGCGCTGTTGTGTAAAATGTATTTATGTGTAAGTCATTCATCGGTTTATCTAGACGCAAACATTTTGTTATTGCAGCAATAAAATGGTTATGCTTGCCCTAGGCGGATGCTGGCAATACTGTCAGTTAGTAGAACAGTGACCGAATGGTTCCGCCATGGTGTGCAAGCCATTCAGGTGCCCGACTGATGATCCCAAAGATGCGGGTTTGACCCTGCCCCGCCGGCAACGTTCGTGTAGAGGCTAAACACGAGGCTCTAGTGTTTAGCCTCTACACAAACGTGTCCAGAGTGGCAAGTGTCGAACCTCGTGTACGGTGCGATATCAATGCACATTAAACGACACCAGGTGGCCTAAATTTCCGGTGCGCATCACTTTGACGTGTCACATAGCTCACGTCTTTGGGACGTTAAACCATACATATCATAGTATGCCAATTACTGAATACATCACATTCTAATGAGATTCGTGCATTGTCATGTATAAATACTGTCCGGGCCTCCGTTAAAACTTACACCTAATTCATTAGACTGCTTTCTGTATGAATTCTCACATATATATGCGTCTCACTTGGCATCAACGATATGTTCGTCCGTAATACCAGAAAGGGAAGACCATCAGCCTTTAAACAATTAAGTCTTTATTACAAAAGATTTCAGGGAATGCAACACAAGCTGAATTATTATGCCACAAGTAAATTCGAATGGTCTGTCACTACGAGCTCTTCTGCGCTACCTGAAGGTAACTGGAGATATATTTGGTCACCTGCATATAAACTTGTACCGATGTCATAAATCTTGAAACACCCCAAATCCCTTGAAAAAATCGGGGTGAAACCCACCGAACAGTTCACAGTTCTTGCTTTCGTCGCTGTTTTCCAGGTCATCAACCACGAGCGGACCGGCCGTACACTCCGGTTCGAAGCGACCCGTTCGCCTGCAGAGGTAGCACATCCTCTCCAACGTAGGACAGCTCCCAGAACCATGTAAACCATTGCATGTGTGACATGTCGACTTTTTTTCGCGACTCAATTCGGACGTGCTGCGAAGGTGCCGGTTGCGGAAGTTAGGGTCGTTGTTTTTAATGCTGGTCAAGGTGTGGCCTTTAAGGGCACCGGCGTCCGCCGCACGGCACAGTTCTTCGACCTTGGCCATAGTCAGGTTCCGCTGACCGAGCATCAGTTCGCGTAGCTCATCGTTGCTGGTGCCGAATATCACCTGGTCACGCACCATGGCGCTCCAGGACTCGCCAAAGTCGCAGCGTTCGGCCTGATCTTTGAGGACTTGCAAGAAAGACTGGAGGGACTCACCCTCGCGCTGAGTGCGGATTCGGAAGAGGTACCTTTCGTACAAGTCACTGGGTCGCTTCAAGCCATCGTCGTCGAAGCCACTGAAGTCCGACCCATCACCGGTCGATACATCATCGTCGTCCTCTAATCTACTGACGGGTGAAATACAGGATGACTCACGACGGTGCTGTCGCAGTGACCCCGCCCCGCTGTCAACGTCCGCATCGGTATATTTTGAAGCTGCTTCCTGGGAATCTCCAGGTTCTCCAAGGAAGCTTGCTATGCTGTGAAGCTGGGAGGCGTGGAAAAGTTCCATCACGGCTACATCAGCTGTTCTCGAGGAAGTGGAAAACGTGCTGGGTCCCTTACTATGACAATACTCGGATCGTGAAACACCGAAACCTTCTCTTGGGGGAGAGACCCCGTTATATAAGCTTCGTTCGAAGCGGGCCAAGGTTCTTCCTCTGGCAGCCATTACGAAATGCTAGGAGCGTGTGCTAGGTGCTTTCCTTTCATTGGTTGGCAGAGCGGAAGCGAAGGCTCTTGCGCCTCGAGTTCTCCAATCATGGCCATCGTTATATCCGTGTTTCAAGTGCACCACCTTGAGGCCTGGCTATCAGAACTCGTTATCTAAAGCAAAACCAAATTTAAGCCGCGCAGTCACCTCAGGCGTGTGTTTCATTCTGCCTAGTTCGTCATAGGCACCGCAGCACAACGCGCGGCAGCATTGACCTGATTGAGCTGACTCCAGATCGCGATCGAGATCTTAAGAACCACTCTCCGTTTGGACGTCGCCAGCAACGCGCGGTTTACCTGGCAATGTCTTCCGAAAAACCGGCTCTGAAATACTGAGTGACAGAACGCTCACTTCCCCGTGAAGTATGCTGTTCCCTTTGTACCTAAGAAAGAAAACCAACAGAGAAATCGACGCGATAAGGCATTGGAAGGCCACGCCCCTATTATCTGCGAATATTATAAGGTTACTAGGTCTACGAAGTTATTCAACGCACCTTCAGTGAGCGGCGATAACTGCTTCAAATTATAGGGCTAGTTACCTTTACATATGAATGATGGAAAAGTAGATTAAATTAAATTCAATTCAATTTAATTCATTTATTTTTTTTAGAACCGTTACAAAGCAACTCTGAATGGTCCCTGGGCTAAAAGTTGCACCCAGCAGCTTGACGACGGCCCTGGGGCCAAAGCACAAGACAGGAGTCGACGCAGTTTTCAGTGTATATAAACAATAATAAAATCAATCCACTCATCAAAACCACAAAAATATATTTACAAGCCTGATTAGTGCCAAACGCAGATGCATATAAAATAGAAACTGTTATAATACAGAAGCACATTCCGTGTGTGTATTCTAATTTTAGGATGCGTGAATGCAGTGAACATAACCTAGAATTATTTATAACATTTCTGTGCGGTGGAAAAGAAAACAGTCAGAAAGAAGTTATAGACTCTGCAGTTATTTGTACCTCCCCTCTGGAATCAAAATTTCTTTAAAACTCCTGATATTTCTTTCTCAAATCCTAGCGGCGATTTCCGCCCAAATAGATGCATTCACGGAGACAGAACACCCATTCTTGTGATACAGGTAAATAGCTCTGTCAGGTCGTTAATTGTCGATAAGTGCCGATGGTACTGACGTACCAAGAAGACAAGGCGCTCTGATCAAGGTGGTCGCCCGGGTCTGGTTATTCTATTGAACTCGATACGTGGGGCCCCACTGGAAGTATTGGGAAACATAAGCACGGTATCTTAGTAAAACGAAGCTGAGTTTTCAAGTTAGAAGTGAGATTAGGAAAACATTCTATATTTACTAGACCTCTCCCATCATGTTAAAATGCACGGAGAGTACAAGTATACGAATCTGCTACATTTTCGAGCAAAGAAGAACACTTATTCCTGTTTCGTTCACTGAATGAATGTGCAGATTAAAGTTATCCGAAGCCATTCGAGCCGGTTTGAAATACTTGAGCAATTCTCAGATCATTGGTAAGACGAAATGCCGCTGTCGTTTTCAAGTTACGTTTTTAGAGCAGCTCCCACTTCATCTTCCCATAGCATTCTTCCATGATCGCTCTGCGCGGAAGAGAGCCTAATTTTACCTGTAACTGCATGAAGTGTAACGCTGCATAAAGCAGCGCAGCAGCAGCCGCCCCCTGCTTTCCCATGACAGCTACGATAGCCAATATTCGTATAAATAATAGATAAATATTCCATTCGGTTCTCAATTAATCTATTTGGACAATCATGCTCGATTCCGTAGGATACATATAAGCTATTCATACTCGAATATGTCTGGAAAATTATACTTCACGCACACCTAATGGGCACACTTCCGGCTTACTTCCATAATGTAGCTAACCCTGACTTGACTTGGCGAAGCGCCAGAAGAAAAGCCACTCTAGCTTGTCTGAGTTATGGAACGGTCCAGACCTGTAATACGCCGTTCTTTAGGTATTCCGTGACCAATCGCTGTCAGGTCTAAAAAAGCAGTACAGTGACAAATGCAAAATTATGCACGTTAAAGAACCCCAGGTGGTCGAAATTTCCGGAGTCCTCCCCTACAGCGTCTCTCATAGTCTGAGTCGCTTTGGGACGTTAAACCCCACAAACCAAACCTAACCAAAATTATGCATGCAAAAAAGTTCAATGCCCCGTTTTGAAGAAAATCCAGTCTTGTCGTTTTGATCAAAAATGGCGGGCATTTCGGTGGCAAAAGAACAAGCTGTCGGGCCAATTGGTTTTCCGTCATACGTAGGCAGATCGTAGCTGAAGGAGGACAAAGTACCGTTTGTTTTCTCTCTTTATGCCACCATGCTTTGTCCTAGTTCTGCTGCGCGCTTTTGAAACGTGATTCAAAGACGTGATTGTTTCAAACACAAATAGCGGCAAAATAATGATGATTTTATATTAACAAGACCATGTTGTATTTCGTATTCGTTAAAATACCAAGCGGTATAAACCAACATTACATGTGCATCGTGTATAGGGACTATCCTTTCTTGATCAGCTTTATTAGTAAAAATTGCTCGCGGCGTTTCCCAATCGGCAATCAGGAGAACTTTGTTTTTTTTTTGTTGTTTTTTTTTTTCTGCACGTACAGAAAATAATGCATCATTGGGAAATGAGGATTCAAACTCAGAGCTCATATTTTGTTTTACCTAAGTGGTGTTCGCCTTCCTCTACCCGAAAAGAGTTCTTTTCTGGGTCGCGGATCAGGATATACTAATTAGTGCAATGCAAGCTATCTTTCAAATCAAAACGTAAAGGGCTGATATCCTGATATATTCATGTTTATTCATTTCCTTCGTTTTTTGCGGTACGTCTTATTATATAATATATCCTAATGAAATGGCCCCAGGAGTTAATGTTCGGATGCTGTCTTTATTTAGCGGCTGCTTGCGCGAAACGCTGATGCACACCCC